>NW_004955432.1:17872896-17933912 GCF_000276665.1 Chinchilla lanigera | reverse complement strand
TTTTTTGGTTTTTCTCCGGTACCAGGAACCGAACTCATGACCTTGCGCTTGCCAGGCAGGCGCTTTGTCGCTGAGCTAAATCCCCAGCCCCTTTTGCTGTTGTCTTTTATGTCTTATAGAAGAAAATATCACAGTTTTCATTGTTTTATTCCTCTAGCTATTCCCTTTTTATTTCCCTGCATAGTTACCTGCGTTTTTTCATTTAAATATCAAGGCAGGGGTGGGGGAGTAGATAAGCTTCCTCCCTGGCCACCACTCATTAAGGTTCTTGCGCTTTGCAAAGGGAGGGGGTAAACTGGGGCACAGCGGGAAATAGCTGTGCAGAGGGTGTGCTGAGCTGATTTGTCTTCACTCTAAAGGAAAAGATTAAAACAAAAGCTATGAAAGGATTGGGAAAAATAGCAGTTCCCCTTCTATTTTCTCTTCCCAGAGTTGCAGGGCAGTGCTTCATACTGTCCTGTTAATCTTATTTCCATACAGAACCCAAAGGTGAAGCCGGGCTTGGTAGTGCATGCCTGTAATCCCAGCACTAGAGAGGCTGAGGCAGGAGGATCATTGTGAGTTCAAGACCAGCCTGGGCTACAAAGTGAGCCCAAGGCCAGCCTGAACTGCACAGTGAGACTCTGCCTCAAAAAGGCAAAAACAAAAAACAAAAGAGCCCAAAGGTGAATGTGCTCACTTATAAGAGTAGCTATAGAGTTTTATACTAACAGTGAGTATTTTTGATTCTTGTTCATAGTAGATTCATTTTATTTATTTACTTGAATTGTTAGCCCAATAAAATTTGCACAAGTAACTCCAAAGAGCTATCGAAATCTATGTTTTCTGAAATTAGTTGCATAAAATTTTCCCGTGTGTGTATAACAGAAAATAAAGTTGGGTTGTTGTAGATGATGCAAATAATGTTTAAGATTTTTCTTTAACGGTTGTGTCATCTTGATTGTAGAGGATTATGATCCACTTTTTTCTTTTATTTTTTTCTCACTGAGCAAACAGAATAATTGTTTAAATGCCTTAAACTAGGAGTCACACCCTACATGTGAAGCCAACAGCCTTTACAGACATGGAGCATAGACAGTTGGCTTTGTTTCACGTGACCCTAAAGCTTTAGGCTATAGCTATCTATAATATGGGATTAATTTCAGACCCTACTTCCAAGTCCTAAATGATCAGCAATTAGTTTTAAGATGGCTTTATTTCATATTATTTATGTTTTAATTTAGTTTCTGGCATAAAAATGAAAAACTTTATTCCTATTGTCATACATATTATCTGGAAAAATGGGACAAATTAGATTTATTTGTAAAATAGCTGTGCTCACATAATCATTTCATTCATTCATTCATTCTTTCTTTCTTTGGCTAAATCTCTATTGAATGCCTAACAGAGGAATGCTCTGAGCTAAATATTGAAGACACAAAGTTGTGAACAAGACAAATGGTCCTGAAAATTACATATAGTACAGCAAGAGTCAGTACATGGAAGTGTGTCTTTAATCTGGTCCAGCAAGCCCGATCTATGCTGATAACAGAATAGTGGAATAACAGGATGCAACCAGCTAGTCCCCTTTACTAGTAGAACTCTCAAGAAATTCCCTCATTACTATTTTAGAGTAATGAACAATAGGGAGAGGAATAAAACTATCTTAACAATGACGTCAAACTGATTGCGTGAGAGTCCTCCCCCTCTCCTTGGATTCCCTGAGACCCTGAGGGCCGTCTGTGTTCCAGGTATATGAAGTTGTCCCGTGCCACAGTGACTGCAACCAGTACATATGGGTCACCGAGCCGTGGAGTGTCTGCAAGGTGACCTTCGTGAATATGCAGGACAACTGTGGAGAAGGCGTGCAGACCCGAAAAGTGAGGTAAGGCCACACCTGGTTATACAGAGAGCCACCTTCCAGATCCACCTAGGCCGCTGTGAGTGCTGATGCCCCTCTAGGCTCTTGAATAACTTTGTCTTTAGTCTTGTTTTTAGGGAATCAGGTTCATGGCGATCTCTAAGACCATCTGCTTCAAGCAACACTTGGAGATACTCTTTTCTTTACTTAAAAGATTTCACTTCCTAGCTCTTGAAGAGCGGTCACTAGAGCTGCCTCCTGGCTACGGCCCCTCAGCCCCTGTGGCCGTGCTGTCCAATCAGGAAGCCTCTAGCCTACCTTGCTATTTTGATTCAAGCTAATTAGAAACAAAGTTTAAAACACGTTTCTTCATTCACAGTAGCTGTATTTGAAGTACTCAGTAGCCATAGAAGGGTATTCTGTTGTAAAGAACAGATAGAAAACACTCTTGTCTTGTACTGAAAAGATCCACTCACATGTTGGCACATTTATTGAATTCTGTAGGTTTCCCCAAACAAAACTTTGCCATATTCATAAGAACTCCCTGATGCCAGTGTAAGTTTGGTATGTGTTAAGTTGTCCATGTCATCTCTGTCACATGCATCACATGACCCTTAAAAGTTCTAGAACCTGTGAAACAGGTGTTTGAGGTTTTATCTTGTCCATTAGATTCCAAAGTTCTAACCTAGAAGGACCATTCATGAAGAGTTGCAGTTCAAACCCAAATCTCCTGTCACTCTCTAGTTGTACCAGTTTCATGTCACCCTCTCAGTGACACAGTAAAGACAAATTTATAATCCAAGTGTTGGCAACACACGTTATTAAATTCATTTTTTTCCTATAACCATTTCATGAATTTAAGATTGATAGCTCGGCGTGGTGGCGCACGCCTGTAATCCCATCAGTCGGGAGGCTGAGGCAGAAGGATCATTGCAAGTTTGAGGCCAGCCTGGGCTACAAAGTGAGCTCAAAGCCAGCCTGAACTGCATAGCGAGACCCTGTTTCAAAAAGACAAAAAAAAAAAAAAAATTGATGTTGCAATAGGTAAACAGAACAAATTAATATTTACACCATAAAATGTTTGCACATAAAACTGTATTTCTAACAGAAATTTTCTTTTAAAAGCCCAGCTGAACTCTCAATTTATTTTTGTTCAGGAACTTCATGAAGGTGGTCTAGACATGAAAAAGCTGCAGGGACTAAATGAGCAGATAGGAAAAAGGAAGAAAAAGAGATTCTGTCTTCTGTCATTCTTGCAAATTAATTTTTTTTGGTTTTGTTTTTTTTTTTTTTTTGAATTTTTCCAGTACCGGGAATCAAACTCACGACGTCACATTTGCCAGGCAGGTGCTGTGCCACTGAGCTAAATCCCCAGCCCCCAAATTAAATATTTTCTCTCAAAAAGTAAGACAAAAAAAATTTGTCCTGGATTAGATCCATTTAGTTGCTTGCTTATTTTAAAAAATTTACAGTTGAACAGCTACTGATTTTTTTCAGCTTTCCCTTCAACTACTATTGCTTCTTTTTGCTTTGTAAGTAGATATTTGCAACATGTGTGAACACACTTGAAAGAAAGGAACTTTTCAGATCAGCTTTTTTAGCAAACATCTTTGGCGCCAGTAGACTGGAGGAGGGCAGCCCTGAGTGTGATCTCCAACCCTGTACTAATGTTTATAGTACACATGAATTTAACACGTGAATCCTCCCTAACTTTGTCTTCTGCTGATTAAGCCAAGATGTCCTATGAAATGCAGACACGGGTGACTTTTCAGGATAAATGAGTCTATGAAAGAGCAGGTTTAAATTTATCCCAGCTCAGTCTTCTACTCTGAGGCTGATGATGATACAGGGGAAAGAAACTCCCAACCTGCTGGACGTCAGGTGTGAATTTGTGTTCTCTAAAATCAAAGAATGAATGTTAGGGACAACAGAGGTTAGGAGCAGAATACATTTATTGGGGGGGAGAAAGCTTCTGTCCAAGGGGGAGACAGACAGACAGAAGGGGACCTGAGTGGGTTGCCAAGGACCCTGCCTTTTCTAGGGATTTTTATAGAGCAAATCCATGACATGAGGTGGGTCCAGCATGGGAAACATGGGAACTCGCAAGGTGGGCGTGAGGCGGGACAAAACTATGGTCAGCCAATGAGATCACAAGCATAATTGCTCAGGTAAAATAGATTAAATCGGGATCAAATGGGGAAGCAAGTCATGCAGCAAGTGGGCATGAATTCAGAACAGGGGCATTTCCTGTAAGGGGTTGGATTAGTAACTCTTCCTGGCCTTTTCAAGGTGACTGATACCTATTTAGAGTATCAATCCCTGATGTCCATCCCTAGGGAGGTATGTGGGTGCATTTGTTTCATCTTTTGTCTCAAGGTCTGGTCCACAGCAGAAGTGCGTGTCTCTCCCACAGTCCCAAGGTATCTTGTCTTCTACACTGGCTCCTTTGAGGACCCAGCCCTTTCTGACTGCCTACAATAATTCTACCTAACTCAGCTGCCTGCAACAATATGGCATAGCAAGGAGTGGGTGGTGGTAGTAATCTGCAATTGGTAGGAAGCTGTATTCTTTCAATGACATTTTTTAAAGAATTGCCTGTAGTATGAGAAATGTAATGCTTTGGGGAAGAGGATGCATGTGTTTACAATAGCACGATTTATAATAGCTAAGTCTTAGAAACAGTGCGTATGTCCATCAACAGATTAATTGATAAGAAAATTTCTTTACACAATGGGATGCTACTCTGCCATAAAAGAAAGGTAAACTTGAGGAATTCACAGATAAATGGGTCTAACTTGGGAACATAATGTTGAGTAAGTGAGACACACGAGCTTAAATATCACATGGTTCTTCTTTGTGTAACAAACTCAAGGTAAGGTATGCAAAGGAGGAACAAAGCAGAAGACAGATGAATAGGAAGGAGAGGATCAAATGCTTCCCCAAATGCCTACTCCATTGTTTCAAACTATTTTAATATATATACTAATTTGTTTCATTTATATTACCAGTTTCTTAGTTCACTAAAAAGAAAGTTTTGTGCTAATATCTGTTTCTTCTTTGTAAGAGAGAATCTTTTTTGTGGATGTCTTGTACTCTGAGTAAGTTCTTTAAGATAACGATACACAGTGTATTAACTATTGTTGTTCTCTTATTTTTTATTGTATCATAAAGTAAAATATAGAAAACAATTACCAGCACATGTTAACAATAAAAAGACAGATTTAGCTGCTGTTGATAATGACTTCCCCATGAACACACTCCCTTATTCCCACCTCCGTCACGGCCCTCTTGCCTCACCCTTTATCTCAAAATTTGTGCTGTGCTGTGTTTTCCTAAAATCATTCCATTTTCTCACAGCATTACTTTTGCTTATTGGAAGAAATAAAGGGTAAAAATTTCAAGAAAGTAAATGAATTCTGCCTTCTGTTGGGCTCGACACTTGATCCAAATACTTATTCTGTATTCTAGGGTGATAAAAATTGTAAGTAGGAATGAAAATAAAGACAATCTCTTAGTAGGTTAAGTTTGCTCCTAATTTATAGAATGAAAATGTATGTTTAAAATACTAGTCTGCTAGAAATAAAGTCTGTTAAGCATTTCTGAGTGGTAAATATAATAAATACAAATGTATAGTATCAAGCAAATAAATATCTGATTATATATTTTTACTATATAATATACATTCTTATTATTTCTTTCAATTTTCATTAAATGAATACATGGCTTTTATAATACAACATGAAAATAAAAGGAAGAACTTTGAAAATGAACTCCACGTACAGAATTACTTCCTAGACACTGAACATCTGTTCTTAACTTGGATCAATATTTTGCAGCCTAATCCTTGTGTACGAGTCAGTACCTACCATGAATGCGACCTCGGAATTAAATCCAGCTTCTGAGCAGGGAAATGATCTGTCTGCTCAAGTGCTCTTCAAGCTGCTGTCAAAAGAACATTTTTTAAATGCTCTTATGGGTAGAACTTTTTCTGAGAAACTAAAATCCTCCCAAAGAGATGATAGCTTGATTTTTTTTTTGGCATTGGAATCAATAAATATCTACCTTCATATGTTTTTATGATTGCTTTTTATATACAGAATGTACAAAAAATGCACAGATAGACATTTGTGTAGATATTTTTTTCCAGGCTATACCCAGTCATGACAGGACCATGGTACAGTTTTCAAATCCGAGTATATCTCACAGGAAAAGGCTATTGCTTTTACTTTTGGCAGCACTTTATCCAAACATGATTCTGCAAAGTAGATTTGTAAAGACACAGTGTCCCCTCCTGATTATAAATCCCTGAGAAAATTGGGATTCCAGGTGAAATTAGTAACATAATTCAACTGACAGGTGAAACATTGCAATGGTCTGTGAGCCTTAAGAGCTGGAGCCTTCCTTTTCATTTCCTCTGATGCTATTCTCTTCCCTATTAATTTGGTTGACCTTTTCCAAGTGACAGATGAGGAATAAAGTTTTTTTCTTCCACTGCTGAAGCGTCCAGGGAGAGACTGTTACTGTATTAAAAGAAAAGCTGCATTAATTGAATTCTTAAGGGCTAAGTACAGAGTCCTTCATAACTGCTTAGAACAGAATAAATTGAATGCTAGGTTTAAAAATTTGTTTGGTTAAAAACAAAAGCAATGATTAAGAAATCAAGATACAAGAAGATCCAAATAACCACATTTAGAGAACTTGCGCTATTTTAATTATAATTTTCTTTTTACTTCTTGCTTTCCTTTCAGGTTAGCAATAGATGGAGGCTGAAATTACTTTTAAAATAACAAAACAAATTCATAAATGTCTCCAGTTATCTTTGGAAACACTGCCTAAAATCTTTCAGATAGGTATTACAACATGCCTAGTCTTCCATCCTATGTGAACCACATCAACCTTCTCTACAGAATCCACTGTTTCTGGAACACAAACACGGATTATAAAATTGTAACTTCTCTGTGAGTCTCTTTGGACCACTGTCATTAGTTCCTGCCTCATAAGTGAATCTGAATGACCCTTTCCTTCCAGGGGAAGCTTACCTGCAAGGCAGAATTCACATACACATGTATATTAACATCATGCATGAAGGCATGTATTTTTAACTCAAGCAGAAGCACTATAAATTCGGGGGAGACAGAGATCCTTTTAAGATTCATTTTTGGAGGCAGTTATTCATTAGATACAGAGCTTCCTGGCCCAGTGCTGAGATGTTGTAAGAAGAACCACCTATTCTATGGGTTGGCCATTATTCTACTGGTTGTGAGTCCTTCACTGGCATGTATTTTTCCAGATGCATGCAGAATACAGCGGACGGCCCTTCCGAAGTGGTGGAGGATTACCTCTGCGACTCTGAGGAGATGCCCCTGGGGTCTCGAGAGTGCAAATTACCTTGCCCCGAGGACTGTGTAATATCCGAATGGGGCCCATGGACCCTCTGTGCTTTGGTGAGATAATTAATCATGTTATTAATGGGTAGTTGGCTGGATTCCTTACCACTTAAGCTTTAAAGGTAATAAGAAAAATGATAGCTTTGATGTCAAAGCTATTTGTGAACCAAGTTCGCCGATGCAAAGCATGTACTCTTGGCCAGTTCGTTCTCTCACAGTGCCGTGGAAAGGTCAGCAAAGTTTCCTCTCACACTAAGCAGCTCCACTCTTGCAGTATCACTTGAAACATCACTGGCTGCTTGTTAGGAAATTTGCTTATCCTTGACATCTCCATAGACATGCGCATTTTAAAAAGAGCATCGAACCATGGGGAAAATTCATCTAATATGAACTTATTTGCTGAGATGCTCTATAGAAGAATGTTAAGGAAAAGTCTACAGTATCTTTTTCTATGGAGAAATTGCTTCAAAGATGTTGACTGGCAATTAAATAATACAGCTGGACCAAAATGGGCCTGGTACTTGGCTTTACAATAGGTTAAAGTGCAAAGCAAACCAACTTTTTCACAAGAGCATGTGTCTTATTTTTCTTGTTGCTAAGAAAAAATACCTGACACCCAAAGTGAAAGGTGGAAAGCTCTATGAAGCTCACAGTTTGTAGAACTTTCAGTCCATAACTGGCTGGCTGCAAGGCAGGGTGGTGAGACAGACACGCATTGCAGAGGAAAAACAGCGCATGGTGGGCAGCAGACAGTAGAGCAACAAGCAATGAGCACAGCACTCACACTCTTAATCCTAGCGCTCTTGACCTTAGCATTGCACTGTGAATCAATCACACATCATAGATCCGTCCACCTCTAAAAAAGCCCCACCTATGACCGCATGAGGTTTTGGGGTCTAAACACAGTCCATAACAGCATGCAAATAAATTTCTCTTTTAATTCTATTCCATTGGATTTGAAGGTATGCCAAATAGTTGGACTACCTTCTGCAGTGTCTAGCCATGTCTGTAATTGTCAGAATCTTTTCTTTTTAGATTCGTTGCAAAAAGCCTCCATTTTTATAAAATGGTGAATGTGGAATCTAACATTCCTAAACTCATGTATGAGATTCTAATAACAAGAGCCACTATGAGGGGATTATGCCCATATCATTACTGTTCTCAAAGACCAAGGATAATCACTGTAGAAAAATAACTGAGACTACCCTAAGTATAAAAGAGTGTTGGTGAAATATACATTGTCTTCCTGTCAGTTTGCCATAGAAATATTTAGAAAAAGAATGAAGCTCAGTTGAACAGCTATGCTGCTTCGGCTTTATATTTTAATTTTTAGCTCATCTTGTTTCCTTCGACTACCAGGAACTGTGTTGGGAGTGCAGAACACACAGATATATAAGATATGAGCTTCTCATTGTACACACACTGTAGAATGGAACAATATTATAAATACATAATTTGCATTCTGTAGGAATAGTAAAGGTCATTGCAGTGTGTAATCAAAGTACAGGAAGGAGCAGAGGAGGAAACAATTGTTTGGGCCTAAAAAAGTCCAAGAAGGCATGTCCTTACCTGCTTCCTCTCTTAGAAAACTAATGTTTTTGGAGATGAATCAGTAGAAGAATGTCAGTCAAGTCTTTTCAGGGTCTAGCTGTGATGTGCACATATATTTGTATGCATTAAGAATCAGGCTGGGGATTTAGTGCAGCGGCACAGTGCCTGCCTGGCAAGCACAAGGTTGTGAGTTCGATTCCCGATACCAGAAAAAAACCAAAAAAATAAAAAAAAATAGAAGTCACTGATACCCAGATAATTATTTAAAGTTACTCTCAAAAGATTTTCCTAATGAAAGAGAATGTATGCATAATTTTACATTAAGGAATTAGCATTTTACAATGGCAAACATGACCGTAAGTATGTGTTGGTATAGATGTGAGATGATGTGTGTTCGTTGCTGGCGTATGGAATCTTAAGCATCTTATAGCTAGATGGGACTTCACAGGCTCAGCTAACACCTTCATTCTGTACATAGAAAACCTGAAGCATAATCAGATTGACCAACTTGCTCAAGTTAGTCAGTGGCCCAGATATTCTAACTCCTGCTCCAGTGCTGTGCCTAATGTCCTAGCTGTTGTGTGCCTGAGAACTCACCTTTCTGAGGAGTCCTGTTGTTTTCTATAAGCCTTGCAATCAAAGCAGTTTCCGGCAAAGGTCAGCTGATCCCGTCAGACAACCTGCTGATGAAGGAAGAGCCTGCCCTGATGCTATCGAAAAGGAGCCCTGTATCCTGAACAAAAACTGCTACCACTATGATTATAACGTGACAGGTATGTGGAAAGTCATCTCACCACATAGCTCGAGGCCAAATCCCGTGTCTGTCTGCCCTGAAACATTCGCATCAGTATAGCTCATCTGTATCTGTGTGTGCTTCGGACCTGGAACTTGGGCTCCCAGAAATAATTATTTACTAAACAGCATAAACATTTATCTATTCTATTTTTAGCAAATTTGGAGATATAAAGAATAAATATCTCAACGGACATTGACCCATAAAGTAGGTTGTGAATATTGTAAGTAATCCTATTTGAAACATCATCCCACATTACAAAGACACAAGTAAAAGAACTATTTTTAACACAGCAAGTTTATTGAAAGACGTCTTTCTTTTTCAGATATTTAACTGCTGTAGCATATTGAGGCAACAATTCTTGGGTGTATGGGTAGTTTATAAGTATGGCTAATTTGTTACCCAAACGTCAGCAGTCTTAAATTGGGCCAAAGATTATAAATCAATGTTATGAAAGGTAGAGAAAAATACATGAGTGTTTTTCAGAAAACCAAATTTATTATAAATTTCTTTTTACCCTAAAATCTATTTAATATTTTGCATACAATAAGAAAATATTTCATAGGTCCATACGATTTGGGACAACACCAAAGCTAACTTTAGAATTTTACAAGTCCAGTGATATCATAGTCATAGTCACTTTTTATTTCTCTTGATTTTCACTACAGTTTGTTTTCATGACACCCAGGAAACCGAAGTTCTCTGGGACATGCTTCATTAGCCTGGATAAAAGATGAAGAATTATTTTGCAAAAAACATAAGATAAAAGAATTAAATAGTGTGCCCAAAGTTATTTTTGAAATAAATAAGTTTGTATTTAAAGCATTCAAAATAAGAAAAATTTATAAAATATGTACTTTTACTAGAATATGGCTACACAAAGCACCATCTATAAAAATGACGGTAATTTTGCTAAAGCAGACATAATGCTAAAATTATAAATTCTACTTTTATTAGAAACAATATTTAAGTGACATTGATCTGTGGGCCCAAGTCATTTTTCCAGTATCACCAAACAGCTAGCTATCAAGGTTGTCAGCTCGACATCTGCCATGAAGAATAATCCCTGCAGCTATGTGCAACCCCAGCAATTCTGTCTGACTCCTGATATGTTCAAAGCTGGGACCCATATGCTCTGTACGTGGGATGATTGATTGCAGGGCTTACGAAGCAGTTTTGAATTAAGTATGGGATTCAGGTCATCAGAGTTTCATCTGAAATCTGTTCCATGCACGGCCTTCTGTTCCGATGAGCTTCCTTCCTTTCAGACTGGAGTACGTGTCAGCTGAGTGAGAAGGCCGTCTGCGGAAATGGCATCAAGACAAGGATGCTGGACTGTGTCCGAAGTGATGGCAAGTCGGTGGACCTGAAATATTGTGAAGAGGTGGGTGGGTGCTGGGTTACACCTTTGTGAGGAAATTTCTCCCTAATAACTTCATTTCATGATGAATCTAGCGACCTGTGTGCTTCTGGCGCTCATTACAGCAGATGTTTTCTGCACTAGTCATAAGCCACTTAGTGCCCTCCTGAAAAAAGACAGCCTCCAACACTACTGATTTCCACATATAATTTCCTGTATTTTGTTCTGCTTGGAGCCCAGAGCTATGCTAATTAGCCCATCTCCAAAGAAATGCTTGTGAAACAATGAGTAATCAGGTGAGTAGAGGCAATAAATCTTAATCGGACTACTCATCATCTTTTGTAATTTGATGTGAATTTTTGCAGTGCCTGGGACACCTGCCAAGATCCATCATTTATTCTCCCTGTTGTTAAACATGGATCGCCCGTGGTTTGGTAGCAGCTTTTGATATTAAGATCTAATACCCAGCTGTGAGAGTCCAAGTGCTCAGGTCTGGATAATACAGCTTGAAATTCAAACAAAGAAATAAAATCCATCATTATGACTTTTTAGATACAGAGAAATATAGTTGTTAAATTCTCTAACTGAAGAATGTAGTGTCGTGTTCCTGGATGACCTTGCATAACGCCAAGAAGAAATGACCTTCCTTAGTTTTCATGAAGCGCCACTTCATGTTATAATAATCTTATCTGATTTCCATACGGGAAATGCACTCACATTCCTGGCAAGTTTGACTCCAGGAACACCTGAGGCCTCTGGGTCAAATTCAAACCAACATAAGCAGAAGCTGCAGTAGATCTGGAGTAGGCCAGTAGGAGTTTATAACTTCATCAAAGAGTCCAGCAGACATGGTCACCACAAATCATCTATAGATTCTAGGTGTTATTATCAACCCAGAGGAAACTCTCCCAACTCCTAAGGAAAAATTCTAGATGGAAATATTTTAATCCATTGGATATCTTTTGCCTATGCGCCTCTGTGTTCATGGGAGCAGAGCTCTCAGATGTGCTAAAAACATCTAGTTGTTTATTTAATAAACCCTTCCCACTGTAATCTTACAATATGATTGAGTTTGTTCTTACTTTGGATTTAAGCAATTTAAATTTCACGACTGAATCATCTTGGTTTTGAAAATAGTAACATTGCAGTAGTGTAACTATTATATATAAAACGTTATTGTGATGGAGTACAATCACACACTGGCTGGAGAGCTTTCTGGGCCCTGATTCTACCTGGCAAATGCACACATGAATGTCATCCCGGACCGAATAAAACAGAAAGTGAGTAGTTGTGAGAGCTGTTTGAAAACTGAACCCAAATCATACAAGGCCAGTGTTAAACTATTTCATATGACTAAAGGACTAAGGTAAAAATAGGATCATGGGTTTAACTGCAGTAGTTTAAAATAAACTGGATAAACTCTATGAAATACCTCATTTCAATTATTTCAGAGGTAAGATAATTTCACCCTCAAGTGAAAATACCGCAATGACGACTAGAGATTCTGAGCCCATAGTGCTGGTACTGTCTGTGGTAGACGGTGCTACTTTCTGAGGGAATTGGATTAAACAGCTCACATCCCGCTTTATTCATACCTCTCTCCCTGCGGTAGATTTCCAAGAAAAACTGGGCCATCTTTGTAAACAATGGATTAATTGCCTACCTACTAACACATGTGCACACCCTGTGTTCAGGACAGTAGCAGTAGGGAGCTCTTGCTGCTTCTCTAAATTGCCACAATTACCGCCCAACAGGGAAAAACAGGGAGAACCCACCCTGGTATTTATGTAGTATTTTTTCCCTTGGGTGATTTTGAGATATTTACTCACCTGATACCTGGTCATTCATTTCTCCTTTCCTATTCTTTAAACCCTAAATAGACTTCTTTTAACTAAGACTGATATATTTAGCTAAGTGAATGGATGGGTAAATAGCCAGTGGATAAGAAAGTGACTAAAAATATACAATAAATGTATGAAAAATAGTACAGGGTTAATACATCTCATTAGTAGATATTCAGGACATCTGTAAACACATACCTCTTTCTAACCTGTTATTTTTTTTTTATTTTAAGGAATAAAAGAAGGATAACATAATAATAGGGGGGACTTTGCAAATTACAGACAAAATGGTAGGAAATTATCAATGGTTATCATTTTACATATTATTGTCTACAAAATAGTTTCTCAGGAAAACAAATAGACAAATAATAGTGAGTTACAGAAAAAAAGAGGTAGGAGATTATCAAGAGTTGTTGTACTATACTTTGGTATCTTCAAAGTGGCTTCTAAGGAAAATAAATAGAGCTATACATGAGTGACCTATTGAAAAATCATTAACTATTCTCAATGGTTGTTGTAGGAAACACATAATAATAAAAAACAGACATCCATTTATGAAATAGGATAGGAACATTACAAACTTTACACAGTTATGGATAGATTAGTAGGAAAATATCAATGGCTGCTGTAATACGTGGTGGTATCTTCAATATGGTTTCTCAGGAAGACAGAGATATGCAAGAGGGACCTATTAAGTAGTTACAGCCTAAGGGTTGTCAAAAATAGCATATTACCTCCTCACCAGTGACTCCTTTCACTGAGGTATGATGGCTGGAAGGAAGGCCAGGATTGAAAAGAAGGACCGAGAGACTTGCACCTGTGTCTCTAACCTGTTATAATAGTTAAATTCTATGATTGAAACTCTCTGTGAAGCTATTATTTAATTTAAATGTAACATTATTTTAATCATACCACTCCAAGATTCTTATAGCCAACTTCCTATGAGCTTTATGAGTCTTTAATTGATATGTTAAAAGATAATTTTATCCTAAATATTAAGGTGTCAAGCATTTGCACTGAAAAATGTAATGAGAGTGCCTACTGAAGAAAATAGTACAAAAATCAAGGATCAAGATCTCAGTTCCACACAATAAATGTATTTAGTGTATACCCAGCACATGTACTAATAAAAAGGAAAGAAGAAAAATGTGTGTACTATACAGAATGTAGTTAAATATGTTTGTATACCTCTATCTATAAAAAAAAAAACCCAACCTTATAAATATATACACTGTGCTGTATAAAAGCCATTGATCTGATCATCTCAGTGGATAGCTTAGACCAAAGAACTATACTTGAAACAATATAGAACATTTTTCTGTTGTTATCATCTCTATAAATTAGAAAATACGAGTTTTGTTTTCATATAGAAGGAACAAAGGCCTTTACATTTTCTAAAGCTACCAATATAAAAAATTGTATCCCCTATCAAGCTCTTAAATTTTTCCTATTTCAGTGATACTTTGTACCTTAGAATTTGTACGTTAGAATATACAGCAGATGAATTTGAGACCTCTACTTCTATTTTTAAAGTAGCACATGTAAATTATAAACAGTGAACCCTAAATGCCAATAAAATGGCACATCATTATCGGATAAGAAGCTTAACAACAAAATAACCAAATTTTATTACCGTTAGCTGCTAAGATCAGTTTTAGAAGAGAAAGTGTTTGTTTAAAAATGCATATAAATCGGGCTGGGGATTTAGCTCAGTGGCACAGCACCTGCCTGGCAAGCACAAGGTTGTGAGTTCAATTCCTAGTACCAGAAAAAAAAAATGCATATAAATCATTCATGATGAAAAACGCTCAGAGGAGCCACACTTCCTTTTGAGAAAGACAGCTTGAAAGCTCTGAGGGTTGACGGGTACTGAGGTTTGTGAATGCTGAGCACACTCTCAACCGCTGAACTCCATCTTGCCCCAAAATTGACATTTTATATTATTTCATCACTTTATATCATTAATCTTCAGTGGCAGTTTGTCTTTAAAAATCTTTCCCTTTCCCTTTCCCTTTTCTGTTTCACATGTAAAAAGCAAATAATATCCTGAAGATATAATTGTGGATCTATATGTTAATTATATTCTTGCCTTTGAACTACTAGAGAGTAATTATGCTTATATACTTACTTTTTTCTCATTTAGGAAAATCTAACCCGTTGGGAGACTAAATCTATTTTTTTTTCATTGTTTACTAAAAATTATTACATAATACTTAAGAATATACAGTCGGTAGCCCTCCACTCACCCTGTGCCCTTGGCTGTGATCCTCCTGGAGTGAGCCATAATAGTTTGTTTTTTCTCCGGTACCGGGAACCGAACTCACGACCTTGTGCTTGCCAGGCAGGCGCTTTGCCGCTGAGCTAAATCCCCAGCCCCTGAGCCATAATAGTTTGGATATGTGATGGTTTGGATCTCCTCTCCTCTCCTGCCTTCCCTCTGCTGTTCTCTCCTCTCCCCTTCTCTCCTCACTGCTTCTTTCCTCTCCTCCCCTCCTTCCCACCGACCGTACATCCTGAATAGATCTCCCTCTACTTTTTCAGCTTGGCCGTGAGCGGCACTGGCAGATGAACGTGTCCTGCGTGGTGGAATGCCCCGTGAACTGTCAGATGTCTGACTGGTCTCCTTGGTCAGAATGTTCGCAGACATGTGGCCTCACAGGTTTGTTTTACCACAATTAGCGTCAGGCTAGTTGTCAAGGTGCATCACATAAAATATCGCTCTTTAAGTCATATCCAGTAACCTTCAGAAAGACTCCTAGCTAGGGAGTCTTCCTTTCTAAAACATGGGAGCTTTATTCATTCCTGGGTCTACTGGAGAGATCTCTATGCTGCCTCCTTCCGATAAGATATCTGCTTGCACGGCCGTAACATATCACTGAAGTCACATCACTTTGTATCTCTGGAAGGAAAAATGATCCGAAGACGAACAGTGACCCAGCCCTTTCAGGGGGACGGAAGACCGTGTCCTTCCCTGATGGAGCAGTCCAAGCCCTGCCCAGTGAAGCCCTGTTATCGGTGGCAGTATGGCCAGTGGTCTGAGTGCCAAGTGCAGGTATCAAATCTCAAGAAGCTGTGTGAACTGTGTATCTGTAAAGACGTGGTTTCAGAAATGTTTTGCAGAGCTGACAGGCTGAAGGTTCCTACTCGAAGATCTTAGTTACTTTGCTATTTTGCAACCATTTAATTAGCTTTGAAAACAAAAACTCCCTGTCCTGTACTTCTACAATCATTTGGAGACCAATTCGTTTTAATGAAAATTTATTTGCCTGTCTTTGGCTAGAAAACAAATGCATCGTTCAGTGTATGCTTTCTATCTTGCGTCCTACTGGACTCCTTCCCCAGGGTTTGAAATGGTTCTCTGACTGTTCATAAATCAAACTCAGTGATGCAGAGGTGGCTGTAAGTGATGAGCTCCCTAATGAATTCTTTTCCTTTTGCTAATTAGTCATTTCTTCCTCCATTCCAGGAGGCCCAGTGTGGAGGAGGGACCAGAACAAGGAACATTTCCTGTGTCGTCAGTGATGGGTCGGGTGATGATTTCGGCAAAGCGGTGGATGAGGAGTTCTGTGTGGACATTGAACCTATTGTGGATGGTAATAAAAAAATGATTCTGGAGGAACCCTGCACCCAGCCTTGCCCAGGTAATAGCAGCAGAACAGAATCTATTTTAGTGATTTCCTTCCAGGGCCAGGGTCAAGAAGGTTTTGCATGTACTAGTAAGTTAAGGGATGTCAGTAGTCTTTTGAGTAATACCCATAGGTCCTGTCCCAGCAGCTAAGTACCTGTGGGTAACGGCACTGCCTCATTACTGCGGGGAGGGTGGAGTGAGTCTCTCATGTGTCCTCTCTTAATACCCCTTGGGAGTCTTACCATTTGCAGAGGATGAGAATTAACGCCTTCAGAGTTTGTTCTCACATGAAATACATAGCACAGAAGTTCAGAAAATCAGCCTTGGCCATAATCCATTTGGGATTTCCAGGAAAAAAAAGAGAGTGACGGATGGGCAGTCTTCACATACATAACTAAAGAACATGTAAAGAAGAGTTTCATTTTGTTTTGTGGCTGGTTTTCACTTCACATAATGTTTTCCAAGATTCACTCATTTTTTTGTTTGTACCTTCTGAAAGCTGACTTTGAACCCTGAACAGAATCAACAACCAACTCACACCTATGTATGCGGCAGTTAGAGCACAACGTGAGAAGGCAGTAAGCATTCATAAAGAAAAAGCCAGTTGAGCATGCTGGTGCACACCTGCAATCCCGGCACTCCGAGAGACTGCAGTGGGACTGGTAGATTTCATCTCAGTCTTGGCAACTTAATGATTTACCAAGACCCTGTTTCAAAATAGAAATATTTCAAAAGATCTGGAAGTGTAGTACAGTGTCAAAACCCTATATAAGTTTACTCCCTCGTACCAAAAAACAAAAAAGAAGGAAAAAAAATCAGATTATTTATGACTTGAAGACAAAATAATATGATTGTAGAAGAAAATATTAAATGATTTATTCAGAATCAATGCTAGACAAAAGGAGTGAAGGATATAAAATGTAGAAAGCCAGTGTTTTATACTCAGTAATGTAGAAATATTGGAGAACAAGATAAGCTAACATTTAGGAACCTCAGCTTGATGTACAGAATGGCAGGGAAGAGTTTAAGTCACAAAACAGTTAGAAACACACTCTTAGAAAAGATATTTGGGCAAAAGTTTGTAGTAGATGTGAAATGAACACAACTAGAAGTGAATTAATTTTTTTTTATTCACAAATGGGAACATTTTATTCTAATTTCCTTACAGTTAAGAAAAATGTACATTTCTTTTAAAACACATCCTTTTGAATAAGAGCTCAAAAAATAAAAGTAAAGATCTGGCAAAGTAATGATTGGGCATAAAATATTTTCTATACAAAATAATATGAGTCAGGGGCTGGGGATTTAGCTCAGTGGCACAGCACCTGCCTGGCATGCGCAAGGTCGTGAGTTTGATTCCCGGTACCAGAAAAAAAACAAAACAATAATAATAATAATAATAATAATAATAATAATGAGTTGATTATTTTAAATGAGGAAAATGTACTTTTATGAAAAGTATAAATGGGATTATCTCTTTTTAAAAAAAAAAACCTGAATACATGGATTACCCATCCATGTATGCCTCAATTTACTCACTTCTAAGTAAATAGGTTATGTGAGATGATTATACTTTGTTATTTATTTTTAAGGTCAAGTGAGTGAAATTGAATAAAGCAGTAAAGAAAACAGCCCAGTACTTTGAGCTATAGGTTAGACGTCATTCAACTGTTGTGATGGTCTTTGCACACACAAATACTCTAACTTCCATCTGGTTAAAATATAGACTTAAAAAAAACAAAAACCTGAAGAACACAGCCCTTATTCAACGGGTGTAGTTTCATTATAGAAGCTGAGCAAGCTCTACAGGTCTGCTGTACCGCGTTGTGCCTGCCGTTAGCACTACTGTATTATACGCTGAAACTTTGGTTAAGGAGATATAGTCATGTTAAGTGTTCTTAATAAAATAAGATGTGACTTTTTAGAGCTAGGCAATGTGTTTATTCTTAGACAGTCTCCCAATTGCCGGTAAAAGCTGATCCAGCAATTCGCATGGACCACTTCCAGTCCTTGCAGCTGGCCTGATCCCAGTCAAGATCTCACAGGCCATTCAAGTTAATAAAATCGTCGTGAGTTACAATGGACCACAGTTGAGACTGCGGCAGCAGTGAGGGCTCTAGGGCACAATCAAGGAGTGGACCTGTGGACTCCGCTGTGCTAAATGGCCACATAGTCAACACAGAGTGTCCAAGGCCACATTGTGGAGGGCCTACCAATTCCAAACAAAATGCCCAGCGTTAATCATAGGATCAGTGTAGTATCTACCACATTGCTCAGAGCTGGCGTTTTTACCGGAAACTGGTGTCCGCCTTTCTGTGGACATCCACTACACGTTTTCATTATGCCTCCCACAGCACAATCACTCCTTCTCTTGACCTTTATATATCACGTGTAATTGTGTGCCAGCCACTGGACTTGAGGTTGGAAATACAGTGAGAGACAAACTAACCTTGTCCTCATAGAGCTCATGAGGACAAGGTTCTAATGACAGAAACAGTTAATAATCTAAGAGTAGGGGCTGGGGATTTAGCTCAGTGGCAAAGCGCCTGCCTGGCAAGCGCAAGGTCATGAGTTCGGTTCCTGGTACCGGAAAAAAAAAAAAAATAATAATAATCTAAGAGTGACATAAATAAGCAGAAGATCATAATCTGTGGTAAATAATGTAAAAGAAAACTGTAAGACGCTATGATAACATAGAATATAACATAGATCCCACTTTAATAAAACTACAAATCCAGAAGGGAGCTGCTCTCCCCTTATAAATTACAGCATATTCATTTACGTTCCTCTCTTGCTAGTTTTCTCTCATGATGGGTTTGAAAAGCCAGAACATGTGAACTAATAAGCTTTAAAGAATAGAATTCTGAATTAGGAAATACATTTCATGCATTTAATTATCGTGCATTTGGTAGACATGGCGTAGTTTTATTTGTATTGCAATGGTTTACGTGCCCAAAATGCATATAAAAGTATGTGCCGTACAGCCTCACCCTCATTTGCTGTTATTAAATCACTGAACTTTGCCATGCGTTATTTTGGGATGATAATTATATAACTCACAGACTGTCATTAAAATATTTATTGAGTTTTCTTGCAAATTACATGATGTTAAATGAGGATAAGCACAGAGATAAAGCCTTCCACTAAAAGAATATGTCTTATGTCCATGTAGTTTGCAGCCAATGAGGTGAAGTTGTGCCACGTTTGGGTTGATAGGATATTTTTATTTGAAACTTATTCTTTTCTGACTAATTAAAAACTGAGTAGCCCAAATGTAGCATTTCCTGGGAGATAGAAGTGTTTCTAAAACTTTCTTAAAATCTATAAAAGTATTTTTAGTTTCATTTTTCTAATAATGGATCCGTCATTATAGCTGTACATACTGAACCATATCACCATGTAGTCAATCCTGAAGAACGAATGAAAATTTGGAAAAGTAAACTGCATTAGGCCCTCCTGTCTTGGTTACTGTTCTCTCATTGCTGAGACAAAATACCCAACTCCCATAATGAAGGAAGGAAAGGTGTATTTAGCTTACAGTTTGTGGAGGTTTCGGTCCATACTTGGCTAGCTCTGAGGCAGAAGGTAGCAAAGCAACAACAGCAAAGGGGGGAATGGCAGCCGAACAGCAATGCAGCCAGAGCAAAAGGGAGGAATGGCGGCAAGCAGCCTCTTTCCCTCCCTTACATTGTAAACAGGCTACCCCCACCTAAGGGGCATGTAGCTCTCACATAATCTCCATGCCCTCCTCTTCCACAGGCTCAGAATGTATACAAAGTAAGCACCCTGGCTTCCTGCTGAGTCACTTAGCCAAACCTCTAAACTCCTCAAGTTGACACAATGTATCAAGCATAACACCTCCCTATTCTCAAAATGGTTCGAGATATTGAACACATGGGTACATTATAGCCCAGCAGTTCCACTCCTATGTACATACCTGATAAAAATACATCTGGGATGTGCCCTTGTCCATCAGAGGCTTGTGCTGATTCACAACAGCAATTATTCATAAAAGAGAAAACACGTAACTCTCTAATGCGATCAACAATAGAACGGGTATCTAATTTGTAGTATGTTCACACAACTGAAAAAAGTCCAGCAGTAAGAAAGAGCGTGTGAAAACTGCAATAATATATGACGGCTCTCATGGACATAAATGAGTTGAAAGAAGCCAGACACACACAAAGATGCATACAGTATTCATATATCATGGTGGGGGTTTCTGATATCCTGGGATGGTTCTGTTCCTTGATTTAATGTGGATTACATGGATATGAAATCAGAATATGAAAATTCAGCTTTCTATGCATTTATGATAGGTAATAATTTTTCATGTTCTGTATATTGTTGTTTGATAAATATTTATAAAGAGGAGATGATTAAAGATGTAGATCAAAAGAAATAGCATCATTTCCACTACTACAGCTGCCTCACTATAACCTTTGAGGAGAAATGGAGGTAAAACATAACTACCAGCTTTTTTAGCCTTGGACTTCACTGCTTTGAAGTTATGAATACCTAGAAAACAATAAACCCCTTTATGATGCTATGCAAGAGATATGTGTGTTGTAGCAAATATCTCTTAGGAGGTAATCTTAGTGAGAAAGTTACTTCAAGTCACAGTTATATTTCCTATCATTAAGCAACATGTAGCAAGTAATCACCACTCAGAAAAATAACAACAGGATGAAAACTTGTAAAATTGTATAGAAATTTGAAATTACGAGATGCTTATCCAAATTTTATAAATCTATAAATGAATAGCATACCAGTGTGACTGGAATTACAGTGTGTATCTGCCTAGCCATTCTGCGTAGGTCTGAGTATAAACTACCAACCTGTGATTTTCAGGCGACTGTTACTTGGAGGACTGGTCTTCATGGAGCCTGTGTCAGCAGACCTGTGTGAATGGGGAAGATCTTGGCTTTGGTGGAATACAGGTCCGATCCAGAGCAGTGATTATCCAGGAACTAGAGAACCAACATCTGTGCCCAGAGCAGATGTTGGAAACAAGGTCATGTGATGGTGAGTGTCTGCCGTCAGCAAATCTGCTCATTTTAGTTTTGTGTCAGTACGCAAAAGCGTAAGATAAAGACGGGCCAGCCGGGTGTGGTGGAACAGGCCTGTAATACTATCTATGAGGTGCTGGGGCGGGACAATTGAGAGTTCACGCAACCCTGGATAATTCAAGCAAGACAGTGTCTCAAATAAAAAAAGGATTGAGGGTGCACCTCAGTGCTAAAGTCCCCTGAGTTCAATCTCCAGTACTACAAAAAATAATTTTTTTCTATTAACAAATTTTCTAAAATCCCACGAAAAGTTGAGAATTAGTAGTAATATTCTGAATTATAAAATTTTAGAAGAAGAAAAATCCTGTCATCCATAATAAATTAGATGTAAAAAAATTAGAAGTGTATGTGCTTCCCAGGTTTACAAGCTAAAGAAGGCTGAGAGAATTAAGAGCACATTTCATACTTATAATAGTAAGTATGTATGAATCTAACAGTATCTTCCATTTACTTGTATGACAAGATTAAAGAAAAATTACAAACCCACAGCAAGATGGGAAACTTTACTATTCTCAGGAATTGATAAATCAAATTGTTAATAAGAATTAGCAGTTTTAGCCAGGCATGGGGGCACGTGCCTATAATCTCAGCACTTGGGAGGCTGAAGCTGGAGGATTGCCATGAGTGTGAGACTAACCTGGGGCTACATAGTAAATTCAAGGCCAGTCTGAATTGCATAGCAAGACCTTGTGTCAAAAAACAAGAAAGAAAGAAAGAAAGAAAGAAAGAAAGAAAGAAAGAAAGAAAGAAAGAAAGAGAAAGAAAGAAAAAAAGAAAAAGAAAGAAAAGAAAGAAAGAAAGAAAGAAAGAAAGAAAGAAAGAAAGAAAGAAAAGAAAGAGAGAGGGAGAGAGAAAAAGGAAGGAAGGAAGGAAGAGAGAAAGAGAAAAGAAGGAAGAAAGAAAGGGCATTAGCAATTTCAAGGGGGAGTAAAATGATCAGTATGTGATATGTACATGTCTCAAGAACCCAAACTAAATATATCCCAAGCATAAACTAATAACAAAATTTAAATAAAATAAATTAGCAATTTTAATTTTAATATAATTTGACACAGACCATATAAGTTCATGTGTATTTTGTGTCTGTGTATGTTTGTATAGACATAGATAGAACTATTCATTCAATATCAGCAGCACATGGCATACACGAGAACCACAGAGAATTAAATATCATATAGTGGAAATTGGAAATCCCAATAAAAAGAAAAGAATTGATAGCTAATTGAGAACATGGATTCAGCAACCCTTTCATCCCCAATTGTGTTCTCAAACAGTTAAGGAACTCAAATTATAATGTCAACTACCATCCAAAATATCATCTTCATAACGAAAAACTGCAGAAGAAGGCATAGAATGTCAAACACTTACAATGAAAATCAAATGGGGTAGATGACTTAACCCCCAAAAGCAGATAAAATTCCAACTCCATCAATTTATTCTCCAAATTTATCAGCCAGGTAAAACACCCCGTAAACCTAGAGCAGGGTAGCTGAGGAGTAGAACCAGTTTGAGGCTTACAATAAATTAAATAGTTCCCCAGGCAGAAAGAGAATTGGTTATGCCAATGACAAAATAATAGCATTAGAAATCAGTATCACAACGATTGCACACACACAAAAGTCCTCCATGCATACCCAGAATTTGAAAACTGCACTTTTAGAGTGTTACACCTCAAGCATTATATGGAATGTAGCAAAGAAATACTAAGAAGAGAATGTAAAGCCTTACATGCTTATGTAGGAGAAAGAAAAGTTTTTAAACGAGCTGTGCTTTCAATTCTCTTTTATTTGAAATGGTTAAAGGAAATAGAATGCCCCGAATCTAGATGAGTAAAAACTCAATAACAGAGGAAAGACACAGGGAAAATCAACAAAACCAATAGCTTGTTTTTTGACCAAACCAACAAGGTAAATCATGCAGTGCTAAATCAATGAAGAGGGGCTGGGGATTTAGCTCAGCGGCAACGCGCCTGCCTGGCAAGCGCAAGGTCGTGAGTTGCGTTCCCGGTACCGGAGAAAAACCAAAAAAAAATAAAAAAAATAAAAAATAAATCAATGAAGAAAAACAGCAAAGCCAACACTACCACACACAGAAGAGAGTTTAGAAAATACAATAGATCTGTGTCGTTCTTGCTGAAAATGTAAAATCTTAAGTGAAGATAACGTATAGAATATTATCATTTATCAAGTAATAGAAAAGATACATAGCTACACCATGAATTCTATAACCATTAGAAATCAAATATGTGCACACATATGCACACAATGTAAAACCTGAAGGGGTTCAATAAGGTTTTACCAAAATTTAAAGAAACAGACAGCTTTTACTTATAAGAAAGCCTAAGAAAATACAAACAAATTAATTGGAGAGAAAAGAGAAAGGAAAATCCCCCAACCTCCTCCCTATAACCTTGACATTGAACCCACTCAGTGAAATCAAATCACCCATGATAATAAACGTCAAATCCTACAAAAATTATTATCTAAGAAAATAACATGTTTAGTATATAATTAGTATCATGACTAGTTATGACATCCTATAAATACAAATTTACCTAAATATTGGAAGAATCTGTTACATTCCTACACCTTAACAGAAACAAGCAGGATCTGGATTTTAAGTGCATGTTGGGAAGAGTGCAAAATTCCATCCTTATTTACTAAAACTTGCAAACTGAACTTAAACTTGAAGGAAAAATTCCACATTAAAAATGTACGATAATTCATCAACAAGTATTTGGAAGGAAAAAGAAAGTTAAATATTATATGATTTCAAAGCTAATATAGTGAAGGTCCGATAGTCTTACTTTTACCAGGAAGACTCAATTATAAAGTTATAACCATAACAATACCACTGTACAAGTAGAAATAAGTCTGACAAAATGAAGTAAGTTACATAAGGAAAATTATAAAATCTTATTGGAGGCATGAAGAACTAAAACATTGATAAAATACACAGAATCATGGATAAAGATCTGCAATATCAAAAGGTCAATTTTATGTCAATTAACCTATAAATTCCATGAGATTTTGGCTGATAGCTAAAATAATTTGGAAAATAGATCCTAATATTAACTTGGAAGGAAAAGAACCTAAATATTCTTAAGAGAAAATGAAGCAAATCCACTACTTACATAGCTTTTATTCAAGACTGATGTCATAGATTTATGTCAAGGGTTAGTTACAAAGAATGATCATTCATAGTAAAATAATTACACCAATGAGATAAGACAGAGAATCTCAGGGATGAATTCTCACATATATGCAAATAGGAGAGTGAAAGTAGCGAATGAGTGGGTGAATAATGTTGCCCTAATTTTTAATCCATACAAAGTTTCCTGAGGTAGTACTCATAATATAAAACTATATTCCAGATAAACTGTACACCTAAAGGTAAAGAGCAAAACTGTAAAACATTTAAAGTAAATACGAAAAAAATGTTTTATGAACTCACAGTGGAGAAAGATTTTCTAAATACTATTCCAACACACGAGGAAAAGGAAAAAGGATGAAAGTATATATTAAATTGTTTTTTTTTGTTGTTGTTGTTTTTTGTTTTTCTTCCGGTACCAGGAATTGAACTCACGACCTTGCACTTGTCAGGCAGGCACTTTGCTGCTGAGCTAAATCCCCAGCCCCTATATATTAAATTGAACTTTCTACACAGTAAAATAGATCATGAAAAGCAAAAACAGAACAATGTAATAGAGGACATAGCTGAATATGCTGTAGTATTTAGTACAGTGGGTTTCTAGGTGGCAGTTACATTGACTGTATCAACATAAAAATCGTATAGAAATATTTCATCTGCAACACTAAGAAATTTTAAAATTGTATATATAATAAGTCTTGAATTGCAAGGATAAAAGGTTGCATACCAGTTGTGCATATATATAATAAAAGAAAAAGGCATGGTGCAGAAAGTCATACATTTATGACTGGTAAAATTTATAGAATGGTATGTATGGCTGGGAGAGGGAAGGACAGAAGATAACTAGACCTCAAGTGTGTATCTTGTTTTATCCATCAACAAGCAAATGAGAGCTAAGGAAATATGGCTAACTGGTGATATTTGTTAGAATTGCATGATAATAATTGAATACATACTTCTCCATAACTGTCTATATGTTTCACATTTTGTAACACTTTAAAAACAAGCCACAAAATTAAACCACAAACTCACATTCCCACCAGGTCACATGACAGTAGACATGGACAGTGATTTGGGATTCAGGTGTATAGCTGCAGCTTTATAAGATTTGCATAGAAACTTTGAGATGTGAATTTGACATTTGAATTCTCAGAAACGCATTTATCACTTGTCAATTTTCATGAGCATTTTGTGAATCCTCCACCTCCGTGATTGTCCTGGGGCTTCCAAACGCTTCCGCTAATGTAAGTCCCTCCCTGCAGGTGGGCAGTGCTATGAATATAAGTGGGTCGCAAGCGCGTGGAAGGGCTCTTCCCGAACAGTCTGGTGTCAGCGGTCAGATGGTACAAACGTAACAGGTAAACTCCCATTCCTCTTTGCTCTTTGCAAGTATTCCTGTAACACACATGTAACTGGCTACGTAAAATAATGCAGGAAACCAAGATATTTTACCTTTCAACACATGGTTGAGATTAGCATGCCTGAGCTGTATACGTGTCTGGTAACCAGTGACAAATTATTTTATTTTATACTGTTTCAAATTCTGCCTCACATAGTCCTTTTAGATATTGCTGCTAGAACTTATTAAATTAAAATAGTGACTGTGATAAGTCATAATTATAAGTAATTTTCAGATTGTACTTGAAATGTTGAATATGAACAAGCTACTACATGTTTTAAAAATCAGTGTTTTCTGTTTGTGCTGTATGCCTTAAAGGTAATACAAATGCCCGCCAAAAAATCACCAAAGGTATATGATTTTATAAATCCAAATAACTTGCTTAAATTTTTAAAATCTATGATTGAGAATTTTGATTAATTAATAAGTAATACTTATTAATTAATAATTTAAGGTGATGACAGAGTAAATGAGCTTTTCTCTTTTCAGATGGCCTGGGTTTGGGCCATCACCTTAAATTATTATACTTCCAAAGGAGAAATGCAGTAGGCTTTCTACTGTGCTTTGACCTAAATATACTTCCAAAGAGCTACTCTAATCTGCAGTTACTAAAAGTATCTTTATGTGATTCCAGTAAGTGCAAGAAATCTCAAGGACCCATTAAAGGGGAAAGAAAATTTAATATGAGATATGTAGTGAATCACTCTGCATATTTCCTAGAAAGAAATAAAAATCAGAGCCAGAACCTCAACCTTGGATGTACGGATCCAGAAATTCCTTTTTGTAGCTCTAACGTACAGAAACCTGCATAGCATAGTGGAAGAGGTAGTGTTGACAGTTCACTGCTCAGGGGCACCTCCTGACTTGCTGTTCTGATCCTCCTGCAGAAAAAAGAAATAGCACTTGCACGCTCATGAGTAACGTTCACTTATAATTTTAACTTTAATATATACACTATGTGTGCAAAGATCAATATGCTTTTGGAAACCATCCATTTTCATATTTAACTTTAAATCACCTGGATTATTTACTTCATCCCTATGAAAGCTGGAACATGAGGCCAAATTCTCTTCTTATGAAGATTTGATTTTTCACCTGAGGAAACAGTGCTGAGACACCCTTGAAAGCAGCATCTCCCAGTGGACACACATGTAACAAAGAAAAGACACATACCAGGAACCTTAGCTTTTTCACTGGGCTTAGTAGGGAAAGAAAGCCTGCCTGAGCCCCACTGTAAGAGTCACAGGGTAAGAAGAGCCTTGAATAGGGACACAGAGGCTTTGTGAATCAGAAGGTATTACAGAAGTATCCATCAAACTTGGAAGCTGGCAATAAATTTCTACATTCTTTTTAAAACCATTCTGGGCCTTATTTTTTTCAAATGTATATGCAAATAACATTAATCTAATTTTCCTTGCCCATATTAAAGTTCTTTTCACACTCTGCATGGGGCTTTTCACAATGCAAAGTTAAGTCAAATTTTAAAGACTAGGGGCTGGGGATTTAGCTCAGCGGCACAGTGCCTGCCTGGCAAGCGCGAGGTCGTGAGCTCAATTCCTGGTACCAGAAAAAAAAAATTTTGAAGACTTACCTGAGGAAATTAATTTTTTATTTTTTAATAAGTGTATCAAATGTATTTATTTCTTTCTAATGTTTCTGTTACCATAAAGCCAATGTGTAAATAATTTGTGATAACTTCTATGTGCAATCTTGTTCCTCCTTTAAGGAGAGATGAGACTGTTTATACAACATAGATATGGTACTTTAACTGATAAGTAATTGTCATAAGAAACTCTACATAATGTTTTCCTTTTTTCATGTGTTTAATGATAATAATTTATAAAACCACTGAACTTAAAATTGCTTTGCAACAACTACTTTTTGGTGACAACTTTCCATGTATATTTTGTATTCGTAATTTTGAAGGACAAAGAATTCACAATCTGCACCTTTGGTCAGATCCAGAGGATTATCAATTCTGTAATCAAAGACAAAAATTTCTTGCTAAAATTCTGTTAAACTGAACAAATATAATTTGAAAGTGTGAGTACCTTCCATGTTTCCAATGTTGTTTCTTAAAATACCCACTCACATTTTAACACATCTCTCACAATAACTAAGGCATTATAATCAAAAACAAAAGAAGGAAAAAGGGATACACTCCTACAACATAAAGTTAAAAAAGTACAAACAACTTGATACCTACATTCATTTTCTTCATTATACCACAAAAATACACTAAATTAATAAGAATAATGATATAGCTCATAAGAAATGTGTTATAAAAACATATTTATGCAGTGCTCACATAAAGTTTCAATAGACATGAAATCTATTATTTTGAATTGCCAAGTAAGAATTTTGGCTTTAGAAAGAAATTAAATCTGCTTTTCAATCGCCGGGCTTGGCTGAAGGAGCTACTGACAGAAATGGGTGGGGTGCAACTAATTTTTACAAGATACAGTCATAAAACCATCCTTCTGACAAATGCACAGTGATACCTACCAAGTCCCACACGTTGCGTTATCACTTCTGGGTAAGAAAGACCTCAGGTTGTTAAATAAAGTACCCAAGTATTTTACAGACAGAGAAATCCTTGGGATTTACAGAGTGGCTCAAGAGTGAAAGACAAGTCTATAACAGCAGTATGTTTTTATCATAGCAAGAGATTCCATTTGTCAAAACACGGCTTTCTGTTCTGCAGGGGGCTGCCTGGTGCGGAGCCAGCCTGAGGCTGACAGGTCTTGTAACCCTCCGTGTAATCAGCCCCATTCGTACTGCAGCGAGGTAGGTGCAAATCCATGACGCTGGACAACCTGCCCGCGTTGTTTGTCCCCCGGCTGTCTGTGATGCAGTTTACTCCCCTCCCTGCAGAGCACATTTTCAGAAAACCTCCACATATGACAGTATAACCAATTGGGCATGCATTTATCTTTAAAATACCTGCATAACACAAAAGATAGGTTCATATTTCTTTTAATGTCATTAAAACAAAAATGCCGTGCTGAATTTTTAAAGAAAAACCTCCTCTAAAGCTTCGCCTTTGAAGAGGGCCAGTTCTACTTAGAAAGGTCACCTCACATGCTGGGTGTTGATCTTCGCTTTCTCCTGCAGGCAAAGACCTGCCGCTGCGAAGAAGGATACACTGAAGTCATGTCTTCCAACAGCACACTCGAGCAGTGCACACTCATCCCCGCGGTGGTGATGCCCACGGTGGAAGACAGGAGAGGAGATGTGAAAACCAGTCGTGCGGTCCATCCAACCCAGCCCTCCGTGAATCCAGCAGGCCGGGATAGGAGCTGGTTTCTGCAGCCCTTTGGGCCCGGTGAGATGATCCAACAGCCCTGCTGCGTAGTTCTTTAGTTACGTCCTCAGCCAGGAGCACACTAAATAAAGAAGCGTAATAAGAAAAATGTAAATTTGCAGGGGGAAGTATGTTCTTATTCACAGCTGAGACAAAAAGACTGAAAAGACATTCTAGAATTTTCAGTTTGATCACAGAGCCGTCATAGCTTGAACCTTACCTGGAAATCCAGTGCTGCAGTTCTGTGACAGGGGAATTTGGTCTTCAGAACACTTTATATGAGCCTTAAAAGCTGGTGTACTCACAAAACTGAAAAGCTGTACTAGTATCAGATTCATACGGGCAGGACTTGAGCCTTCCTGTCTAAATAGGATGATCCAAACTTGAACACTGGGGCTGGGGATTTAGCTCAGTGGCAAAGTGCCTGCCTGGCAAGCGCAAGGTCGTGCGTTTGATTCCGGGTACAAGAAGGAAAAAAAAAAAAAAAAAAAAAAAAACAAACTTGAAGACTGACCAGACCATTTTCAATTAAGCAGATAGTTCTAATGTTTCTAGTGCTGGAGTGGACACCAACACAGGTAAAAGCTTGAAGGCCTGATGAAATACTGTTCCCTGCACTGCATCCTTTCGTCCATAATTGGAGCCCAGTCATGTGAGAAGTTCCCCAAAGATTAGGTAGAAGCTAAGATAATGCCACTTTTCCTTTTGCACACTGGAGGAATTACTAGTTCATGAACAAAGGACCTCTCCAGGCAGAGCTAGGCATAGTCTGTTTTACAAGTCCATTAGAAACATCGGAAATGAAGAAAGGAATCCGTAGCTAGCATATCTCTATTTCTAACGAGTTCAACCGACAGGCCTTCCCTTACTGGAGAGTCATTATAGAGTTTTTAAAGGTACTTTAAATATTTGAGTAGTTAACTTTATCAACACTATATTTGTGTTGATTAGGTTCTTTTTATTTTTCTGAAAATGCAATTCATTTTGTCGAGCTGATTTGTCTATGTAAGCAGTAGAGTTGTAAATGGCCATTTGCAGTCTTGACTTTGACGAAGAATTCAAGCAGATCACTGCAAATCAAACCCAAGTTTAACAAAAAGAATATTATTGCCATTATTTTCGATTTAATAGGTAGTTTACCCAAAGTGAAAATTTTAGCATTTCAAAAAGAGGCAGCTTCTGAAAAATGAGAAACATTCTTTGTCTTTTGAAAACTCCAGAGTATTTGTTAAAGAATTTTTAGGACAAAAAAAGCCAAAAGCAGAATTCCTTTAAGAGGTATCTTCTGTTTGAAGTTTATTCAGAACATATAGCTGAGAAGTTTAAAGAGAATGAGACCAGAAAACTGAATTAATTAGAAAAATTCAAGTCATGTTTGATTCCATAGATTAGAAAAGTTAGGGAAAAATTATTCTAAAATCTTTGAATAAGCTATTTAAAGTGATTTTTTTCAAATAATATATCGTCAATCCAATCTTAAGGGACAATATATGTATAGAGTCAATAAAAGATTACTAATTATAGAATAAATAGGTTAAGTTTATTCACTTTGCTTTCATATAGAACAAAAATGTTATAAAATGACATAGTTTTCAAATACCATTCTACATCACCTTCGAATTGTAGGACTTTATTTAAATTTATTTTTCACCTTTTAATTTTTCATTCTCAAAATAGGTGTGAAATTATATATTTGAGTAGCATTACACATGCATTAAATTTGAGGTAAAATCAAGCAAGAAGCAGCATACATTTAGATATAAATTCAACATCTGAGTACAAACACTATTTTCTGCTTTGAAATTCAATCTTCACTGCTAACATCATTAGTAGCTAGCATCTAATTCATAACAGTAACTTTGTGTTAATCAGTAATTGCTGAAGAAATAATTTATTTTGAATTTCACAAAGACATTAGTCATCTGTGGTTGGTCATTGGTCATAGTTAAAGACTGTCATATAAATTCCAGAGCAATGGGAATTAATAGCTAATATCCATTCTTCTTAGACGGGAGACTAAAGACCTGGGTTTATGGAGTCGCAGCCGGGGCATTTGTGCTACTCATCTTTATTGTCTCCGTGATTTATCTAGCTTGGTGAGTGTTTAAATATTTCAAAATCTGATGGGAAATACAATGTCTCCATTTCAAAGAAAATACTTTCATGTTACCTGAAACATAGAAACAAGAGACTAATATCTGAAATAAGTAGGTGACATTTATTCAGTACTCATGTGAAGCTCTAAAAAAATAAGACTTTAATCTTAGATGGCTAAAAACTACTAACTCTGTCTGAGCTGTTGCCTTTCTGGAGATGAGCCAGATATTCTAGGTCATCTTTTCAAGTTTATTCTTTTCCATATATGATGCTATTTTGTATGGACTGTGACGAACTGGGCATTTTTATAGTGAATTACTACTGGCGGAGGATATTATAGTAATATATAATCTCATTTAACTATCTATGTAAGCATGTGTTGCTTATAAATTCTGTGTAATTTGTCAAGGTTTCTAGCCTAATGCAAGTTATTATACTATAACGTCACTTTTGTTGTCAATCCTAGAAAAATTACACTTGAATAAATTGTCTTTTATAAGACAGTAAAATACTTGAAGTTTATTTAAAATTTTTTCTAGAGCCAAAACTGTGAAATTCAGAGACAAGAAAAATCAAATTCTAAGGTTAGATTCAGGCAATGTGAGCAATTTAGATCGATCAATCGCTTTTGCATCTTTTACCTTTTTATTTAAAATAATAAAATTCACAACTAAAGGTTTATTTTCTTTCTCTCAATTTTACTAAATCTCTTACAGCAAGAAGCCAAAGAAGCCCCAAAGAAGGCAAAACAACCGGCTGAAACCTTTGACTTTAGCCTATGATGGAGACGCAGACATGTGACCTATAGCTTTTGCTGACAGAAACCAATCTTGGCTTTCTGAATCTCCAGTAGCCAATCAGAGGCCACAATGACAGTGTGCAAACTGTGGATTATAATTCATTTTAACTTTTTAAAAAAGCATCATAAAGAGTGGAAGTCACATTGCCACTGGAAATCTGCAGGAGGGTACCGCTTACACATAGACCATCCACCCTAAGAATTCTAGGAGATTTAGTGGAATACATGCTACATTTTGAGAGTTTTATGTCATCTTTCTTGAAATCTGCCAACTGAAAAACCACTTTCATCTCTAAGAACTAGTGGTGAAATTGGCCAGATGGGGATTCCTGACGCAAGACTGTTCCCAGTGTTTAAACCCACAGAACTTGCTAGCATGAAGAGTTTATACCACAATCTCTGCAGTACTATAGTCAAACATAACAACATGTATACTCAACTGAATGATATTCATTATAATGTCATATTATGTACTTGATAATAAGCAACTTTAACAGTGAAGAAGAGATCGGCTCCAAGCTGAGCAGAAACCCCATGGAATAAAGTCAGCATCTCTATGGTTCTTGGTAGCATTGGTTGACGTGCATTTCAGAGACAAAGACTCTGTTTTTAAGACTTCGTTCTTGTTTTTCCACAATGTACAAGTGCTGGACATTACTAGTATCTTAGAAGAAAGGGTCCTCCATTTCCGTATTTTATAGTTGCTATTGTCCGGAAAACTAATTTGCTTGTGTTGCTGCAGTACATTTCTACTTTCCCTAATTTTCAGCTGGTTGCCTGCATCTTTTTTGCTCTATGGAAGGCATATTTTTGCACTATATTAGTGCAGCGTGATGGGAATTTAACCAGTATCGCCATAGAAACTGCCTCTTTTCAAATGGCATGAAGACATCCGTGCCAAGAGTGTCCGGGACACACTAGCAATTCCCGGTACCCTGACGAGAGTGAAGTTCAGGTTGAACGGCGACAGGATGGAATCGGCTCTTGCACCTGCTGTATGCACTCTTCCTCCTCACTGTAGCCACTGCAAAACTGGCAACAGAGCTGTAACTGCAGGGTGGAGGGCCCCAGCCCATGGACCCTCACCAGGTGGATCCTTCTAGTTGGTTTGTAATTGCTCTTTGAAGACTGTTTCTGACTAGATTTTTATATTTGTTATCTTTGTTAAAAAAAGAAAAGAAAAGAAAAAAAGGAACTGGTTGACTTTTTAATGCCAAGCAGATGGAAAAACGATGTATGGATGATTTTTGTAGCGAAAAGAAGTCAAAACTGTGTGTTCATTCTTTCTCCCTGGTTTGTTTTCTCAGCATCAGATTCAAAGTCTGTCCTTCAGGCACTATTTCTAAACTCCCTAGTCTTCTGTCTTGCACACTGGTTTAATCTGAAGCAGTCCTTTAAATATAGGATTTCAAAAGCTAAAATTTGAAAATGGGAAGGATGAGTATCTCACCTGGGACTTCTTTAAGTGTCTTTACCAAGGGTGACAAACATTTTCTCCTCAGAATTGAGTAGTAAGTATTTCTAGCGTGGTCTGTGTTGCATTTTCTTAACTCTGACATGCATAATGCTGACGTGGACGCAACAGAATAAGAAAAAGAATGAACATGACTGCTTTCCAGTTAAATTTTCCCTCCAGAAACCAGCCAGCAGGTGACATGTACTAACCCTAGTTTGCTGACACTTGCTCTAGATGTTCTTTAATGCTAGTCACCATTGTGTCATCTCTAGTTTTCATTCATTTACCATCTGTCCATCACCAGAGCTTAGTTTCAAAGGTGAAAATCCAGCCGGTAAATTTACCATTGCATTGAAAGTTGCCGTATTTTCTACAGAAGTCACCCAGAAACTGTCCAACAATAGCCGACTTCTTTCTTATGGAAAGAAAGTTTGAAAGATCATTAAAAAGCAATATCATCTTTCAGGCAACACTATAGCAGTCTTTGGGAGGGCAAGAACTTGAGGTTTTCCAGTCTTTTTAAAGTAGTAATAAATTATTTTATCTTTTAAAAGTAGTAATAAATTATTTTATCTTAAACTTAGCTGTGTTGCTGTGAACATTTGTGGGTTATGTTTTGCCTTCACACAGTCCACAGCGGATCTTGGGCTCCCCCTGCTGTAGGTTAGGATATTTGCAAAGACCATAAAACATCAGTTAGGATGTCATTGTCCCTAAAATAAAAATATTTCCACCTATTTCAATAAGAAATAAATATGATAAGCATCTGTCCTTAATCCAATATTCAGTAGATTAGGCAATGAAAATCATTTCAAAGAGAATACGTAGTCAGAAAGATGAGAATTTTATTATAAGCCAAGGAATTAACCAAGGAAAAACAAAATCCATCTCACCTCTTTTATTGAAGAGGGAGAAAAAATATTATTGTTACTCGAAAACTTGATTGTCAATATGCATACTTCCAGATAATACTCAAGTTGATCTCTTTTAATAAAATAAAAATGGGACATTTTCATTTGTTCAAAATGGTTCAGTCTACTGCAATTACTTGAAAAATTATGTCTTATGAAATGTGTGCAACACCTAATAAAAAATTTGTAATGTACACTACAATAAAATATTATTCCAATTAAAGCTATGCTTAAAATAGTAAAAATACCATTGATTCAGAAGACAAATCACTATTATCTGATCTATGTTGTAAGAATTAAATGAACTTAGAGATCAAAACTACAAAATATTATGAAAATATAAGATGCTTTAATCCATAAATTGGTTACATTTTGTAGCACTCTATACATATGGGGAGGTTAGGTTTAACCTAACACTGAGAACCTGTTGGAGGCGCATTTTTAGGATAAGTCCGTACTTGATATCCTCTTGTTTTTGTCTCTTTAAAATAAAAAATACATAAAACATGAGAAGGAGACAGTGAAGCTATTTGGCTAGTTTGGACCAAGGAGAGGTTACTGTCGTCATGTTTATAACCTGAGAAAATTTTGGTTTTGTTCCTGGTCAGAGTCCATCATGGGTTAAATACTTTTCTAGAATTTCATCACAAATATCCTTTTCCTATTCATTCTACAGACTCAGGACAGGAACATAGTCTTAACTTGTCCATTGACACTTTGCCTTACCAGAATGATCTGTGAGCTCAAAAGGATTTAGAAATACTGTTCTGTAAGTGTGAAGGTCCACTTAGTTTAAAAAAAGAAAAGAAAAATACTGGCACAGTGATATATGGTTTTGTTGGACTGTTTGAGGTGGACCCATATAAAAGTGGCACAACTGATCTCTCTTGCAAGGGGCTGATTTGCTTATGTATCAATACCTGATCAGATACATTGACCATAATTCTTTTTTAACGCCTTTTTGAGGATACTGCAGTGTAAAAAAGAAAGGAATGCATAAAAGCACGTCTGTGCTTATAATGAAGCACAAATTACTTATAATAAGGAAATGTTATTGAATTACCACCTGTAAGACACTTTCCTAGCACTAGAAAAATTAGTAATGGCTTTTACATAAATAGATACTTAAGACATTCAGAAGAAGAAACGGTTTAAGGAGTGATTATAGCACTTCAACACATTGCCCTTTCCTCTAGATTTGTTTATAAATATGTTCCATGTGTGACACGAAAGCCCAGGGCCATGCCATGAGGAGTTCGGTATTTTCCCTGTTCCTCCCTTAGGGAGGTAGGAGTGGTCCTTGTAATTTAATCAAAAGTCTGTTAAGTTCCTGGACATTTCAAGAGAAAGTCACTTCTTACAGGGAGCAAGTAGTGCCTCTCACGCATTTATGTACCTCCTCCAAATAATTTCATTCATGTTCCTCTAGCTGATTTTCCTCTGCCTGGTTTCTCTCTACCCTACTGTCTTCGCAATGGCTTCTCTTGTCTGCTTCCTTCAGAATCACCTTCCACTAAATGTGCACCAATTTGTATATCAGAAAAATAATGGAGAATATTTACATCGCCTTCCTGTTGGACTCAAAGTGTCAGAGGGTGAATGTCTTGATTTGAGCAGAATGGATTGGTCAAAGAAGTAATTAAAGGAGAGAGGAAAGATGTGGAAGGCACACCAAAACAAATGAACAAATTTTTTTCTAGAAAAGTATCACTTCCTACACTTCATTAATTACTACCCAATGTCTTTGCTTTTTCCTTCTACATCTGTCTTGTATCCTTCTTTACTTCTCATTTTGCAAGACAGTGAAGGAGGCCTGTACCTTTCAATATTGTACAGAAAGAAAAGCCCCTCCTAGGTGGATTTGGGATCTTCACAGATTTGCGAGAATCCTGCGTCTCAAATGATCTGGGAGATTCCTATTGGTAAGAGTATTGCCAAACCCAAACGTGTTTCTTGTCCTCTTTCCTCTGTAAGGTTGGGGGTGTTGGAAGGATAAACTCTTTACAAATTTGTAAAGAATCTGTCCGAGCATGATCTTTGCGGGTATAGTTGAGATGCTAGAACTACATCTGCCTGTTTTGTTAACAATAGCTCCAGCTGCGCCTGCTCTCGGACGGCCCTGGTTGCAGTCAGGACTGCAGCATTTGGAACACAAGTGTGGGCCTCACAAATGGTTTTTTTTTTTTTGAAGAAAAGGTGTTGTGCTGTGGAATGATAAAGCTATGCCTAGCAGGTACACTGAAAAACAGCTATGTCTACAATGCTAAATGAATTAAGCAAATCCTGAGTGAACAGAGTTAATTTTGCAGCGTTTTTGTTTTGTTTATTATTTGTCTTTTGTGCTTCTACCAATCCAGACCATAAGCCAGGCAGTGTGTGAAGAGTTTTAGTTCATGGCAGTCATGTTTCCAGTGATCAAAAACCTGCATTCTGTTTAGAATATAATTAAATTTTATTATTGTCAGTTTTGTCTTTGTGTTGTGTAGGGTGTTTTTTTTTTTTTCTTTTTGTAAGTACTAGTTTCTAGAATACCTACTTTTCAGCATCCATAAGCTTTTTCTAGCTATTTTTCAGGGATGTGTTCGTGTTTATTTTTAGAAAGTAATCATTTAGATTCCCTTTCTGGTACTTTTTCCTGGTCGTTTTTTATCAGAGATTTGAAGAGATCGGCGTCTGTCACTGTAAAATATAAATTTATTAAATTTGCAATCTATCTTTCTATGAATCATAATCTTCTAAATGTGTATTTTTTGTTAATTTAATTTCCTAAATATTTATTTTGTTTAAATAAGGAGGCAGCTGTCTATGAATTTTTTTGTTAATATTACTTTGTAAATTGTGCGATGTAATTTATTTTGAATTATGTACATTTCTTTTTAACGCACAAAATGTCTGTGTGCAATTAAGTACAGATTTGAAAATAACGTTACTAAGCTTTTCAGTTAACACAGGTGGCATGTGAAGATGTAATATGCTTTTTTTACATTTTCATATGGATTATTTGTAAATAACTATATTGTGACAAACATAAACATGGAAGTCATTTTCATTCTAATCATCTTTGTCTGAGTTTTAATTTCCATCCTTTATTTCTTAAATGTGGGTTTAATTTTTTTTGTCAGTGAATGTCCAATTCCTAGTAATACTGTATTGCCCTTTTCTGGGAGATTTTAAGTCCAGTTTCAAAAGTTTGAGAAATTCAAATTTTACCACAGTCAGCTGAGGCTGCCAGATCAATCCCCATGGTCACAGGACCTCTTCATTTTCAGTGAATCAAAGGAGGGCACCAGAGAGAATGGGTGACATGGTAGACACGAAGCAACTCTACCAGGATCGTTGGTCATAAGCTGTGTTAGCCCCCAAAGGCCAAACCTAAAGGCAGAACCTCACATGTAAACCAATTCAAGCAAGAGCGCACAAATTGGGCATTTTACTGCCAGGAGAAACACAGTCATACTTTGCTACCTGATTGCTTTGAAACACATCTGATCCGATACTTGATGCTTTTTGACACTAAAATTTTGTTAAGGTCCTCATCCTTTCCCTGGTACGCTTGTCATACAAGATATAACTCTCCTTGTGGATTGTCTCACGACTCACTAGTCTTTCTAGCCCAAACAGTGTACTTGGAATTCATTGTCTTTGGTGCTTATCCTGCCTTCTTGGACCAATTAACAACACCAAAGTAGCGCTGTAACCGTTTGCTAGAATACACCTAAGCAGGGAACCCTTAAATCTCTTAGTATATGAACTACACAAATATATAGCAAGCCTCCAACTCTGGATGAAAAATAGTGACTTCCAGGCTCCTCCTTTTCTGTATTGTTCATACAACCGAGTCTAAAGTTTTTTTTTTAGTGTATCACCCAGATATTTCTTTCAATGTATCTGAACATTCATAGTCAAATACGTTATTTCCCCCTTTAATTTGTAACTCTCATATTTGTCTTACAGTCACAAATTATGAACATGCCTGGGCTACATTCTACAGTTGTTTCTTCTGTGTCTTTCAAGATTCTTTTCATTAAAATCTGAATATATTCTGAAGAGCAAACGACATACACATAATTCAGTTTACACGTCAGTGTCATGTTGAATTTCACAAATGCAACAAGTAATGGCTTATTTTACCCTGAAACAGTATTATATGCATACAGAATGCATGAATCCAGTTAGGTTTTCTGATACTGCAGTAATTTTCTTATTTTTAGGTGATTTCTCATCTCCCTTCCCACCTTCCTCCATAGTATCTCTGCCAAAGTAACTGAAGGTAGCAACCTGATATGGATCTGGTAATTATTTTCTCCTTGATCATATTATCTTATAAACACATTGGGAGTAGGAGGTAAGGAGAGAGAGAATTGGGTTGAATTTGACAAATGCAACAAGCAATGGCTTATTTTTCCCTCCTATAATATCGTTTTCAAATACTATAAAAATCCTCTTATTGGCAACACCAGGGCAAATACCAGACATTTTTTATCAGAGATTTGAGGAGATTGGTGTCTGTCCCTGTAAAATATAAATTTATTCAATTTGCAATTGATTAAATTTGAATTATGAGAAAGTCTCAATCCACGTTAAACCAAACACCAACCCCCTTCATTGTTTTCAGGTTCTTACCTATCAGAAAATTTGAACGAGCTTCCCTCTGCTCACAGACCTGTGTGTTGGTTATTTCCACTGTCTTCTGCTGTGTACAGTTTTTAAGTGGCAATTCTAAGTGATATCGATGTGGTTGCTAATTTTAGGTCATCAAATAAATTTTAACTTTCAATTAAAGAGCAGTCTTTCTAGATTCTATTTCTCCACAATATATTTTAAGTCATAACCAAAAAAGATTTTACAATGGCTCCTGCCAACTCACTGTCCTTGTGGTGAGGTTGGGTTTTCTCTTCACGTGCCATTCCTGTCCGTGAGCACCTCTCTCGTGAGAACCTTTGAGTGCGGGGCCACGTGGAAATGAGGCTGGGTCCCTATCTTCTGTTAGAACTGCACTTCCTCAGAGCTTGCCCTTACTGTCACTGCTGCCCAGAGCTCTCCCTCCCGTGTTGACACGGCTGCTCCATCACTTCTTCAGGTCTCTACTCAAATGCCGCCTCCTCTCAGAAGGCTTCTTCGCCCATTGTTGTCACTATCTTCCTGCCTTTCCTTAATTTTTAATGCCTTTTCTTACATCCTTTTAATCTTTGGCCGTGGGACCTAGGCTCCTCCCCTTCTACACATGGGAAGCCAGGTTTTCATCTGCTTTGTCCCTTGCCCAGACTGATGTGCAACACATAGTAAGAATAATGAATTCAAAACATCAGCTAAAGAATTAGTAAAGTGCAAGCTTTATGGATATCAGTGGCAAGAGGTAAATAGAAGATCAATAGCAAACAGGTCTCTAGGGTTAAGAGAACAGCCGATTCACCACAAAAGGCTGAATAGATTGTTAGTTCTCCACTGTGGTGAATACATATAATACATATAATTTTCATTTCAATTGCTGAAAGTATGTTAATATAAATACCTCAAAAGACAGACACATTGTTGTGACACAATAGCAAGATCACAGAGCATTTAAATAAAAATGGCCGTGACTGAGTCTGCCCTTGAAGTGCGGCAGCAGAGGATGCTCCGGTGGGGGCGGGCGGCGGGATTCGGAAAACTATGTTGAATACCAGGTCTTTAAAAGAATTCTATTGTAGTTTCCTCTCAGTTTAATTTACTTGCCTAGCCAGTTCTGCCAGGAGTAGGGTAGGGAGCTCAGAATACTGGAAAATGAAGAAAAGGACAATTGCAAATTTCTGGAAAGCTTTTGTTCCAGACACAGAAAGCAATCTGATTGTACTAACCAGTCTTAAACTAAATTAATTTATTTGGTAACGTCAATAGTAATCAAATTACACGCTATTTGCTTCAAACTTGAAATGAAATGCAGTGGACTACAGTGATGATTCAACGTGCTTCCCAAATCCCCATAATTTGCTCTTGAACAATAGAAAGGGACATTCAGCAACCATATAAACACATTAACAGACCATTTAAGATGCACTTCTTATAGAAAACAATGCCTTTATTTTCTTAAGTAAAAAGAATTTCAAAATCAAAGACAGCAAATATTTTTAAAGGATAATGCAGGCTAATGTCCCAGTCTTTCATAAACACGGTGAATAGAGTAAAAACCCTGTCAAACTGCATCCCTAGTGACCCTCCAGCTGCTGCACTGACAGCTGATGTGTGACCATACCTTTCCACAGTTTATCCTTATGAAAGGTTTCCTCATTTATAACATGAGGATTTTTAAAAAATGTTTATCACTTTTAGCTATTTCTTTGCCAAAAGGACAACAAGTCCTTTCTTCAATACTGTCTTGCTCTCTATGGGGAAGATGACTTATAAGAATAAATTGAAAAGTCCATCACAAATGTAGAAGAAGTCATAACAGACCAGAGTTTAGCCTGCCACTTGTATAAAAGACCTTTAAAAGTTAATTTTGGTATGCTCATGAATTCTGATGTTTATATTGAAGAATCATAGAAAAATTAAATTAAAATATGCCCTGTAATGAAGTGTAAAATGATAGACTATGTGAGAGTGATTCTGACAAACATGCATGTTGCAAAAATAATATGACATTTGTTCTGCAGTAAAAGCTAAAAAGGGCTTTGATACAATTCCCTGCAGAGTAGGGATTAGATTGCTTTCAATATCAATGATTCCTAGCCAAAAGCACTTCTATGTAATTAAAGAGTCATCAACAAGCATATGTAGTAATAAACTGGTATCTTACTTAAATTACGATCATGTGTAGGAACAGCCCATTGGCACAACTATAGTGAGAGCAGTTCCTGCCACTATCACAGATCAGAGCTCGCATATCTTACAATGTGTGAAAAAAAAAAGAAGCAAAGGAGGGACCAAAACTTCTATCAAAAGTTCCATTTTACTTTGTGACAAAATGTGGGAATAGGGCCAAAAGAACAGGGAAAGAAAGTTGTGCAAAAGTTCTTGCGAACATTCATAGCTAAGGAAATGACACTTAAAACAGTGACCCAATAGGCTGGAAAAATAAGATTGGACAATTCATGCTTTTCTATTCTGGCTATCTAATGTACAGATGGCCATTGTGGAGTCTCCCATCTATCATCCAATACACCTACCTAACAAATCCCCTTGCAAAAGTATACATGTATTTTCTATCAGTTCTGTTCTTTTAAAGAACCCTCACTGATACAGATTCTGGTACTGGAAAAGTGGCATCATTGCCATGCCTGTACCTAACCATGTGGTATAGAATCCTCTAGAACGGATTTGCAAAAGGAGTTCTGAAGTATCTGGAGATGTAGGCTAGAGAAGCCCCGGAAAGCTGCAAACAGAGCTTGATGGGTGATTCTAATCAGAGCTCAGAAGCCCAGAATGCTGGGAAAATTCCAATAGTAAAAGTCAAGCTCAGATTTCAGTTGGGAACAAGGATTCCATTGGCTGTTGGACTAGATGTCACCAGAGTTACACTGTAGCAGAAAATTTATCTGCATTGTGCCCATATCTTGAGACTTTGGAGACCCTAGGAAGTTAGAGATGCCAGGAACTGAGAACACTTGCTGAGAAAAACCTCTGGCAGTGAGAAAAAAAACAACCCAAGAGAGAGGCCGTGTGGCAATGCCAAAGGAGCAGGGCCCCCCGTGCCCTCTAGACCTCGTATTTTGCAACAACCTGTCCCAGGTTCTAGACAAGGAGCTAATAGATTTAATGTTTGCCCCGATTGGTTTTTGGTCTTACTTTGGTCTGATTCCTTTATATTCCCCTTCTCCTCCCTCTTGGAATAGGAATGCTTATTCTGTGCCATTGTATGTCAGAAGTGTTCAACTTTCTTTTAGATTTGCATAGGGTTTCAAACTAAGAGTTTGCATTGAATCACAGAAAAGATTTTGGACTTTTCAGCAATGTTGGAACTGTTAAGATTGGCAACTTTTAAAGATGACTAAATACACTTTGTATAAAAAGATGGACATAAGTTTGGGGAGATGTAAGGCAGAATATCAAAGTTTAGATCTAAAATGTCTCCTGGAAGTTTCATGTATGCAGTCGTGAGATTTTTGAAAGATGGCTGGAACATGAGGGCAATTGCAACATCCATTAAAACGTTCAGTAGCTGCACCTGCTGTTAGAAAGTGGAGCTTGATTGGAGGTAGGTCAGTCACTGCTGGGAGTGGCCTGGAAGAGGATAGTTTTGTTTTTCGCTCCTCCTTTCTCTCTCTGCTCACTGACCACCATGGATGCGCAGCTTTCGTCCACCATGCACCATCATCATGCCATTTCTATCTTGAAGTCAACTGAGCACAAGCCATGGACTGAACCAACTAAACTGTGAGCCAAGATAAACTTCTCCTCATTGAAGTTTCAGAAACCTGACTAATACTGAGATAGAAGAATAGGCAAAGAAATATAGCTTTTGAACTTATGAAAAGGATTCTCATGAGCATTCCTAGTTGAGGAAATGCTAATTCACACATGACTCAATAGACTGGGAAAATAAGGTTTGGCCTGCAGTGTCCTACAAGCATATAGAAATTTTTACTAATTTTTACTAATTGGGGAAGTACTAATTCAGGTCAATGAAAGAGGATGTAAACACTTTAACATGTTCTTTGGCAAAGTAATTCTACTCTTCAGAATTTATTTTAAGAAATAGGGATTATAAATGCCTGATATAAAGTGAATTTTACATGCACATTATATATGTCTGTGAATAGCAAAGTGATAGATAATTACTATAAAGCAGGTACACAACAGTGTACTATAGAGATGCTTGTTATATCATTTTGATACTTGCTGAAGTATCAAAGCAACACGTTACAAAGTAATGAAAACTTTAAATAAAATTATGCTGTATACATTATACAATAGTTTTCTATAAAAGCTTACTTTCTTCTTAACTTGTCAGAACTGAGGGCTGAAAAAATGTGAAATCACAGTACATATATCTATTCACAAAATATTTTGTAATTATGTTTTCAAAATGGCTACAAACTATTTTATTTTATTTTTTATTCATTTATTTACTGCAGGGCTAGTTATTGAACTCAGGGTTTTGCTCATGTTAGGCAACTGCCACTGAGCTGTATACACATGCCAAGCCATTTACATTAAATATTACAAACTGCTGATTGAAATTGAGTCAACAATTTTGATGCACTATGAAATTCAAAAATATTTCCTCTTTACCTCAATGTAGTTGTGCACCCCTGTAATCCCAGCACTCAGGGAGACTGAGAAAAGGGGTTCACTACAAGTTCAAGGCCAGCTGGAGCTACTTAAGAAGACCCTCTCTCAGAAAAAATCTTAATTATGCAACATGTAATGTAAAAAAGCAATTTTAATTAAGTAAAAATATTGCTAAATAGCTCTCATTTTTGGAATAGGCCTTTTTTCTGCCTAAATCCCTATCTTCCAAAATAACTTTAAAATTTTTCAAAATTCTCTGGCTTATTGTGGCTAATGTAAGATTGAACTTTAGGAATGTCAAACGAGTAACAAAAAAGAATTATTTTGTATTTTAGCAGTTGTCTAAAGTAATTATAATGAACTGAAAAGGAAAGTTCCTGCAAAATTAGGGAGAGCAGAATTAGGAAGAAAGAAGTCCCTTCTCTGTTGTAGTAGTTGGTAATTAGAAGATAACAAGCAAACTATGTGCAGCTCATCTGAACTCAGAAAAACATAAAATGGCACCTTGGAAATGCAGGGACTGATGATGGCCTTTCTAATTAGAAATCCAGTCTAAATATTTGAGACTAATAAACTAGGCAGAGGAAAAACATCTGGAAAAATTCGATGGCATAAGATAGACACTTCCATTCCAAAGTGGGGATATGAAGAAATGAGACCAAAATAAGCCCAAAATCCAGCAGGGCAAACACTAAATCCTACAGTGCTCTGCCCTTTGGCACTACTGGTGGTAGTAGCTCCCATGGCTTCTCTCTTGGGACTATTCTGCCCCCTCCTTGAAGTTTTCTTCAGATGATCCACGTTCCTAGCTTCTCCAAACTTCTGGGGTCTCCACTGCACCTCTGGCTTCACACTCACAGCTTCACATACTGCCCTTGCAGGGTCAGAGTGCCTGAGCTCCCAGACCTTCTGAAATCTGGAAGGAAGCCTTCCTGATGCCATAGCTGTTGCATTCTGCGTGCGTCTAAAATCAGCGCCATGTGGATGATTCCAAGATTTACTGCCAGCTACAGCAATAGCCAGGATTCCCTCTCCTTTGGTTGTAGGGGTCAAGTGCTTGGATTGCTGGGCACTCTGGATCCAATTCAGAGGGCAAAGTTCTTTATGCTTCCATTCTGTAACATTGCGCTTCATGGCTTTCATCTCAGAGCAAAGTCTTTCACTTTTGCAATTTTGAGGCTGCAAAGTGTGGAGTCCTGCTGCTTCTTGTGGTGCCCTCAGGTCATCTTCCCTATTTTCTTGTTCCTTCAATCAAAATCTCTTGCCATCAAAATCTTATTCTTCCAATCAAAATCTCTTCTGCTCTATCTATGCAGTCCACAGCTTTACTGGATCTTCCTTTCTAACCAAATTGACAATGTTTTAAACCAGTCTTCGGGGCTCTTTGCTCTTGATTCTCAACACAAATTTGCCTAAAAGCCCTCAGTAATAGCCATGCCACTACCTCAACATTCTACTGCCTTGAAAGTTCTTCTGCCAGATTAGTTAGCCAATCTCCCTTAATCTCAATCTCAGGCAAAGTCTGTGGACATGAGCAAAATGCAGACAAACTTTTTGCCAAGCCATAACACACATGATCTGGAGTCCAACAGCCAATGCAGTTCTTCTCCCCATTACAAACCTCCTGAGCCTGGCCTTTACCAGCTTTCTGGTCTTCTGAGTTCTGACCAAAATCTCTTATACAGAAAAAGGTAAGGTGTTCAAGGTCTAACTTTTCAGCTGGTATCTCTGAATCATTCTAAATTCTTCCCACAAGCCATTTGCAAAGGCTCCTGAACCACACGGTCAAGTATTGTCACAGCAATGACCCCACTCCTGGTACCCAATTCTCTCCCAGTTACTTTTCTCTCGTTGCTGAAACAAAATACCCAACACCCAAAATTAAAGGAGGAAAGGTTTATATAGCTCAAAGTTTGTAGAGGTTTCAGTCCATAATCAACCGGCTCCAACCAGGGTGGCACCTGACACAGGGGCAACAGTTCATGGTGGCAGAAGACAGCAAAAGCAAAGAGAGACAAAAGAGAGAGACAAGACTTTTTCTGTCCCTTATATTGTATGCAGGCCACCCACCCTAGGGTGGGTGCAGCACTCACACCCTTAATCGCAGCACCTTTAATCCTACCATTGCACTATGGATCAATCACACACTCTAGATTCAGCTACCTCTGAAAAAGTCCTATGACTTCATGGATATTTAAGAGGATGTTGAGACACAAACAATAACACCTTCATTGAGCACACATTCCACTAAAGAGAAAGGAACAGGAATACATACACAGATGCAATGTGCTGGTTGGTGAAAATATCATTAGGAAAAATAAAGTAGGTATAGATAATAAAGAGTGCTAGAACATGGAAGAAGAGAGATTCCGAGCACGGTTACACTGAGAAGATAAGTGAAGGAAGTGATAATTCAGAGAAATAGAGGAGGAATGCAGTGAGATAATGAGGTGTGATTTTTAATAATGCAGTGAATATTTATAGTATAGTAAATGACACAACCCCCTCGTTACCTAACCTCACTGTAAACACATCCCACCCTGCTACCACTTTCTGAAGCACTTCTGAATGTCCTCTTCCATAAGTATCTGTAGTTGTAGTACTGTATGGCTACCTCAATGTCCCACATTGATCAAAATGTTTACTTTTCACAGTCATTTTGACTTTGAGGAAGAGACAAAAGTCACATGGGGACAGATTTTATAAATATGGTTGAAGAGCACATTCCATAATGTTTTGAATCAATTGAGGATATCAAGGCAACCATGAAAAGACACAGAAGAAGCCTTATTGAAGTGTCCCAGAGAAGTGGTGAGAATGATAGGATAGCAAGGGGGTGTGTGAAGGGGATTAGGGGCAATGTGTCTCTTACTGTAATGATTTTTTTCATTTAAACATTTATCATATTGTTTAATCATACCTCATGTGGACAAAACCCAAGAAGGATGAAGATTTGCTCATTATACACTTTAAAAAGTAATCTAATGTGAATAAAAGAATTCTGCCTGAGAACAATGCTCAATTCAGAACACCCGCCATCATCTCCTTCTATATTACATAATATTTAATGCTTCAATAGCAAGGTCCCTGGAAACAGACGAGCTGGACAACAAAACTTAAATTTCCAGCATGCAAACAACCCCAACTTCCTATCCTATTATAAAACTTTTCTGCATCTCTTGTAAACATATCATATTGCTGTTGATATACTGGGGAAATGTTTTCAATGGCAAAAGAAAAAATGATATTTATTCTATTAGAAATCTTAGGACAAAAGGACTTAGAGATAGTTTTTTTAATTATAGTAGTCAGTTTTGTTAGCTAAAGAAAAGGACTCACTCAGAAGAAATTTTACAGGCTACATCAAGTGTCTTAAAATATTAATGCCCTATGAGGATGTAATTCTATTTTAGTAATTATAAGTAACTGATTCAATATTGATAAAATTTGTGCATGTAGCTGCAGCATTACAGATAGTGCTTGAAAATATATCTCCAATCTTAAAAGAAAGGAAATATGTTAATTATGTTAAAAGAAATGTGATGCATTCATATAATATAATGTGATGCTGACTTTCAACATTATGCTATAAAGTATTCTTGACATGGAAAAGATTTACACTGTTCATTGAAAAGAAGCAAGGCAGACAACTTCAGACACACAAAACATACTTTGCAATGGCCCCATACCATAATGGAGTACATAAGGGAACTTAGAAAGGACAAACTTCAAATCCACGTCAGCATGAGAATCAGTCCCTGAGTCTCCTTGTACTTTGGTTTTCCCTTCTATCTACATAAAGTGGAAAAAATAATACTACTTGTCATTTCTGAAGATTATAAATGAAAACCAGTGAAATAATAAAATGTGTTTAAATGTTGTATAAATACTTTTTTATTGGTATAATCTTGTGTTAAACATTTTTAGATCATCTCAGTATTTTACCATTGAGTTTAAATTTAAAGCAGAAAATGTCACAGTCCATAATCAGTGGATTGGAGAATAGTTACAATTTTTTTTTTTTTTTTTTGTACCTGGAAGTGAACTCACAACCTTGCACTTGCCAGGCAGGCACTTGTGCCACTGAGCTATACCCTTGGCCTCAGGTACAAATTATTGGCTCAGTCACAAATTATTGCCTCAGTCAAGGAAAGATAAAATAAGCTGGGCATAGGGGCGCATGCCTGTAATCCGAGCAGTCAGGGGGTTGAGGTGGGAGGATTGCTGTGAGTTCAAGTTCCACCTGAGCTACAAATTGAGTTCAAGACCAGCCTAAACTGCGTACTGAAATTCTGTCTCAAAAAGAAAAAAAAAAGATAAAATGAGAACCAAAGAATGAAAGGAAGGATGGATATGTGAAGAGGATTCCCTCAGGAAGTGTTACTGAATTTGAAGTAGTAGCACTTGATGCCCATTGGATGAGGGGTGTCAATGGAAGTAACTCCTGGTGCTGACTTAGTTCTATGAGGCATGGGCTTTGGCCCACAAGGGCTGGAAGTGCTTTCCTACCTAAGGGAAGGAAGCCGTGTTAGGGCAACAGTTTACTCCAAGTTTTGAAAGCATAGAAGTTTTAAAGTATAAAATAAGAAAGAGAAAACGATCAATTAGACTAGAATTTAATTAGCTGCTTCGGATCTAATTTAAAGGATTATAAAATGAGATCTATCAAGGAAGTCTGAAAGTTCTTGACATTAATTAACACCGGAATAGAAGGGGCTGGAAGATTTCCCAAGTAACACTCAGTACATCACCCAGAGTTTTCCTGCACTGACAGGACAATAAAACATATGCTTAAACAGCGGCAGGAAGGAGACAGGCTAAATTTAAAGCACACTTGGCAGTGGAGTTAAACTTGTAAGTTGTGAGAAGCTTATAAATTTGACAAAGTTTCTGCGAAAGAAAGCCTGACAAGATGCCCAAAGATGAACCGGTCAGCCTCAGTATTTATTTGTGTGCAAGTAACCTTGATTCAGCCTGCTTAAGTTGTGATGATGTATTATAATATCTGGTACTGACTGACTCACTGGCTGACTTACATCCAGAATGTGAGTTCTGGATATTTTTCAAGGGGTTCTGAGGATGGAACCCTGAACCTCACATACTCTGGGCAAGTTGAGCCACACGCCCAGCCCAGGACCTCTTATACATTAGTTGCTACTCACCTCTCATTGATGAGAACTCATTCATACAACTACACTCAGTCACAGGGAGGCTGGGCAGTATAGTCTCTGGTTGATCAGTCGTGTCTTGGGAAAAAGGAAAAATGAAATTTGGAAGAATAACCAGAATTTGACACAACGAGTTAATGACAATAGCAAAAATAACACTGAATTCACTTCCTCTTTGTTGTGCAGGAATATGGGGGGTAGTATAGGAATATCAGGGGCTAGTTGTAGGAATATAAGTTGAAGTCAAGCAAGAGACGATTGCGACTTGTAGGTAAACCCTGACCCTCAAAGGGCAGAAATATAACAAAGGGAATAATACTTTTAACAGGCATTGTCAGTAAGATGAGAACACAGGTCTAGGGCCCAGCCAGTAACTATTTGTATGGCAGTAGAGAGACCTGTACCCGCCAGTGTGGTCCAGCATGGTACACCCTCATCCTGGTCAACCAAAAGCAGTGTGTTCCTCAGCCGAGTTCCTCTGACTTAGAGATCCTGCATTCCACCTGGGCCACAGCAAGTCTAGGGTTTAGCTAAAGAGGTAGGGAGGCCAGAGGGAGATATATCCATTTGCTTGGTTTCTTACCTACTTATTTACACTGCACAGGATAAATCTAAGAAATCACCTAAACCAGGAGAAAATAGCTGCTCTGGAAGCCAAGGTCAGGTCTTGGTGATGTGGCTTCTCTTGCCTGCGTCACCACCAATGCTCCAACGTGCTCCATCTGCCCCAGAGCTGGTGTTGCTGGTGTTTAACCTGGAGCAGTGACAGGAGGTGAAAGGGAAGACCGGGAGAGCCTGCTAACAGCTGACACCTGCACCGGTCTTCCCAGCCTGGTTCTCCGCCTTAGGTCAGCTCCACCAGTCACTATGGTTCTTCGCATTCTGCCAACAAATCAAGACTGCCCTGGATTATTTGCATTACTGTTCCTCGCCTGCCTGGCAAGGATGAGGTCCTGAGTTTGATTCCCAATACCAAAAAAACAAAAACCTTGTATTACTGCTCCTTTCCAAATCAATGGGTGGATGCAAAATGTATAAAGAATGAAAAATGTTATCGACATTCAGAAGTTTTAATAGTCATGAAAATTCAACGCCTTACCTCCCAATTTAAAATGTCAACCTTCGAATTTTTAACAGAAATTCCAAGACTGTATAACCAATAACATCGCTCCAAGCATCCCCAAAAAAGTTATATCCAATGTCCCTAATTGTTAATTTTTCTGCCTGGTTCTTATTAAAAAATAAGATTGGGGGAACCCAACAGGTTCCACATGCATTTGCTACTATACCTCATTTTGATTCCAAGCAAACAAAGTTGGTTTAAAATAAAGCTGGTTGTGCTAAAACACACACACCCTCACACACACACACACACACACACACACACACACACACACACATACACATTTCCATAGATGTCTCAACTTCAGAAAGATTGACTTCAAATGTTTTTCAAGACAATGGCAAACTGTGAAGATTTTAATGCTGAGGTGTGTGGTAGATAACGCCAGACAATCCTAAGCAAATGAATTATGATGCAACGCTAAACTTCAACTACCTTAATACAGAGAAGTCAGGCAGCAGGGCAGCTGCATCATAAAACTCCAAGGAGTGTCGTGTATAACACAGAGTGAGATTGTGCAGAACAAACCCTCACTGGCTACACAAAGCAGCACTCTGGTAGGTTTTTATTCTTGCTGTTTCTAAACAGTGCTACACACGACAAATGGATTCCCCACTCTTGCCCTTGTGGGTACAACTTACCAGTATAAGTAATATGCTTGTCAGTGTGCTAAACATGCTTGCAGGTATAACAACTAGCCTCCCCTGCAGCTTCAGAATGATATCCTTTTACATTAAACACCCAAACAACATGTCTGAGCTTCTCTCACCTGTCAGAAATTAACCCAGGATGCAATGAGCCTCAGCTAGTTTTCAGTTCCCTGGGTGCTGTCTCACATGGTTTAGAAACAAGTTCCCTGCATTCTTGAGCTCCAGCTGCACCATCCTGGCCCTGCTGCTGCCTCCTCAGCCTTAACCACCACGGGTCTGGGTCAGACAAGTAAGTCTAGGGTGGCACGGGCTTCTGAACTGCAACCACTCAAGCATTTCTCCCCTGACGAGATGCAGTCAGTCAGTGTCAGGGGAGTCATGTCCAGCCACTCTCCTTTTTCTCAGTCTCTTGGTTGAAAGGACCAGAGGAAGATGTAGTCTTGCGTAATCTCACAGTAGGAAAATTAAAAAAGGATTTACTTTGACTCTTTATTTGGAACATTGGGATCCAAGTAGCTCCCAGTCATTCCCTCATTGCATTTGTCCCTGTGACAGCTATGTAATAACACATGTGGGGCTCCGTGGACCCTATACTCATCCCTGGGAATGCTGGAGATGGTGCCTGCCTGGCAAGGGAGGGACTTTTTCTGTAGTACAGGGGCTGGAGAGCCTGTGGAGCAGTGACTTAAGGGTAGGACTCTGGGCGCATTTCCAGCAGTGGCAAGGCCGGAGATTCATAGAAGGAGGAGGAGCTACTTATACAGGAAGTGACTTTTTAGCTGCAAATAACACACAGTCTTCTGGCAAACAGAAAGCATGCCTACTTCTGTGACTTCATCTCAACAGGACAATCTCAATTCAGTGTCCAGAACAGAAGTCAGGCCATAAGATTCACCAAGATTTCATAGAAGGATCGGAGGCCGGGAAGGAAGGGCAATATTTACAAACAGCGCTGTTTATGTCTACATCCAGAGGACAAAAGCTTATCGGTATCGTGTGAGTCCTTGCCGAGGTGTCTTTCCCCAGCCCGTAAGTCATCCAGGACACTTGACACTTTTCCACCTAGACAGTGGTGGTGAACCAATGGCTCACTGCTGCAGGGGCACCCAGAGCCCTCGCTGTCTGCACCCAAGCCAAGGCCCCAAAGCCGAGCATTTGGTAACAGTTGTTGTTTTCTTTACTAAGGCCTTAATATTCAGGTGTATTTGCAATATTGCACTTTACAATTTTTAAGCGGGTTCAGGGCTGCAGTTTGGGACTCAGTCTCTAAAATGTTCGCCATCTCTGACTTAGACCATTGACTTGTGTTGGTGTTGCTTCCCGCACTCCCAGGCTGGCTCAGCATCCAGACCAAGGCGCACCTCTGGAAACACACTTCTCATTCTCTGCGGGCACCTGGGGAAGTACAAGCCTTTTCCAGGGAAAGCCAGCGGAACAGTCACACTGCATTGACATCTGAGGGGTTTCCAGCCGTGAGAAGATTACAGGCAACTTTCACTGTCTTACTTAGCTTATCTTTCCCAGAATGCTTAGGAAGAGTACATATCTTCATAACAAGGAAATATAATAAATTACCTTCATTTGGAAAAGACATAATATATTTACTTCTGAGAAGTTTGCTGGGGGGGTACTTTTTCTCAAAAAAAATTAAGAGTTTCATCAAAAAGATTCACTACATTTAAATAAAACTGAGCCTTACTGAATAATTAAGATCTTAGAGTCTAACCATGCACTAAACTAAAGTCAAATGGATCAAAGATATAAATATTAAAACAGAAACATTAAATCTACTGGAAGAGAAAGGAGGTAGAAATCTTGAAAACATAAATGTAGGCAGAAAGTTCATGAACAAAAACCAATCTGCATGGGAAATACTTCAAAGAATCAACAACTGAGATATCATCCTATTAAAAGGTTTTGCACTTCAAAAGAAATCACCAACAGAGTGAAAACACAACTCATAGAGTAGGAAAAATTTTAGCCAATTGTCCCGCAGACAAAAATTTATCTAGAACATGTAAAGATTTGAAAAAAAATCAGATCCCCCCAAATTCAAAAACCTAATCCAAAAATGGGCATTTGAGATGAATACATACTTCTCAGATGAAAAAGTATAAATGACAAATATATATATGAAAAAATGTTCAACATCATTGGTAATTCGAGAGATGCAAATTAAAACAACACTGAGATTCCATCTCACCCCAGAAAGAATGGCTGTCATGAAGAAATCAACCAACAACAAATGCTGGTGGGGCTGTGGGGAAAAAGCAACCCTTCTCCACTGTTGGTGGGAGTGCAGACTGGTATAACCATTATGGAAATCAGTAGAGACTCCTCACAAACCTAGGATTAGAAGTCCTATTCCACCTAGATATTCCTTTCTAAGTATCTTCTCAGAAGAATTAAAAACATCATACCACAGTGATATATGTGCACCCATGTTTATAGCAGCACAATTTGTAATAGTTAAACCTTGGAAACAATCCAAATACCTATCAACCAGAGAATGAATAAAAGTGATGTGGTATTTTTATACAGTGGAGTACTATTCTGCCATAAAGAAGGGTAAACTGGAAGCTTTTATAGGTAGATGTATGCAACTTCAGACTGTACTCATTAGCAAAATAAGTCAGACTCATATGTGTAAAGATCATATTTTTCCCCTGGTGTGAGAAACTGAAAGAATAAATAAGGTGTAAAATGTACAATAGATATTGTGAAATGGGAAGAAATTGTTAAAAAGGAAAAAGGAAATAGGGCAGGGGGAAGCAGAAAGAATGGAAGGGAAAAGGGACAAAATGCAAGTCAGTTATACTATTAGTGTCTCTTAGCTCATTGAAAAAGAAGATTTGTGCTAATATCAATTGGTGAAATTTTTATGCCCATATTTTGTACTCTGAACAACTACTTTAAAGATAACAACATGTGTTAACTATTGTCATTCTCCTACTATTTCATCATGAAATTTTGCTTTACTATTTTTCCAGTAAAATAAAAAAGATGTCACAGTCTATACAAAACTATATCATGGAAGAGAATGCCATCTTTAACCAAATGGACCATCTCTAGGTGATTAAAATTAAGATTTTTTTTTAATTTTATCTACAAAGATACAAAAGAAAAGCCTTACAACCATTGTTTTCCATTTTCAGTAGAGTATTCAATAAATTATGTGGTATATTCCACATTTTATTATAAAATAGACCTCGCATTGACAATTTTGCCCATCTGTGGGCTAATATGGTTTTTCTCCGGTACCAGGAACCGAACTCATGACCTTGCACTTGCCAGGCAGGCGCTTTGCCGCTGAGCTAAATCCCCAGCCCCTGCGGGCTAATATGAATAATGTTCTGAGCACATTTCCATTTGGCTAGGCTGTGGTGTTCAGCTCATTAGGGTTGTGAAATGCATTTTTTGACCTATGGGATTTTCAGTTTATAGTTGGTTTATTATAACATGACCTTATTATAAATTGAGGAACATTTGTATTAATTTGGTTGACTACGATGATCAGAATTGGGAGAAACAAGCAAACGGATCAATTGCCACTGTCTTAGTTTCCTTGTGATGCTGTAACAAATTCTGCAAACACAATGTCCTCAAACAACAAGAATTTTTCTGTCACAGTGGTGGTGGTGAGAAGTCTGGAGTCAAGGTGTCTGGAAGGTTACTTCCATCTTCAGGTTTCACGGGAGAATATGTGTCTTTGCCTCTTTCGACTTCTAGAAGCCACCTATGCTCCTTCTGTTACCCTGGGTTGTGAGCCCGACTGGCTTGATAGAGCAGAGCACACATCTGGGTGTGCCTGGGTGTGTCAGGCGGGTGTGATCTTGGAGCCTATACCTCCCCCCTCCCTCCCTGGTGCTCTGCCCTGTGCTCTGCTTCCCCTCCATCATGATGAAAGCAGCTTTGCTGCACCTTACCCTTCCATTATAATGTTTCTGCCTTGGAGCCAGCCAACCATGGACTGACCTCTCTGAACCGCAACTGAACACAAACCTCTGCTCCTTTAAGCTCCAGCTGTCAGGTGTTTTGTGCCAGGAGCAAGAAAGTTGAAATACACCTTCTTTGACTCACTCCTAAGCCCTCTTTCAATCACTCCAAACTTGTGCTACCTTTGTCACCACTCCTACCATTAACAGACCCTCCCCACCCTTTGTGATTGTTACAATGAACCAACTCAGCACATCCACGGTAAACTCCCCTGTCTTTTTTTAATTTTAGAGAGGAAAAAAACAATAAAAGCAATGGTACAGAATTTTAAAGTAAGATAATAGGAAATTAACAGTGGTTAATATGTTGCATATTGTTATCTTCAAAGTAGTTGCTCACATGTAGGCATGCAAGACTGATCAAACAACATAAGCACAAACCATTCCCTTCAATGAACTAAAATAAATTAGTAGTTTAACTATCTTAGCTATCTCGTGTGTGTATGCACATTTTTTTTTTCTTTTCCCTTCTATCTTTCTCCTCTCCCCTATCCCAATGTTCTTTCCTACTGGGCAGTTTCTTGTCCTCTCAATATATTTATTGTGGGATGGGGATATAGCTCAGTGGCACAAGTGCTTGCCTGGCAAGTGCAAGGTCATGAGTTCAATCCCCTGTACCGCAAAAAAAAAAAAAAAAAAACTATTGTACCTTTTGTATTTTATTTACTCTTTCAGTTTCTTACAATAGGGAGATAATATGATGTTTACACATATGACTCTGATTTATTTCATTTATTTGTATGGTCTCTATTTGCATCCCTTTACCTTTAAAAGCCTTGAGTTTATCCTTATTTATGGCTGAGTAGTACTCCATTATATAAAAATACCACATCATTTTTATCCATTCCTCATTTGGTGGGTATTTGGGTTCTTTCCAAGATCTAGCTATTACAAATTGTGCTTCTATAAGCATGGGTACACATATATAGCTGTGGTATGATGTTTTTAATTCTTCCGGGAAGATACCTAGAAGGGGAATAGCTGGGTGGAATGGGACCTCTAATCTTAGATTTTGAGAAGTCTCCACACTGATTTCCATAGTGCTCATACCAGTCTGCACTCCCACCAGCAGTGCAGAAGGTTTCCTTTTTCCCCACAGCCCCACCAGCATTTGTTGTTGGTTGATTTCTTGATAATAGCCATTCTTTCTGGGGTGAGATAGAATCTCAGTGTTGTTTTAATTTGTACTTCTCAAATGACCGATGATATTGAACAATTTTTCATGTGTTTATTTTCCATTTGTATTTTTTCATGTGAGAAGTGTGTATTCATCTCAGATGCCCATTTTTGAACTGGGTCTCTGAATTTGGGCAATCTTACTTTTTTTCAAATCTTTATATGTTCTAGAGAGAAGATTTTTGTCTGAGGGACAGTTGGCTAAAATTTTTTCCCACTCTGTGGGTTATGTTTTCGCTCTATTGGCAATTTCTTTTGATGTGCAAAAACTGTTTAACAGGATGAGATCCCAGTTGGTGATTCTTTGAAGTATTTTCTATGCAGTTTGGGTTTTGTTCATGAACTCTCTGCCTTTACCTATGTCTTCAAGATTTCTACCTACTTCCTCTTCCAGTAGATTTAGTGGTTTTGTTTTAGTATTTAGATCTTTGATCCATTGAGACTTTAGGATAAACTACCATTTCAAACTCCCTAATTTAATCCCATCTGCAAAATCCCTTCTTATCATGTAAGAATAGTACCCTTGGGGCTGGGGATTTAGCTCAGCAGCAAAGCGCCTGCCTGGCAAGCGCAAGGTCGTGAGTTCGGTTCCCGGTACCAGAGAAAAACCAAAAACAAACAAACAAACAAAGAATAGTACCTTCCCACCTCCCATGGACTAGGACTTGGAGATCCTTGAAGGAAAGGCATTTTCAGCCTACCATATCTATATTTAAATGTGTTCTTATCATATAGACCCAGATATCCCCTGCAATCAGCATGGCTGAAATTTCCAAAATAAAAAATTATATAGTAATCATGCTTTTTAAAGTGATTAAAATCTTTTGCATTTCATATATCAAGTTCTAGTCAAAACATAGCTTGGTAATGTCGGATTCAAAGCCCATTGTCTTAGTTACTGTTCTCTAATTGCTGAGACAAAATACCCAGCAGCCAAAGTTAAAGGAGAAAAGGTTTATTTAGCTCATGGTTTGTGAAGATTTCAGTCCATAACCAGCTGGCTCCAAAGGAGGGTGGCATGGGAAGGAGCAATAGTTCATAGCAGCAGAAGACAGTAAAAGCAACAAGAGCAAAAAGGGGGAAAGTAAGCCTCTTTTCCTCCCTTATATTGGATGCAAGCTATCCGCACTAGGGTTGGTACAGCACTCATACCATCGCCTCTTGCACAGGCTCAGCGTATTTACAAAGTGAGGACCCTGACCCCCTCTGAGTCCCTTAATTAAACTTCTAAACTTCTCAAATTGATATAATGTATCAAATGTTGCAGCATCCTAGAGAGTAAACAGCCTCCCTAGGGCATGTCCTCTACACCCTAGGGTGAAGAACTGCTGAATTACTTAGTTAAGCTTCTAGACTTCTCAAGTTGACACAATGGATCAGCTACTGCACCCACCAAACTTTTAAATCTTTTCATGTGTACACATAGGACTAGAATATATAGGAATAATGTAAGTATAAATAGATCTTGTGATCATTTTCTTGGAGCTGTAACAACTCAAAATCACTACCTTCCAGGAATATTTAGCCAAAGATTGTGAGTAAATCTTTGGGTCCTGTTCTTTTCCTAGAAGAGCAAAGAGAAAAGGGAACAGGAGAAGGGAAGGAAAGAGAGGGCAAAGGGATAGCAGAGGGAGAGGAGACGAAGCAAACAGACATAAAGGAAAGGAAAAGTGCAGTGTGGAGAGGTAAAAACACCAACGCCTAAGTGAAAGTGCTGACTTTGTCACTTATGAGCTCTTACTACTTTAAACAAGTCACCTCCCCACTTCCTCCTGTATCGAACAGTGAACATTATTTCCTGCAAAGGCTGAGGCAAGAATCAAAGGAGAACGCTGAAAACAGACTCTGATCTTCTTGCAGGTTGAGGCTTTTAAACTTTTCTAACCCTGCTTATAATTAAGATCACAAAGAGAAGCATTTCCCATTTGGTGTCCTTAGGATAATTCCCTGAAACTTAGATTGCTATGCACTGACTCAAAAATCTCCTGTCTTTGCATAAGGATTCTGGAGGGAGGGGGTCATTTTAAAAATCAAATGTATTCTTTGAGAACCAAAGATGTCCGCACCAACTAAATGCCTGAGGATGACTTCTTTTATGTAATGAGTATAACTCAGTGAATTGGACAGGAATGCTGGCCTGCTTTTAGCTTTATTTCGTCTAGTTCCAAAAGTTTTTGTCAAGTTTTCACAGTACAGTGGAAAGTTACCCCCGCAAAAAAAATGCTTTAAGTTGATTTCACATCAGGATTGCGTAAAATGTATAACTTGAGCTCTCTCCTGTTCCCTGGGATAAACGTAACACATTATAAAGCACGTTCATTCATGTAATAGACAGTTGGCTTAAACAGTCTTAAGCCTCTTTTAGTTGCCTGTCTTTGCACAAATTATATCCTGGCTGGTAGAACATCAAGTGGTTCTTTAACCACAACATAATAATTGGCATTACATTCCCTCAAGTACTGTGTGCAGACGTGCTCCAAATTCCTTCCACAGCTAGACGAGTTAGATCTCAAAAAGGTTGGCAGTCACATGTAAGAGTCTATCCACAACTCTGTGTACTTTAAAGAAAACCTGCTTCAACTTCTATTTTATGTTACTGAGAGCGATTCCATTTCTCTTTAGCAAAATTGTTTGCAGAAAGGGTTTTCTAGTGAAAATCCTGGGATTAATTTACCTCTTGCCATCATGATGGACTGCAGAGTAGTTTAGGGGCAGCTGAAGCGTCTCCATGTGCCATCATAAATGACTCCAAAATGATTCTGAAGATACATTTGACAGGCCTGTTTGGCCTGGTAATGCAGACAGGAAAATGTGCCACTGACTTAAGTGAGGACCCAATTGGAGTCTTCATAATAAAACTGTCAGGGTGCCTTTGTCTGTTGATGTTTCAGGAGCCGCAGATATACGAAAGCATGTCTAGGAAATACAAAGCCTATTTTGTTCAGTTTTGATGCAATCCATGATTTAGCGGCATACAATTGAACCTGTTTAACAATGGACTGTACGGTGAGCCACAAGGAAATTTCATAAAATTTTAGTAAAAAAAAGTTCATGTGATGTTGTCGTGAGTTCTTTTTCCGCCAGTTGTTTCTGTGTGTGTAAATCCTGAGGGAGAGCCATGCAGTTCTCTGCTCCACTCTGTTAAAGGGTGAATTTTGCACCCATTGTGTGAACAGAAGTACGTTCAGTAAGGTGATGCCATTGTTGCCCAAGCTTAGGCAGTGGTATAATAACTATTTTGAAATAAGAATGAAAGGCATCAGAAAACGCATTCGTGAAATAAATCAGTGCATGTTGTTTTTGCTTTTTATTTTTAATTTATACAGCTGTAGGAGTTTCCTAAGCTGAGTGATTAGAAAGGAATCTTGGGTATATTATCTGTTAATGACATCAAAAAATAAAGTCCTTGGGGATCTATACAGTGAAAAACATATGAAAAATGTAAAACATTGCTGAGAAAAATTTTAAAAGATTAAAGCAAAGTAAAGGTATACTGCATATGAATTGCAAAACCCAACATGACTTACTAAGCATCATTCTTGTGAAATGGGTTTGTAGCTGCAATGGTGTAGCTGTTAGGATTCTCAGCGCCTCCCCCTCCCTTCCTTTACATTCTCCTCCTACAAACCAATGAGTCAGGCGAGCTGAACGCTCTTTACCTGGCCTCCTTGAGAGCTGACCGTGCAGCAAAGCTTTTGCTTTTTGCAAATACCTAGCACTACATGCATAAGGCAGCGAGATCTTGCTCTGCAACATGCTCACCAAAACAATCCTCAAAAAATAACGCTAAAGACTTGCACTACGTCAAGTTTTACCGTAAAAATTTCTGTGCAAACAATCTCATCTGAAAATGCAGTTTTACTTCCTCCTTTCTGATATTTATGTGACAAAATTCTGATTTTCAGGATATAGAAATAACTCCTATACCAGTGTGAAAAAGACAAAAATACAATTAAAGGTAAATGGGCAAAAAAGGAAGATATAAAAATTCCACTAAGCACAGAAAAATACGCTCAACACAACATATTAGGGAAATGCAAATGCCACAATAAGGTTCTATGGCATATCCACTAAAAAATTAAATCATAAAGCCCTAATATCTCCAAATACTGGGAAGAATGCAGAGCAACTGGAATTCTCAACTAATGCTGGTAAAATTGTAAAATAATTCATCAACTTTGACATTTGTTGATCCTTATAATGTTGCAAACACACCTACTCTATGACCTAGCAATTCTTCTGGAGTTTCTCCACCAAAACAAAACAAATTACATATACACAAAATGAATTATACAAGAATGTTTATGCTAGATATACTTTATATTTGCTAAACCTGAAAACAACCCAAAAGTCCATCAATAAGAGAATGGATAAATAAACACTAGAATACTTGTACAAAATTTTTAAAAAGAAAGAGAAGGAAAAAGCTACTAATGCAGCAACTTGAATGAACATTCTTACTCAAAAAATCCAGAAACAAGGAATTTGTCCCACACGATTCCATTTATATAAAATTCTTGAATAGAAAAAACTAATCTGTGGTGATATGAACCAAAATTTCCTTTGGGAGTTGGGACAGGGATTAATTGGTTAAGAGCACAAAGAAATTTTTAGAAGAAAAAGCAGGGTGGGTTCCATGGAAATACGTGATTTAACTCTACAGCTTTGTTCATTATTGTGCATGTAAAATTTATGGCAGTTTAAAAAAAAAGAGAGAGAAAATGTTAACATCTATTACATATAAGGAGACCTGAGTATCTACTTACAAATCTTTTTTCTGTAATTTTGAGATAAAACTTTGACAATGAGAGAAATCAACCCACTTTCGATGAGGACTCCGGCAATTAGTTTTGTAGATGTGAGAAGGCAGGAAAGGTGCTGGGTGCCTTCCAATGGGAGAATGTGGAGCCCAGGAGCGGGTGAGAAATGCGAAAATCTACACCTTGCTTCTCCACGGAACTTTCCCCTCACGGTTTCAGATCTTGTGTGATGAGAGTGGAAATTCACCTATGACTGCATAAATAAATACCTGCAATGGGGCTGGGGATTTAGCTCAGCGGCAAAAAGCGCCTGCCTGGCAAGCGCAAGGTCATGAGTTCGGTTCCCGGT
>NW_004955432.1:17860355-17869496 GCF_000276665.1 Chinchilla lanigera | reverse complement strand
TCTCCTACCTCTTTTGTCTGTAACTCACTATTATTTGTCTATTTGTTTTCCTGAGAAACTATTTTGTAGACAATAATATGTAAAATGATAACCATTGATAATTTCCTACCATTTTGTCTGTAATTTGCTAAGTCCCCCCTATTATTATGTTATCCTTCTTTTATTCTTTAAAATAAAAAAAAAAAAAGAATTATGTTTGGGAGTCATATCGAGGAAATGTTCATCTTGTAATTAAGAAAAATACGATCAAACTGATTAAAATTTTGTCAAGGAAAATTATGAATATACTACTTCTATATAGAGTTTAAATGATAAAAGGAAATGTATCAAAAGGATTTAGTGAGGTTGTTTTGGACAGCAAATTCTAGATATTATATTCTTTAAATATTTCTGAATTATTTCCGAGTTATCTACAAGTTTATACTATATAATCAGGAAGTATATTTTAAAGTCACAGATCTATGATAAAAGCAAACAATATATCACTTTGTGCATACTTATCCAGACAGAAAAAACAAGAATATATGATACGACTAAAACCACCTGAGACTCCATGATAGCAGCGTAAAAGGCTGTGAGTTCCCTTTACGTTTCAAAGAACCCCCACCCCCAGAAAGCTACTCCACGGAAGTACCACTGATGAGGAAGTTGATAATAACACATTTATGAAATTTTATTTTCCCAAGATCAAATGGCCCCGCGGTCTTTGATGATCCCCAGAACACACACCTGCTCGTACTTTCTGCATTTCCTCAGAAATCATCACTTCCATTAGTTTCGTCGTTCCCTTCTTCGCAGCCCCGCGCGTGATCACAGAGCTACCTTCGGTGCCTCTTCAAAGGCTGTGCAAAATTTAATAAAAGCAGCAAACATATATCTAGCAGCCATTTTAGACAATTAAATGCAATTTTCCAGTTTCACGGCACGGATCCGGCGAACTGGAGACCGGGCATTGCTTTGAACCTTGATGAAAGGAGTAATTTCTAGTCCAAGAACACCGCCTTCCCTGGACTTTTGAAACCCTCTGTGAAGAAAAAAAAAAAAAAAAAAAAAAGAATTGTCTTGGCCAGTTTATTCCACTAGATGGCAGACTTAGGATGTGCTAACCACCAAGCAGGGCTTTCTGCACATCAACCAAAAGATGAGACACCAAGGCCCTGAGATGGTAAAATGAGGTGCACGGTGTCAAAAGAAGGGGACATAAATAAGCAAGGGGGGAATATTAGGGAGCAGGGCTGTGACTCGCAGTGGAAAGTTTCACAAGGTTATGTTTGTTGTCTGTATGAAAAGGGCGTGCTCCGCGGTGCTGCTCGCGCCCTGTCACAGTTTGCTTTCTTTGATCAGGTTCTATCAAGCCGGTCCCGGTCGGCGAGTCAATCAGGCGAGTGTGGTCTTGCGGCCGTCACCTCTCTGACTTCTGAATCACCCGGGCTGGGCAGTGGTTCAGACGCAAGACGGGCAAAACTAGGGAAAGAGGAGAGTGTCAGGCTGCCTTTAGTACCTGAAATCAGAGAGAGAGAGGAAGAGCAAAGACTACCCGGTATTTGCAAATCGAGAAGAGGTGCCCGATGGTGAACGTTCAGCTCTTCTGGCTCTCCGGAGATGCTACTTTGATGGATGTTCGTTGAAGGATTCGCGTCTTCATACCAAAGAAAATCATTTTGAATTAAAATGAAGTCTTGTCAGAAGGCTAGCAGTTGGGACCATGCCACGGATTCCTTTCAGCTGCGGTACAAGCTGGACCAAAGCATAGCTCTGAAGAGCCTCAAGCCCCCAAAGTACGCTTTTCCAGGATGGAAGGATAGATAGGCAACAGTCCCGCACGCCTGCCCCTGGGCTGCGGCGCTGCGGTGAACGTGATGGCGCCTCTGTGCCTTTCAACTTTGGACTCTTGCTCTCTTTAGTAACGGTTCAGGAAAGCCACAATGAAGCCACCCTGAACCACCAAAAGAGCTGTCTGAGTCTTTGGAAATTGGTCCTCACCCTTCCAATAGGCGGTGCAAAGGATCAGGAGAGACCCCCATCACATTCGTGTGCTGCCTCTTCATCCTTTTAAAACACTGCAGTTATTCAGTCTGCCCTTCTTAGAATAGAGCCAGCACAGCGTGGGTCTCTCATTTCTACTAGTAAAACAGAAAGGTCTACGGAGGTAGAAAGGGAATGGTGTGGAGCGACTGCTTCACCCTGAATGTAGAGCTTAATTTTAAGACATGAACTTCGAGTGAACAAATAGTCAATCTGAGTGCTCAAAATTTTGATAAGATTTGACTGTCAAAATGCCAGAAGAAGCCGAGCATGGTGACACACGCCTGTAGTCCCAGCACTCTGGAGGCTGAGACAGGAGGATCACTGTGAGTTCGAGGTCACCCTGGGCTACATAGTGAGTTCAAGGCCAGCCTGAACTGCATAGTGAGACCCTGTCTCAAAAAGACCAAACAAGAAAAAAAACAATTGCCAAAAGAAACAAGCCATTGAGTGGACATTATTAGTAACAATTAGGAATAAAAGAATATAAGCATCGCCTATTATGAAACTTTAATGACTGTGTTTTCCTAACTATTCTTATTCATTTCAAAGTATTTTCTTTATCATCCAAACTGACCTTCTGTATTACACTAAATGTAAACCTAAAATTACTCTCCTCAATAATCTCTATGTATAATACTTCTAAACTCACTGTTAAAAAACTATATAATAAATCTATAAAGTAAATATTTATTGAACAGAGGTATCCAACCAAACAGATGTTAGTTAGGGTGGTAGCAACGGAATGAATAAAAATTTGATTCGAGGATTTAACATAGACATTTTTAAAGGTATTAATAGAAATATTAAATATTTTGATGATATCAAAATTTAAAACTTTGCAAAAGACATAATCTTTAAAGTGTTGCTGAAGGCATCATAAAATTAAAATATAAGTAAATGGATGAGTGGAAACATTTCCATTACACATAAAAGCCAAAGGATCAGAATCCAGGATACTTATAAATAATACAAATTGCCCAACCCCAAAGGAACAAACAATTCATACAACTCTTAAGGTAAAGGAACGGAATCTGTTTGTGTCCACACCTCCTTCATGAGTAAAGGGAAACTCCACGTCCCAAAATGAGAAAGGATAGTTAAGCCGGGCCTGGGGAGGATGAAAAAGGATAATTTTATTATTTAACTTTTCTTGTGTCTCTCCATTTTTTTTCTTTAGCATACACTTCATTAACGTTTATTCCAACTTTTGGACGTGAGCTGGCTTCTAATAACTAACCTGACACGTCTGTACTGTTCAAGTTTATTCTAATAAAAAGGCTGTAAATTCAGATCATTATTTATGATCGTAAAGTGGATTTTTAAAGATTATGGGGTGCTATCTATATGATAAGTGCATTTTCAATGGTACTGCCTCCTCGTTTAGATCCACATTATGATCATAAAATCAGAGAAGCCGGTACTGCACCTGGAATCCCTGCCATGCAAGAAGCCAGGACCTCCTGCGGGAAGCAGGAGGATCACAAGTTTGAGGTTAGCCCGGGCAACCCTGTCTCCTATAAAATAAACAAAATAATAGGAAAGCGCCAGCGATGTGACTCAAAGTGACAGCACTTGCCTAGTGTGGGTGAGGCCTTGTGTTCAATGCCAGTACCAGAAGAAAAAAAGACTAGAAAGCTACAAAGCCAGGTGGAAGAGAGGGGATGGCTGAAAAGAAGGAAATGCTTGTTTGCCTTTCAGAGAAAGAAAAACAGGTTTGTCCCGCAGGTGTAGATTTAGCCTTCTGCATGAGAAGAGGGGGCCACAGGGGCAGACGCTGCATGGACACCAGTGCAATACCGGAGGCAGACATTGTAGATATTGGACTGGGGACATATTTGTGAGTTGTCCCCCTTACCAGCTAAAATGGACCACTTACAACCAGATCTAAGCTAAGCAAAGAAAAACAGAACTCATCCTTGGTAGTCAATACTATTCCACAGGAGGGCAGCATGGCCTTAGTTTTGAAACTGGAAATGCATTGTTGAATTTTGTTTCCATTCTCTGAGAATTTTTTTTGTTTCCACGCCAAAGGCTGCTAACCACAAATGCGTTCAGTTTTGTCCGCGGACACCGATGTGAACATAACGCGTGCATTCCTCCCTATGCAAGCACGGGTGAGAGTCTGCAGAACACACGCGCTCCCTTTGCGGGCACACGGGCCTGACATGGCATGCAAAACGTGAGAAACGACAATAAGAACGGCGGAGAGGCTGTCTGAGATTGTGTAATCACTTTTCACACACACTAGTAGCATTTTTCTTTCTAATAAGCATTGCTGGCCTTCTGAGCTTCCTTTTTAGGGTGAGTATATATATTCACCAAAACCACACAGCAAACTGTACTACTTATGTAAAAAAAATAGTAGATGAAGATATTGTTTACAACCATAAAAATAATTTGTTATTGCTTAAGAACCTTTCTTCCCAAACAAGTATTATATTACATTTTGATCTTTGCTAAGTACCCAAAATGTACTAGGTTCTGTATTTCATACAGCAAATTAAGTTCAATGGAATGTATTAATAAGACCCAGTTTTCATTAATTTTAAAATGTTGATATGCAAAACACAATATAGTGTTGTGGTAGATACATTTTCCAAATTGGTAGAAATTGTTTTAATCCCATAAATTATGATTTACAAAAGGAAACGCTTATGAATTTCACAGCCTTCTAGGGCACTTGGTAATTTCAGTAACTGTGACCCTGCAGGAACATTAAAGAACCTATGAGTAAAATCCTCGGATTTATTTTATTCTCATTAAGTGTGAAACAGATTGGTTTTGTTTTTCTGTTTTAAATTCCCTGAAGCTCAGGTTTTTCCCTCAAGCGAATTATTTACTAATATATGTCACCTTCAGAATAGATTTCCCATCAAACTATTGGCATCCACTAAACAATAATAACGTAAGAATTGAGCTGTGCAGAAAAGCAATCTAAAGGGTCCGGGAATGAATTACTCCTTCCACAGATGATTCTGTCTCTGCACAAAAGAAACCGGAAGGAAGGCTAGGTTGTTCTTTTGGTAACAAGTAATGAAGAGCCTCCTTCATCTTCGCCTTCACCTGCTGCGGGAAGGAAGGTGGAAATTCGATGCAAAGCCTCCTAGCCCTTGCTCATTATGATTCTGTAAAATCCTGCCGTTTAGGAAATGCATCTCAATTTCAGTGGAGATGAAGCTGGAAGGTCAAACTGAGCTTTAATCAAGGTATCTCCCTGCCCGGGTAGGAAGGCCTCCCTCCCCTCCGATCCGTGGCTTTAATTTGGCTGTTTTTTTAAAGGTGCCTGAAGCCATGTCAGGGCCTGACAGCGGCCGCTGTTCACTTAATCCCCGAAGCCGAGCAAGAACATTGATGCTGTCATTGACAATTTACTCTTGCGGGATTTTCCTGCTAAACCGAGAAGGACTGCGTCACCGGGGTACAATCAAAAATACAGGAAGGACTTGCCCCTTATTAAGAGGTGCTGTGTCGGTGGAGCTCGCATCTATAAGGTAACCCTAGCAGCGAGCAGCCCCACCCCCACCCCCGTCTCTCACAGGAAACAAGTAGAAAAGTGGAAACCCTCAGCCACATTGTTTTGCGGAGAACTAGGCCTGTGGTAGGAACGACGCAAGTAGCTGCCAATCCAAGACTTTCTTCTTCTCTTTTTCCCCCTCCCGGCATTCCCAGTGCTCAGGCCCTAGCCCCAGCCCAGCCTCTTCTCCAAGGAGAATTCCCTTTTCTGTGTCCTGTGTCCTAGATGCCACAATTTACTCTGCATTAAGCGGGAACTGCTGGTTGCCCCCTGGAGAATGAGATGCACTGATAAATCCAGCGTTCTTGAGCTAAGTTTTTTTCCTACTTGGCAGGAGCCTCTTCTCCCAGACCGACATTGGGTGTGCTACCGAAGCACGCACAGCAGGGGGATCCTGGCGTTGTCTCTGGCCCTGCCGTTCTGGTGAGCCCATTCTCTTCCAGGTAGAGCCTCCTTTTCGTTTTCCTGCTGCCTGCCTATGGTTGCCAGCTGAAGGATCATTAATGGAAGCATAAACCAGAGCCACTTCCAGAGAGCTTCACAACTGATCAGTGAGAACCAAGAAAGACTGATCTTAGCTCTTTAAGAAAGCTACTTACCTGTGTTCAAAGTATTGTCTCTACAACAAGCCGGGAGACGCTGTCCAAGATTAGGGGTACGAAGAGCACAGAGGTGCCCAGGGGTTGTGGGCAGTGGTGGAACGCATCCATCGCCCTTGCGTTTGTTCTCCAGGATGAAAAAAAGAGGGTTAAGACCTTCTCCATATCCTCCTCACTCCTCACTTTAATAACCATTTCTGAATAAAATACCTGTCCTTTTGCTAAAATACCTTGAACAGCAGAATCTTCAAAAGATTAAGGAACAGTGCCTTAGACAACGGAAAGAATGATTCTTTCATTACACAAAGAGCTCCCTCCCTATATTCTGGTTGTAAATATCACCTGCTGTCCTGTGTCCTGTGTCCTGCATAACACCTAGATCTTTTAAAATCATTTACGAAGCCAGAATTTCCACTGACGAAGTTTGCTGGAAGCTCTCTATCACGTCCCAGGAGCCAGCACCACAACCTGCCCAATCTCCGATAGACAACATCACATTTCTGTCTGCAGATGTCAACCTCTGTATGCCAGTACCACAGCGTTCTCCACGTCTTTATATGATTGCTTTTATTAGACTCTTAATTGACAGTGGCAAAATCAGACTCGAGGAAAAGAATTTGCTGTTAAGGAAGAGGTGAACCATGAAGACGGGGCAGAGACTCCCAAGAGTCATGGGGTCCAGCTGCTTTCTCCCTCTGGTGGGATGTTCTCTGCTCCTTACGGCAGAAAGACACAATCGCTAAATGGTCCAAATTTTTCAGTGTGAATTCCACTGTCTGGAGAAAGACAGGATTCATCTTTCTCAGAAGAACTTTTCAAATACAGCCTGATACTTGGGTTGGTTACATGAATGTTAATGTTGCAACCTAAACTATTTTCAGGAGATAACTCGAGTGTCAGTGAGGTCCAAAGGGACTGGGCACTTGTGTTGTCTGGACTATAGCCCAAGAGGTGCTCAGGTCTTACCTAGGGACCTGTGGCTGTTACCTTGTGCTGAAAGTGACTTTGTATATGTGATTTACGTCAGGAAGATTACTCAGTGTGTCTTCAATGTAATCACAAGTAACCTGTACAGATAGGATACAGGGGGCTGAGGTTTTCATGCCCCTCCAACCTCTTTAGGAGCATTAGAAGCCACCTGAGGAGCAATCCATATAACCCCAGACCAAAGCACACAAAGGCTGTCAGCCCACTCAGGGGACCCAAGGGAGATTTTCAAGGGTGAGGCCACCAGGTTAAAGAACATATGTGTGCAAGACATCAGTAAAAACAGCAGGCAGCATAGAGCAGAGCACAGCACAAGAGCTCAAGAGCTGCCTGTGTCTTTATTGTATAATTCCTATACAGGTTGTTAGCTCATGTTTACATTCTTGCATAGTGCCATAACCATGTTTACCTGTGCTAAGTCATGGTTACGCAACTGTATCCCGCCGTGCACCTGTGCTAGACAGTGAGGTCACATCCTCAGGTGTCTTTAGATGCCCCAGAGCTTTGAAGCAGCTATGGTTCCCCACACAGGCCCTCTCACCCTTATTCCCTCTCTCACTCTTGAGCCCAAGAGTCTGAGTTATTTGCATGGTGTGCAGTGTGCCTTTCCTGTCAACTACTTTTCTGTTTATGACCTTCCATAAATGTAGCTCCTTTTCACCACCCTCAAATATACACTTTGAAATTCATTGCTTGCCATACACAAGAACTTGGAATCTGTCTGTCAGATCCACCACACAGTATCTTAGAAGAGACAGACAGAGAGAGATTTAATTTCAAAGGAGATGGACTCAGAGCTTGCAAATACAAATCAGAGTGGCATGCTTTGAGGACAGAGGAAGGGGCCATAGTCCAAGTAATGCAGGCAGCCATTGGCAATGAAAGAGATTCTCCTTTGGGCCTCTGGAGGGAGCACTGCTCTGCTGACATTTGATTTCAGCCCAGAGAAAACCCATTTTGGAAATCTGACCTCCAGGATCCTTGCTAAGAAAATAAATTTTTGTTTAATCCAGCTTGTTTGTGGCATTTTGTGTCTCAGTAATCAGAGGATACTGATCTAGGTGTTCCTAAAGTAGAGGGAAGAGCAGCAATTCCAAGGAGGGGAATTCTTGATGGAAACCTGAACTTCCAATTCATAATGAACCTGCTGTGATCCTAACAAGGAACCCCAGCCCAGAGGGGGATTTTGTGGCGTTGGCCAACTTCAAATCCAGTCAAACAAAATACATCATGTTTGAGCAACTAGATGCAAATCCTTTTTGATCTAACAGAGAATAGTTTTTAAAAAGTAAGATTGGCTCTAAATGACTACAGGGGAGGAAATTCAAAGAAAAGCCAAGCATAAGGGGGGAAGGCCTGAACAGAGAAGAAACAAGAAGTGTACAGTCTAAGAAAGACCACCGAACAGGAAAACTGGGGTTCCATTTCCAGGTCCCCAGCTCTGATCATAGCACAGGGCAGGGCCTCCACCTCTTTCCTTTAACCCAGGCACCTTTGACACAAGGGCTTCAGCAGCATAAACCTAGAAGTTTCTTCCAGCTGCAGGACTGCATGATGCTCACATGTATGCCTGGAGTTTGGCCAAGATCGTGTAGCGCTGGCCCCCGCGGCCTCTGGGGTCTGGTTTCTGTATTTTGACAAGGAAGACATATTCACTCAAAATCCTGTACAACTACAATAGGAAACACCTGTGACCATGCCTAAACTTTCAACAACTGTTCAGTAAGGAGGAGAACAAGACAAACTAAATACCAGCTCCCTGAGTCAGAGCTGGAGAAATCATCATAATGAATTAACAAATACCAGGGCTGGGGATTTAGCTCAGCGGCACAGTGCTTGCCTGGAAAGCACAAGGTCATGAGTTCAATTCCTGGTCCTGGAAAAAAAAATAAAAACTGAACTAACAAATATCCACGGAAGGGGCTGGGGATTTAGCTCAGCGGCAAAGCGCCTGCCTGGCAAGCGCAAGGTTGTGAGTTCGGTTCCCGGTACCGGAGAAAAACCAAAAAAAAA
>NW_004955432.1:17858205-17860255 GCF_000276665.1 Chinchilla lanigera | reverse complement strand
AAAAAAAAAAAAAAAAAAAAAAAATACCTGCAATGTTTCTAAGTCTTACAGTCAATAGTGGGCAGGTAGATTAAACCCATAAATAAATCATTGGTTCAATAACAGTCACAGGGGAAGTGCAACCTCACGAAGGAATTCTGTTCCAGATGCTACATTAATAGTTTTCCTCAAGTAGATACTGGTTTTAAGCACAGTATAATGTGCATATGGTTCGACAGAAATCACGGGTGTGCTATTTTGCTTTACCATCAGATGTGTTCTTGAAATGTCACATTGCTCAACTTCATTTGCCTCTGACTGTACACGGAGTTGAAGAAGGAGATGCCGTGATTTAGGAGCTGCTGAGTAGGGTGAGAGTAAGGAAAACACTTACAGATCACAGTATCAGCCACTCTGACTCTAAACTTCTTTGAGACTCCAGATTTGAATTCTTAATAAAGAATTAACCACGTGAAAGAGGCATGATGTCTTCAACTCTTTGGGGAAGATACCTAGAAAGGGAATAGCTGGATCAAATGGAATTTCTACTTTGGTTTTTGAGGAATCTCCGCACTGATTTCCACAGTGGTTGCACCAGTCTGCACTCCCACCAGGGGTGGAGAAGGCTTCCTTGTCCCCACAGCCCCGCCAGCATTTGTTATTGGTTGATTTTTTGATAAGAGCCGTTCTTGCTGGAGTGAGAGGGAATCTCACTGTTGTTTTAATTTATATTTCCCAAATGGCCAGTGGTGTTGAACATGTTTTCATGTATCTGTTGGCCTTTTGTATTTGTTCATCTGAGAAGTGTTTATTTATCTTAATTTCCGAAACTCTCAGGCTTCACTGTGTCTCCCTCTCCCCTGATCCTTACTGAATAAAGGATGTAAAACAGATACGAGTTGTAAGGTAACATCTGGCAAGGAATTCATGACCCATGTCTGCCAGTGTCCCACTAAAATTGCAACAAAAAGCGCTAATGAGAGAAAACCTCCTCACAATACATTACTTTAAGGGGCCGGGGATATAGCTCAGCGGCATAAGTACCTGCCAGGCAAGCGCAAGGTCCTGACTTCGATTCCTGGTGCTAAAAAAAAAAAAAAATGCATCACTTTAATAATGAGAACTCTTCTATAGCTGGAGAGAGATGTTCACTAATTATGACCTGTGGAAGACACTGTTGCATTTCTTCTGGAGACTAAAGGGGAAAAGTCACACTGGGAAATAGTTTAATAAAAGATCCAAGAAAAAATTGCTTTCATGTAGTTTCAAAAAGGTACAGCCTCTGTGAAACAGAAAAGCATTACCAAAAAAAAAAAAAAAAAAGACACAGATGAAGATGAAAATAAAAGGGCCCTATCTGAGCATGGAAGCTGAAAATGGAGTGTGAAGGAAGAAACCGGTGAGTTTTTTGTGCTCAAAACAAGTTAAACTTTCACAAACCAAATAAATTACACACAACCAGCTGGGAAAATGATTGGCAGAATATATGATGAGAAATGATTGGTCCTCCTACTTTATAAATACCTCTTAACAAATCAACACAAAAGCGACCACAGAGGGGAAAAATACAAATAATTACATAAGAAATGCAGTTTCTGGTCAAAATAAAAGAACTCAGTCTCTTCAATAATCAGAAAAATGCAAATTATCACTGCAGGAGATAATCTCTACAACTTTATTTAACAAATGAAAATAGCGAAGTTGCCAAGGATGAGATTAAAAGAGTCCTCTCTTGTCCAATGTTAGCCTGAATAAAGTTATTACAGCCTCATAAAAGATAACTTTGTTATTTAAATCACAAGCCTTAAAATGTGTTTTAACCAAGAACCCTTAATCTTCAAGGGAATTTTTTCTCACCAAATAATCAAATTTTCCTCAACAATATGTGCGTGCATAGAGTTCAAGGTGTTATATTTACAAGAGCAAAACACTTAAAAATGACCTACTGAATAATTAGCATTAGTTAAGTAAATCTTACACGTAATTATGAAAAATATTTTAGTCATTAAGAATTATGTTTGGCCGCTCAATTGAGATCTATCATGACACAGAGAAACAGTGACACAATTGG
>NW_004955432.1:17732729-17853795 GCF_000276665.1 Chinchilla lanigera | reverse complement strand
TTAGCTCAGCGGCAAAGCGCCTGCCTGGCAAGCGCAAGGTTGTGAGTTCGGTTCCCGGTACCGGAGAAAAACCAAAAAAAAAAAAAAAAAAAATATCCACGGAAGTATACGTGAATGTTTCTAAAGAAATATAAGGTACCTTTGGAGAGCTGAATGTAAAGCCTAACTCCATTAACACCCCTAGAAGGAAAAGCACCTTCTCAGGTGGTGATGGAATTTATTTGTAATAGGCAAGGTGGTAATTCTTTTCTTTGAGACAGGGTCTTGCCATGTAGCCCAGGCTAGCCTTGAACTCATAGTGACCCTCCTGCCTCAGCCTCCCAAGTACTGAGATTACAGGCATGTGCCACCACCCAAGCCTTAGTGGAACTTTTTTTTAAAAAGAAGTCAATTTTTACATGGGTGAAGTAAATTAAAAATGAACAAAAGTGCCTTACAATTAACACATCAAAACTTACTTTGTCTTACTTTCTTCATCTGTGTTCTTTTTGGCTAAAATCATAGTGATCTTAATATAACAATAGCTACTAGTTATTTTATACTTTATTTCAGAAAGTATGGTCATAAGTCATTCTTTAAATATTTCCAAGTCATGTGCACTATTCTGTCATCTGTATGGAAATAGAAAGATTTTCAGTTGTGAAGCTGTAATAAATAGAAGACAAACTGTCTGTGTCCGTTGAGTATTTGCATTCGGATGAGTGTAACAGAATCCAAACTATAGTGTCTTACTGAAGAAGGGCAAACTCCTCTCTGATTAGATTAAGTTGGGAGTTAGGCAATCCATGGTAGTCCAAGGACTTCACAATGTCATCAGTGTCTCACATTTTCTACCCTTCTGCCCTGTCATCCTTAGCAAATAGATGTCCTTTACAGGGTGACCTGCAGGCATAAGATAGCCACTCACTCTGCAGCGCATGCAGGAAAAAGAAGTAAATACAAAGAGCAAGATTTATTATTCCCTTTGAAAAGCTTCCTGAAAGCAACACCTACTTACATTGCATAGCCAGAATTATGTCCCTGTTTAGCCATCCCTTGCTACAAAAGAAGCTGCTAGTACCTTTTTTTCTCTTTTGAGCTCTTTGCTTTGTTAAACAGCATCAGAATTTCCTTTAGAAATGAAATGTAATTGAATGGATACTGAGAGGAAAACTAAAATATCTACCAAACACTTGAAAACTCATCAGCTATTTAATTTGCCTCAATGAAAACGATAAACAAGGTTTCACTTATGAAGAAGATTTCAGGATTAGGGAGATAGTAGAGTATGGTGTATCCATTAAGAATCTTCTGGTTGTAGGCAATTGAAACAAATTTATAAAGTTGAACAAAAAGAGGTGGGAAGATTGTTGGCACATACAGGGTGTTTCATAAAAGTAAAGAAAGTTAAATAACCTCCTCTCAGAAAGAAGAATAAGTGAGGATGATTCAGGGACATCAACTATTTCTTCAGAAATCTGCCAATAATAAGTATAGATCATACGTGGTCCAGCTATACATTTTACAAAATAGTACCCTAAAATTTTAAAGTGATAACTCGCAGCTCATGTCACACCTGCATTTTATGAGGCCACTGAGTCGTGGCACAGGCCAGAATTTCTAAATGTTAGAGTTTAGAGAGTATCCGTGAATCCCTCAAAGGTAGCATGTTTACCCTGATGGTGTATATGCCCCTCAGCAGAATCACAGACAGTGATGGAAAGGAAAGAAAAAAATCCAAATCCGTACTATGCATACATATTGTAACAGTAAAAGGTCTCTGATTTCTTCACAGAGGACAGGAGCCTAATTTAGTTGATATAATTCAGGTACCAACAGAGTGCCCTTGAGGCTTAGTGCCAGATTGGGTTTCAAGATTGGGTACTTGCACTTGAAGAACTGAGCACTTAGCAGTGATAGTAGACACGTCAGAGCCAGAGGGCAAACTCACACAGTTAAGGCTATGGGAAGGCTGGCATCTGTTTTTGCTACCATGTTTGTCTTGTCTGTGAACCCACTGACTAAATACCAGACTGACCAATAAAGGAAAATGATATCTATGGGCGACCCTGTTTACCTGACTACTAAGAGCTGATTGCATTACCTGATTACCTGATTACCAGATTACTAAAACTTTCTACAGGGAAAGTCTTCTGAGAAGCCTACATGAGATACGATTGCTTTCTTCCACTAGCCTCGTTCTCCAAGAGCCATCAACACCCAGCCATCCCCTCTCTTCTGGTCTCCAATAGTCATCTCTTGCTCTCTCTCAAGTACACAATGACTGTTGCCTAGAAACCAGTGCAGATCCTGATGTCAGGCAAAATTTTCTTTGGGACAAAGTAAACAGCAAATGGTTAAGCTTGCTGTTCTGGTTATAAGGAGACTTAACCTTCTCTGCTGCCTTTCAGGGACATTATCTGGAGCTATACTGGCAATCATTTCCAGTTCATGTTGACATTTCATGTAGTGCCAGGCATAAGTGTTTTTTATCTTTAGTCAACTGGTCTTGGAAAACCACCTATGAAGTCATGCCTACGTATGAACCAAGCAATTTATTGCAGTACAAACAATGGGAGTATGTGAGGCGTGACTGTGAAAATAATTTCTATAATTCAGGATTGAGGTTGGGGATAGGATGTGATCAGTTATATCCAGATTTAAGGGTAGATTCATCGAGTAGCATTTGTTGCTTGTGAGTAACTCAAAGATCCAAGATGAGGATCTTCTGTGTTCTCCAGGGACCATTGCAAACCTGGGTGCTCATTCTGAAAGGGAAGAAAGTTATGTGAAAAAAGATCTAGATCTAGATCTAGATCTCTCAAACTCTGAGCTCTCCACTAGATTGTCCCATGGGGCTTGTCACAGAGCAATAGTGGATCCTATCTCTGAACAGTTCTAGATGCCTGGGTCAGAAGAGCAAGGTGGGCTATGCTTGTCTTGCTCTGGGAGGTTTTCAGATACCCACAAGTGTTATATTCACAATTATTTCCCTCCCTCTTCTTGCCATTATTCACTGTGGATAGAATATGTTTTCCTGTCCCATAGACTTTGGGCCTCAACATCATGTGTCTCGATTTGATCAATGAAATGTGGATGAACACAGAACTCCAGTTTCTGAGAGAGCATTGAAAAGGGAATGAATTTCCAATTGTACTCTCACATTTTTGCCTTCTACTGGGAGGCCATCACATTCCCAGTAGGGAGTGTGCCTTTAGCTTAGACCCTAGAATGCAAAGATACATAGAGTGTGCCTAAAAAATACCTGCTGCCTGGGTTAGACCTGCATGGGCAATGTGCAGGTGAAAAAGAGGTGAATGCTCACTTCTATAAGCCTCTGGGGTTGTATTGTTTATTGAGGTTGTATTGCTACAGTAAAAAGTAATGAAGGCAGGCAAACACTCCAAGTAAGTAAGCTGAAGACATTGCACAGCATGGTTCTTCAAAATGTGATCGTGTTTGTCAGATTTTCGGCACTGTAACTAAATGCCTGAGAAAATCAGTTTAGAGGAAGAAGGGTTTATTTCATCTCATGGTTTCAGAGGTTTCAGTCCATGGTCAGCCAATCGCACTGCTTCAGGCCTGTGTCCAGGGAGAAACATGATCCAGAAGGGTGTAGCAGAGACCCTCTGGTACCCTCACAGCAGCCAGGAAGAAGAAAGAGATGGGAAGATCCAGACAAGAAGGGCCCACGGGACACAGAGAGTCCCAAAGGTCACACCTCCCTGGTCCACCCTCTCAGTAGCTCCAGTCCAATTTCCATCACCTCCCAATAGTACCATCAGGCTACGATCAGGTTATGATCTCATCGCTGGATTAATCCACTCGATGATCTAATCCCCAAATGTCCATCAGCTGGCAACCCACCTTGAGCACATGAGTTTTGCGGGACATCTGAAATTCAAGTCATAAGAATAATAAAAGCTGAAGGCCGGGCCTTCTTCTTCTTCTTGGCAAGGGACACCTGGTATAGAGACCTATAGAGCAAAACTTATAGCGAACTTGTCCTTTGCTTTGGGAGTAATATCTCACCAGACTCAATATCATTATTGTCTTAGAAACTTCATAGTATACATGCCCAGAATTCTTGTAGAAGTCATCTCCTACTCCCTGAACCAAAATGTCTAGAGGACTGCCCATTTCCTCTCCTTCTAAGCTCTTCACAGTAACATCATTAGTACATTGAACCCACATTGTACATAGATGGGGCTTTGCTCAAGAGTGCACCATTCCCTACATGCTATTTGTTACCTTCTAATTACTCATAGCTGCAGCCTTTGACAAAATCTGCAGCCAGAAAGAGATTATGGGTCAGGATCCTTCATGGTCAGCTGTATACCATGGCTGTTAGTTTTCCATCCTAGAATATTCAGGGGTGCCCCTGTACCCACAATCCAATGCTAATTCCCAATTTCTAGTCCCTCACAGTCCCCAGGAGCCTTCTGCTTGCAATCTCTTCTAACACAATGTCTCTTTTGGCTGAGGTTATCAGGGTCCTGAGCAACAGAAGCAGACTCTGGCTAGCTTAATTAAAAACACTGTTGGAAAAAATAAATAAATAAAAAAAAAATAAAATTAAAAAAAAAATAAAAACACTGTTGGAAGGTTATAGGAGTGGTTCACAAATCAAGGACTTGAGAAATGAAGATTTGATATGTGAAGAAATCACAGGAGCTCCAGGGATATTTGTAGCAGAGTTCAACACTCTTCACCCTGGCAGTGGTTCTCAAGTTTGGCCATACATTAGAATCACAAGAAAGTTATACAGTCCTGTTGCTGATGCTCAATCCGTACCCGAGATGAACTAACATCAAAATCTTTTGGGAAGTGACATGGGTATCAAAAACCTTTAAAATACCAGAGGTGATTCTAATTGGTTTCCATAGTTGGCATTTTAGCTGCACCACAATCTCTGGAATGCTTATTAAAAAGACAGATTGCTGCACTCCACCCTCACATTTTCTGGCTTACATAAAATCAGCTGGAAATATCTTCATTTATAACAAGTTCCCAGAGGACGCGGAACCTGGATCTGGCATGATGCCCGAGATTCCATATTTCTAAGAAGGTCTGGTATGATTTAAGCCTGCTCATCTTCAAATCACACATAGAAAAGCAACATTCCGGAGCAGTGGTTCTCAAACTTTAGCATGCATGACATCACTGCAGACCTAGGGAAGGCACACATCCTAGTTTTCATTAGCAGATTTTGATTGAGAGAGTTTTCAGATGGGACTGATCCTGCCTATCCTTCAACACTCTAGAGAAATAGTTCTGAGAGCAGGGGCAATTTTTCCCCTGAAGACATTAGGCACTTTCTGGATGTATTGGGATTGTTATAGTGATGTAAATGGGGGAAACCGACAGAGTTTAATTGGCATTAGTGGGTAGAAAGCCACTAATACAGCTAAATCCCCTACAGCACATGCAGTGATCACGTATAACACAGGCCCCACATCAAACAGCTGAAAACAGCCTGAACAAAAACAGGTCCGAGGTCAATCTGCCCTGCACAGGAACTGGTCACACCCAAAGCAGCTGACCCCGAGGGAAATGACTGCTCGGTTTTATAGGATTCCGTTTCACTTCAGTTGCTCTGTACTATGCGGCACAAACTTGTTTATGCTCCTGAAGTCTGTTTTGTGTTACTTTCTTAAGGACGGTAATAACAGCTACCTTTTGTTGGAAACTTATTCAATATCTGTTCTGAATGTCAGTCTACCTATTGATATACACATACACAAATGGACATACACACATGTCATTGTTTATTTTTTACTCCCTACAAGATCCTTATGAGATAAAGCAGCTATCATCACTGAGGAAAATCAATCTTTAAAAAGCTTGATAACTTTCCAAAGCAAAATGCTTCAAAAGTAGTGGCCTTGGAAGTCAAACCCAGATCTATAAAACACCAATATCTTTTACTTATGCATTATCTTCTCCCTTTTTTTATTCACCCTTCCTGCTCCATTCTCCCCAACCGTCTTTCTAGTTTCTATGATGCAAGGCCTTAACCATTCGATGTACAGTTTTACATCAGAGTTCAGTTCAAACATAAGTGCAAATTGTACCCACACACCTAAAGCAGAACCTGACCGAGTAGCAGATTCTCAATCAGATATGTTTTAATACACTTTGTTATTTTAGCATAGTTTTAGATTCACAGAAAACCTGCGAACACAATACATAGTGTTCCTGTGTACTCTTTACCCACTTTGCCTTTTTGTGATTGTAAACAGGTGGTAAAGTAAACCCAGAATGATGAGCTCTTATTGCAACCATTTTCTGAACAAACACACTCGATATGAGCCTGTAACTGCAACCAGCTCCCCGGAGACCACCAGGAAACATGCTGACAGATCAGCCCAGCTGGAATAAACCCTGGTGTCCCAGAATGTATGAGGAGTTTCTCAATGCTTTGTAGACTGCAGAGCCAGCTCTGTACTGGCTTGTACAACAGAGGGCAAATGAGTGCAATGTCCATGTACAATACCAGCTCCTCAGAAAGTTGTGTGTCAGTTAGATTATAAAAGCCAATGGCCGATGTCCTGTCATTCCCTGTGCTCTGTACAAGGCTAACTATACTGCAGAAGGTTCCCCGGACACCAAGTAAGAGTAGCATCTACCTTTCACGGGCACTTTTTGGCATAGTCATTTTTTATACTCACGCTTTTAACTGCCATAAGCTCTGCTCTTGGTGAGAAAGAGTGTTATTGGTGACAAGATGGACACTTACTTAAAAAGCACCTTCAGAAGTAGAACCCCTTCCTCCCAATCATTTTAAACCCTTACAGCATCTGACTGGAGCCAACCATAAAAAGTCTTATCAGCCTGTCCATCCTGCTAGTTGCAAAATTTACAACCACCCCTCAACCTACGTCTTCCCTAAGATCCTATCTGCCTTTGAGGACTAACATGACATAATTCTACTCAACTATAATAATGCGATGGTGGAGATGAATTTTCTGCTTGGAAGAAACCATCTCATTTCAATATGCTGTGACATCCTTTGGAAACCAATATCCTCTATAATGGGGAATGGCTGAAGATCAAGGGCAATCATTTCTGTGATTTATGAGCAGAGCGAGCAGATGGTTTCTTGAATATTTGGCCTTTTCCCAAAATCCTCATGCAAGATAAGCTGCTATATTTTATTACATAAAAAGCCTCTGCTTCCAGTTGAGGTATGGGTTGCTGCAGAATATTCCTTTGTGCTTGAAAAAACATGGGCAGAAGATGCCACTAACCTGAAAAAATCTGAGGGGACTACTTTTAAATTTTTTCTTACAGCTAGCAGCAATCATAACTACAGACCAAGCTGTGTCAGCCACAAAAAGAAAGAGAGAGCCAGATACGAGGTCTGGAAGGTGGAGATGTCTCACTTTGCCAGGTTATTAGATTATCAATTTTCTCCCCTCAAGACCTGTATGATTCACAGGGAACACTATTAGCCTGGCAAAGAATTAATTACAGCCCTGATAAAGGTGACCTTCCACACACAAGCAAAAGAGAACCTGGCCTTTTGTGTGAGGAACCTGGAAGAGGGAAGGTTTGGCCAGGATTCTAAACAGGAACTTGTGAAATACTACCTAACTTTAAAAGAGCATTGTGGGTTGTTTTAAATGGTCATGGTATGTGGAACTTTAGCCTACATCATGACAGGAAACATAATCACACATACCATTCAATATTTCGACATCTCAATTCATTTGATCATTTTACAGGTGAAAAGTGGGACTTTTCTGAGGACTAATGGTTAACAGTGGAGAAGGATGTTTCTCTTCATTTTATTTCAGTGTTAGGAAATTCAGGAGGCTTGCACATTGTCTCAGACATCTGGGACACACAATAGCAAAAGACCACAAAGTGAATAATAGCAAAAGTTTATCTCTCACAGTGCTAGAAGCTAGGAAGTCAAAGATGAAGGCATCAGCATTTAATATGAGATGAGGTCCATTTTTTACTTATAAGTGGTGCTGTCTCACTGTGTCCTCCCATAGTCAGGGACAAGGCAGTCCCCCTCTCTGGGGACTCTTTTACAAGGTCGTATTCCAATTCATAAGGGCTCTGCTCACATGACTTAATCACTTCCCAAGGCCGTACCTCCTAATTCCATCACATTTCTGATTGGGCTTCAATATATATATATGGGGGCATAAAACATTCAGACTACAGTATACACATAAGCGAAGGAACCCTACCACAGCAACCGGAAACAGGAGCTCCAAAAAGGGAATTTTTCTGCACTGAGCATATTGAACAATGCATCCTTAGCTTGAGATTCTCTCTTCGTTTTCCCAAAACTTAGTATTGGGAAACATATGAAGCTATCAGAGTGACTTTAATGGTCGCACATTTTTTCCCATGGCAAGGAAACCCTCCCTCTGCTTGGGTCAGTGTCTAGCAGCACAGCACCTTCTTCCCACACACAACTTTGCATTCAGGAAAGGTTTTGCTATCAGCAACAAACCTCAGAGAAAATCAAAATCACTTTGTTCCCATGAAGGTTTTATTTCTGAGTTGAAATGGAAAGCTTTGGCACCTGTTAAAAGGATGTCAAGAATAAACAGTAAAAGAGAAAAGGTTCTCTTGAGTTTTTTTTTTTCTTCTCTTACACTGCTGCTAAATTACCACAGAGGTCAGTTTCCCTTTTGTGATTAATTTCGGCTCCACAAGAAGTCAGATTTTCTAGAAATGAATAATTAGGCCACTGACCATCCCCACCAGTGTGTTCTGAGCTAATTCAGTACTGGGTATAATGGTCAGCTTGCTATTGCTGAGACAAAATACCTGAGACCTGCAACTTGAAGGACAAAGAGGTTTGTTTATGGCTTATAGTTTCAGGGGTTTCAGTCCATGGTTTGACGCCAAGGCAGAGTCAAACTGGGTTTAAGGCAGGAATGGCATGGCAGAAGGGTGTGGCAGAGGAAAGTAGTTCAACTCTTTAGCCAGGAAGCAGAGCAAAACCAAGAGAACCAGAGAGAGGAAGAGGCTGGGAACAGGACACACTCCTAAAAGCCATGCCTCTAGTGTGGCCCCTCCTCCAGCCAGTGATGAATTAATTAATCCCCTGATTAATTAAGTGCTCATGTAATCCAATCACCTCACAGAAAGCACACCTGTGAACACACAAGACTTTTGGAGGACACTTTAGATCTAAATCATAACACTTGGCCTGGGTCACAGGTTCCTGCTGTAAACAGGTATTTGCCCTGATAGGTCCCTTTTCATAGCACCAGGGGTCTAAGGGTACCATTCTTAAGAAGGTAGCCCTCAGCAGTCTTGGGAAGTCTTAGACTTTTCAGTTCTATTAATATTCTTTTTCTACAACAAATTCTGCTTTTATTCATCTTCTCATTTAAACATTCCCATAGCAATTCAACAAATGTTCGTGGTCTGACTTAAGTTTGAGATGCAGCCCCGGGCTCTCAGCTCTGAACAGAGGAGAGAAAGCTGAGGTCTTTGTGAGTCTTACATAATGCTACGAATGTGCTTAACTTCATGTTGGTTGATTTTATCTTTACTAATTTCTTGAGTCATTTCACTGATTTTTCAAATTACGTCTTTAAAGATGTAAACTCTTCCTAATCATTTGATACTCAACAAGCATCAGTGCAAATCAGCTTCTTGTAAACTCATAAACAGAAATTTAAATCAGTTATTAGAAAAAACAGTGAGACAAACATTAAGAAATGTAATAGCTTTCCTCCTTTCCCTCATCCCAGTTGTTCCTTCCCTTTGAACAGTTTCTTGCCCTTTCACAGTATCTATTGTACCTTTCGGATTTTATGCATAGGATAGCTGGGGTAATTGTACTGCTGATTTCTACTGGTCTATTGAAAGGAACAGTTAATGCTTAAATAGCTTTTTTTCTTCCTTTTAATTTTTTTGACCAATTTTGCATGCTTAAATCCGGTAATTTGAACAACTAATTTAGACAGCAATATGCAATATAACAACCATTGTTGAATTCCTATCATCTTGTTTAGTGAAATTCTGTATCATTTCTAATTTTTTATTCTCTTTAATATAGAAAGAAATGTTATAGCATATTATCCTAGCTATAATAAAAGTTAAAATCAATTTCAAATTTGGCATTGCTACTATGTCTTATTCTAGCTATTCTAGTTAATATTTTTATTTATATTTTCCTTATGATTAGTATAGTGATGTTGAAATTCTTTTCATGTATTTAGTCTCCTTCTGTATATCCCATGGAATCAAATATCTCTCCTTGACTTTTGCCCACTTTAATTAGATTACTTTTCTTCACTTTTACTGTTGAGTATTGTGAGCACTTTGAATAATTTAAAAGCCAATCCATTATTAGGTAGGTGTTTTGCAAATATTTTCTCTCAGCACTATTACATATTTTCATGCACTTAACAGGGTCTTTCACAGAGAAAATGTGTTTTACAATCTTAATGAATCTCACTTTATCAATTTTCACTTTGTGGATTATACTTCCAGTGTCAAGCCTAGCCTCAAAGATTTTCTTCTATTTTTTACAATATTCCTATAGTTTAACATTTTGCACCTAAGTCTATGGTCCACTTTGAGGTAATTTCTATACAAGGTATGAGATAGGTTTTTTGTCTACGGATGTCCATTTTGGTCCAGTACCACTTGTTGAAAAACATTGCGTTCTTCCCTTGAATTGGTCTTTTATCTCTGACAAATTAATTAGGCATATTTTTGAAGGTCTTTTTCTGGGTTGTCTAATTACAATAAAAATTAAGCAAACTGGTTCCTTCCAATTTATCCTTCTTTGAATCACTTCAGCTTTGCTAGTTCCTTTGATTTCCATTGAATATTAAAATAATCTTGTCTAGATCTACACAAACATTTATGGGATTATAACTGCATTAAACCTGTTTGTCAATTTATGGAGAATTGACATCTTCACTATTTCATCTTACTAAGCTAACTTTACCACCCTCTACTCTTTCAATCCATGTACCCATGTTCATGGACTTCCATCTGGTTATTTAGAACTTCTTTCACTTTTATAAGTAATTTTTAGTTTTCATTATTCAAGTTCTGTTCGTGCTTTAATTATACTTAAACATTTCTTTTTCTCTCTTTTGCATAAATGGTATGTTATTTTTAATTTTTGTGTGCTGCACATTAATTGATGGGATACAGCAATGCAACAGAGATTTTTTTATGCCTATCTTGTATTTTGCAACTTTGCTGAACTTATTTGTGGGCTTAAGGAGTTTCCTGTAGATGACAAAGGATTTTTATGTGGACAGTTATCTGCAAATAGGAACACCTGTTTTGCCTTCCCCCTATTTTGCACTATTGGAAGTTCTACCCTCTGTTAGACAACACTGGTAAGAGCAGACAGTCTTACTTTGTTTCATATTTGAGGGGAAAGTTTTCAGTCTTTGCCATTAAATAATATATAGCTATAGCATTTTTATAGAGAATCTTCAACAGATTAAGAAGTTCCCTCTTATAATTATTTCTTCTAAAAGATTTGTGGCAAATGGGTATTGAATTATGTCAAATGTTTTTTCTGCATCATTTGTTATGAGCATATAATTTTATCCTGTAACCTATTATGATAGATTTCATAAATAGATTTTCAAACATTGAATCAGCCTTGTGTTCTTGGAATAAACCCTATTTGTTCATGATGTGCAATTCTTTCCATATTTAGCTGCATTGTATTCGTGTCTATGTTCATGACAGGGATTGGCTTACTGTTAGTTTTTTTTATTTTTTGTACTTCATCTATCCCTCTGGTATCAGAGTACTAATAGTTTCATGACATGAATTGGGAATTATTTCCTCCAATTCTAATTTCTGGAAGAGATGGTGTACACATTGGGTTAGTTTTTCTTTACATGTGTGCTAGAATTCTCAAGTAAAATCATCTGGTCTTGAAGATGTATATTTTGAAAGCTTTTAAGTAATAATTCAATTTCTTTAACATTTACAGGGCTATTCAAAATATCTATTTCTTACAGGTGAGCAATTCTAATTTGTGTTTCTTGAGGAATTGGTTCGCACATCAATGATGTCAGATTTACATGGGCAGGGTTGTTCTTTGTGGCCTCCATTAATCTTTTTTTTTTTTTTTTTTTTGGTTTTTCTCCGGTACCGGGAACCGAACTCACGACCTTGCGCTTGCCAGGCAGGCGCTTTGCCGCTGAGCTAAATCCCCAGCACAGCCTCCATTAACCTTATGGGGAGCGTGAGCATTGTGTTTACTACCGACCAGTGGTTAAAAGTCCCGAATTTCTACTAGGCCCTGGCTGACTTCTGTCCCACAGGAGACAGAGAGCTGCCTCATTACTGCCAGGCAGAGTTAGAAACTTGAGTTCCTTCCATGGTGGCAAATAGTTGGGTCTTCACTACTTCCCAGCAAGTATAAAAGTCTTGACTCACTGTTGAGCTCTTCTCAGACACACCCTGCAAGAGATGAGGCATTTTGTCCATCTCCAGTGACTGTTCTTTGATCTTTGTTGGTGTGGATAGGGGTGAGATTACAGAATATCCGTGAGATGTGACTCAAGTAGAATTGCTTTTAAGCCAAAGGATGTTTCAATTTTGGTTGTTTGTTTGTTTTGTTGGTTCAGGATTTGGGCTTATTTATTTGTTTTGATGTTTCTAGGTCACACCTTTCCTGATGCTTTGGCTCAAGGGAGGAGGTTTTTGTTTGGACTTTTTCATGCATGCTTAAAAGTTTCTCTGAACTATTCATTTCTTCACTTCTAAGTGGAGGCAAAAAGGCAAAACTCAAGAAACTTGCTACTATATCACTCCCTGGGTCCCCGTATCACCAGATAGTTCACCTACCTTGTCCTGTAGCCTGTGCTCTGTTTTGGATTCTAACTCCTCTTCTTTATCTTTCAGACCCAGAGTAGGTTTTAGCTTTCTGCTGTTGATTTTTAGAATAGATGCTGCTCAAAGCGCTTTACATAGTCCTTTCATTAAACTTTCATCCATGAAATCCTTTGATTTTGCTTGCATTTTGTCCCCCAACAAGTGGAGTTTTCTTAGCAGCGAAGAGGGAAGAACATTCTGGAGTTGACACCTAAAAGTGTCCACCGTTCCCGTTCTGAGGGCCAGGACCAAGAGAAAGTTCCCCCAGTGTAATGGTGTCCACATACTTAAAAAACGGCAAAGAGAGAAAATTTCTCCTTTGGGAATTCTATTCTCTGCCCCTCAGACTCTTCTTATGTTTATTTTTTGTGTAATTTCCAGGATTTTTAGAATAAAAAAAGTATGTCCATTCCATCCTCCCAAGGAACAAAATTCCTGGGTGTTTTTTGATTTTTTGTTCTTGCTTCTGTTTTGCACTGCTGGGGATGAAACCCAAGGCTTTACCACTGAATTACAACCTCAGCCCCTGATTTTCTTTAAAAGTAAAAATTTTTAATTTCCTGATTAGGTTAAGGGTATCTTTTAATCAAGAGTATTACATCAGGTATATAAATACGTTAATGTTATATTAAAGTAAAATTTCCCTGACTCCTTCAGACATCAGTGACAACAAGACTAAAAAGAATTTCTAGATAGATCTCAAATTATTTTTACTTACTTCAGAATTCTGTAAATATCGCTCCCTTTGCAGAAAAAGATCGAGAACAGCTTGACCTTTGAACTTTGTTTTTCTGGATGTTCCACAGATTTTTTTATTTACTGTTGAAATTCAGGATTTTTTTCAGGATATGTTTAGGTATTGCTTCTCCTTTGCCAAATTCACCTTATGTGTTGCCTCAGGTTATTATTCTTTATCTCAAGAAAGTTGTACACAGTTCAGTTTGCTTTATACTGTGCAGCTGCTCTCTCAGCTTGGAAGGTCCTTTCCTGTAGGTTGAATGTTTATCATTTGCTTCTCATGTGGACAGCCACATTTCTTGTGAATTTCTTCTTGTTCTTCCTCTCCAGATTCTGCTACAATTATTGAAAGATTTTTCCTGAGTCACTAGTAACTTCTCTGAGAAGGTAATTCTGAACTCTTACCCACACTCCTTCTAGCTCAGGCTTGAATATCTTCTTTATATTTTTAATTTCTTTGAAATGTGAGTTTTTCTTGCTAATTCCCTTTATACCTACAATAATTTAAAACTCTCTGTTCATTTTTTTATGTCCTCTTTCCTTTCTCATTTCAGAGAGCCTGTGTTTTCTAAAAGTTTACTATAAATAATAAGACGTATATATAATAATATATAAGTATAAATAATAATTCTTCCTTCCAGTCACCACAGATGCTGGTTGTTTTTCCTAGAGATGTTCAAGTAAGCCTGAAAATGTATTCGCTAAAATCAAAATATTAGCAATACTTATCTGGAAGTGGTTGCTTGAAGGAGAAGTTTCACTTTTATGCCTTTTTATTGCTGAAATATTTTACATTGAAAATATCTTAATGTTATTAGAAAAAAAGTGATGCAATAAAGGTTGAAATATAGTAAAAGTAATTCAACCAAATATGGGAGCAGGGGCTGCTGAATCTGAAAGCCACCCCAAAGGAGGAATTCCCTCTCTTTGCCGTTTTTTAAGTATGTGGACACCATTACACTGGGGGAACTTTCTCTTGGTCCTGGCCCTCAGAACGGGAATGGTGGACACTTGGAGGTGCTAACTCCAGAATGTTCTTCCCTCTTCGCTGCTAAGAAAACTCCACTTGTTGGGGGACAAAATGCAAGCAAAATCAAAGGATTTCATGGATGAAAGTTTAATGAAAGGACTATGTAAAGCGGTTTGAGCAGTATCTATTCTAAAAATCAACAGCAGAAAGCTAAAACCTACTCTAGGCCTGAAAGAAAAAGAAGAAGGGTTAGAATCCAAAACAGAGCAGGAGCTACAGGACAAGGCCTCCCAGCGAGAGCGGTGGCTTTTGATACAGAGTGGTATTGTGAAAACCCAAAGAGCTAGAGCCTGGGAAGTAGGGTTACCCACTAGGAGTAACACTTCACAAACAAATAAAACAACTGTTACAAAGCCAGGCAGGAAGAGACTGGGAAAAAACTACCTGAAACCATTCTATTCTCCTGTTTTCGGGTTTCTATCACATTTCCTGGTACTGACAGTCAATAACAAACCAGGTATCGAGGGAGGTCAGGTGTTTTAGTTCCCAGAGGTCAGCCCCTGAGGTCAAGGGCAGGTTGAGGACAGTGGTACATCCATCTTTTTTGCCCTGTCTCTAGACCTTTTTTGCCCTGTCTCAAAACCTACCATTTTGTTCTGACCATTGCTGTGGGAAACAGGTACAGCAATGGCAGCTGTATTCAGCTGCACAGGTCTCCCATACTTCAGGAATTCTTACCTCCACTGCATGAGGTGCTCGCAGGAAACTAGATAGAATGCTTACTAATTCTGCGGCATGCTCAAACTGCTCTTGCAAGGAAATCTGCAAGCCCTGGTATAGCTTTCACCAACTGGGGATGAAAGCTAGTAGAGCAACGTGCCTCCTCCAGGTTCAGAGAAAAGTCTGAGGCAAGGTGTGGATTCTGATTTGTTTACAATAATAGTTTAGAATGGGCTGCGTGACCTGTTTTGGAGAGTAGTAGTAGAAGTATTTTGTTATGCTTTATGGTGTGAGAGGCAACTATAGCAGAAGGGCAATTGGAAACAGGTAGCCTAAAAGGAGAAGCTGTCACGTAAAACCTAACTCCAAGGGTTTCGGTCAAAATGCACATCATCAATCCAACAGTATAGTGTGTCAAGCCCTTACTGTGGGTGCCATAGTTGGTGAAAGCGGGGATCCAATGACTTGAAAAAGGGAAGAGAGAAAAAGTGAATCTTGTGGCTGCCACAAATATTAAACTGGAATCCAAGGGATGGGAAGTCATAGTTTTCATTATTTGTTAAACGTATAGTTCAGTTTTCTCTTCATTTAAAAGATGTGCATTCACATTCAACTCTGATTCCACAAGAAAAAAGAATTCATGCCATAAGTTGGAGGTCAACCAGCTTTTTCTAGAAAGTGAGAGAGAGTAAATATTTTACACTTGACAGGCCATATGTCTCTCCAAAAGCAGCCAACCCTGGAAAATACATAAACAAACGGGCCTGACTAGGCTCCATCATTACTTTATTTACACAAACAAGAGACAGAGACCTGATTTGGACTGCAAGCTACGGTATACTGACCCTTGCATAAACCCAGCAGATTTCTGTCGCTACTTTGCAAAGAACCCACCTGCACCTCAATACTGTCTTCAAGTTGTGAAAAACGATGTCACAAGTAAAACATTAAACTACCCAGCAGCTCTCTTCAAAAAATGTAATTTTCCATTACTTAAGAATAGGAGCTTTCTACTCTTTGATTCCCAGAACATAGTAGATCAGCAAGTTATCACGAATTAATTATATTATACTTTTGCATCTCACAAGACACTGTGATTCTTACCTGGAATTTCCACTGTCCCAAAAATGAAAGGGTAAGGCCTGAGAACTCACCACAAGAGTCTATCTACTTAAAAAATAAGAACTACAGCTAAGGAAAAGTATATTTGTTCAAAGACAATTGCATAACTACATCAAAAAGTAGTCTCCTGCAGGCAACCTCATGGTAAAAGATTTTCATATTTTCTTGAGAGCCTTTCACACTGAAATTTCAAAGAGCCAAATGGCTTGCACACTGGCAGAAAGCAACAGTGATTTAGCAACTCCAGGCACATTATATAACAAAGGTAAGACATGACTGAGTATATTTCTTATCCATGGGTAAATTAATCTTTAATTGCACAAATTAGAACTTGACCAGAACCCAGATGCTAATTTCAATACCAGGGGGAGTGCATTCAAGGTTTAATTTACATGAAAAAAGAGATTTCCAGTACTGCGCATTGAACCCCACGTTGGAATGCTGTAGCTTTTCCTCAAGCAAAATAACACTACAACATCATTGTTCAGTAGCACCGTGGATATCTCAGTGGGAATTTTGTAACAAATTACTGCTGAGGGTTGGCCCTATTTAATCCATAATCGCGAATGCCATCAGTGCCTATGGTTAGTAAGCTGTAAAGCCAAAGAATAGCATACACTCGGGTCTTGTTCAGACTAAATTACTACGGAACAAGAGCCAAATAGCAAAGTAACTGCAACTACATCTTTAGGTTGTCTGCTTGAAATTATTTTTTGTCCTAAAGAATCCATGGAAAAATATGGTTTTTTTTTTAAGTTAGGATTTTTTATGGTAAATAAATGTGTGACATTTCATCAAATTATGATTTGGTTTTCTCATCAACAATCACACTTTCCGCCAAGAGGCACAGAATTTTCTTTGGCAATGTCTTTGGGAGTGCTATAAACTGAATTGGTGTATCACATATAGATGGTTATTCGCATCAAGTAATTTATGTCTAGGCAGTATAATTTAGACAGATGCATAAGGAACATAAAAAGTACTGACCAGCCAATGAAGGATTTTTGGATTTGGGAGACAAATGGCAGCAGTTTTCTAGTCACTTAGGTGGGAGGGTATAGGATGAGCCTCCCCTGACCCGTAAGTGATGGCACAAGATTTCCTGAAAGATAACAGTGCGGGAGAAAGGAAGTGCAAGCAGAAGACTGGACTGGGCGAGGGAATGAGAGAAACCTAATGGATGATATAAAAAATGTCATGTCAGGGCCGGGGATATAGCTCAGCAGTACAAGCGCCTGTCTGGCAAGTGCAAGGTCCTGAGTTCAACTCCCAATACCAAAAAAAAAGTTCATGTTTAAAACATGTTTATGGTGCTTAAATTAACAGGGACTGGAATTAATTTTAAAAAGAAAAAACATAAGAGAAAAAATCAGAACACAAAAAGTGCCAATTACCCTAAATACACATGACAGGGGTCACATGAATAAATCATTCCTGGGTTGTAAGGCTACCAAGTGTCTGTGAGAATATTTACCTCTCAAAGGGGCTGAAAAAGAATTTACAGTTCCAGGTTTTCTAAAGTAAGTTCTCTAAGAAGAGTGAGATCGACCTGCTTACATTCAGAAAGAAGTCTGTCTGCAGTTTAGTCAAGCTGAAGAGAATATCAGGGACATCTTGGCCCAACATCAGAGTCCTCATGGAAGACAGCTCTAGTCGTGATGCTGAGAGGCACAGCCATGAAGCCGTATCAAGGCAGCCGGCATCACTGAGAAGCCAGGCGAGGAGACACCAAGACTCCTGGACGGTCCTGAAGGGGGCTGCAGAAAGGCCGAGTGGGTATGATGGAGGTCAGAGAAAGACAGTGACACGTGGATCATCACCAGTAATGTCACTGGCGAGGCCTGGGGAGCACAGAGCTCTGAAGTGAGACATTTCAACCCGACTTTGAACTGGTTTCCCTTGTAGTCCAAGACTCTGCACACTGACATCTGGCTGTCCCATCCTTTGTACAAAGAGTATTGTAGTAGAGTGGAAATAATGCTAGACAGGTGGCTGAAAGATGTGTTTGCTCTTTTTTCTACCAGTTACTGGCTGAGCAATGCCGGATAAATTGCTTGTCCCTCTTGGAATTCCTTCTTGGGAAGTTAGGAAAAACATATCTACATCACATGGTTGTTACCAGAATAAATCAAAGTTTGTAGCATCCTTTGTGAAGCATTATGAGTGATAGGTCCTTTTCTTTTTATCTCTAATCTGTTCTGCATTACTTATATATGTATGTGCTTGATTACCAAATTTAATGATTAGGTTCAATGTTTACCTGATGGAGAAATTTGATTCAGTTCTGATCTAGTTCAGTTTGCGACCAGAATCATGGACAGAATTGAGTTCATGAACCAAGGTACCACCGTATATGTATATATCATTGTCCAATAAGTTCTCAAAATAGAAGAGCATTTCTGTCTAAAATGAACACCCAGTGTCAGCCATTTTAATCAGCACATCACCTCCAAGAAACGGAAGGCGATCACACTGAGTAGCACATTTACTTGGATATTATATGTTGCTGTTGCCCTTGATCTTTGGCATCATGTGTGAGTGTGATTTAGCGATTCCTCACAGTGGCCTGCAGGCAATTTGCCATTATTTCTTTATGGCTGAATGATCTGAGCACTAGAGAGATAGGTAAGTTAATCTTTCCCATTTTCCATAAGGATTGCATTACTAGAACCCTGTGTCAGACATAAAACTACCACAGAAAACAGAATCCCTGTTTTCCAACAGAGAGAGAAGGTGAGAAAGAGCCCCTGACAGGAATCAGATGTTTCTCTTTCACTTCTTCCCTCTACCCCCAGGTTGTTGAGCCAGCAGCCGGCTCACCCAGTGCTGGGAAGCAAGCCAGCTGGCCCGGCATCTTGGGATAGCTTCACTTCTGGAGGTCATTCAATCTTGCCAGTGTAGAAAGTTGGACAGCATCAACCACAGACAAGAGATTTTAGAGCACTGTAATTTTGGCTCAAAGACACTGTAAAGCACCTAATATCTTCTGATTTTAAGAGCTCATACACATCTGTGAAAATGGGAATACAACCACACACTCTGGTTACCATGTATATTACTTTGACACATGAAAGACAAAAATACTATGTATCAAAAAGTAGTCTCATTGTATTATATATCATTTGTGTCTATTCTCTCTATATATGACATGAGAGATATATATAAATATAAATATACACACATATATATATATGACTGAACCCAGGATCTTCATACTGAGCTATATCCCCATTCTTTTTTTTATTTTTTGTTTTGAGACAGTCACTAAGTTGCGTGGGCTGGGCTTGAACCTGTGCTCCTCCTGCCTCAGCCTCCCAGAGTACTGGGATAACTCATGTGGGCCATTATACCTGGCTGTGGTTATTACTTCTGAAGGAAAAAAAATGAGTGAAGAAAGGAACACCTAATATCAGAGTCAGCTTTATAATCACATCAAGCTGAGGCCAGATGTGAAGCAAAGGAGAACTCTCAGAGTATTCAGCAGGACCTCAGACTGATTACCCTATACCCAGTTCCCGCATTGAGGAGAGAAAAGATAGGCAATTGCCTGGGGCAGTCTTTCTCTAAAGGCTCCAGCAGTGTTAATCTTCTCTTCATCACCAATAATAATGTAGAGCTTTTCAAACGCAAAGGAGATCAAGAGCAGAAGGGATGGGAGAGGAAAGAGAGAAAAAGAATTAAGCAGTGTTATATTCCCCAAAATAAATATAACCACTATATACCGCAATGAGCACAGTACTAATAAAAAACACATAACTAAAAATATTTTTTTAAAAAAACTCTAGCTAGGGGCTGGGGATTTAGCTCAGTGGCAAAGTGCCTGCCTGGCAAGCGCAAGGTCGTGAGTTCGGTTCCCGGTACCGGAGAAAAAAAAAAAAAAAAAAAAAAAAAAAAAAAAAAAAAAAAAAAAAAAAAAAAACTCTAGCTATAGAATGCTAAGAACTTTGTCTTTGTTGAACACAAAATGTTTACTTTTTATTTATGGATTTGTCTGTATTTAAAGCTCTTGAATATATGCTAATCAGGAAACGTGCAAAAGGTGCCTTTTCAGTAGGAGAATTTTTAATAATTTCTTTTCTTTTTTTTTTTAAATTTTTTTATTTTAAAGAATAAAAGAAGGATAACATAATAATAGGGGGGACTTAGCAAATTACAGACAAAATGGTAGGAATAATTTCTTTTAAAAAAATAACTAGGTAGGACTTTTTTTTTTTTGTCTTTTCCTTCTTTCTTTTTTTTGAGACAAGATTTCACTATACAGTTTGGGCTGGCCTTGAACTCACATTTATCCTCCTGCCTCAGACTCCCAAGTCTGGAATTACAGATGTGCACCACCACGCCCTGCAAAAGTGACTGTTTTAAAGCTTTTAACTCTAGTAGGATACAATACAAAGAATAATTGTAGTTTCTCCCCTTAGTATGCTGCCTCATTCTACCCTGACTGCTGTTATTTACCTCTCTGATTATGTTACCAAAAAGAGCGAAAGGCTATTATATAAGAAAAACCATTTACAGAATTTATTGGTGTTGTGTGAATTGCCCTACTCATCAAAACAAATGGAGAGTGGAGTTGTCTGTGATTGTTGGAATCTAACACCCTTGGAATCGTGTCAAAAATATAAACAGGCAGACATTCCAACCTCCAAAAGCCCATATGGATCCCTGGCTCGAATGAGGATCTCGGTGTTTGAAATTTGCAGTAACTAATCAGAATCATAGTTGATAGGTTTTTTTTGAGGCAGATAAGAATAGTACAAAAATAAAAATGCCTTTATTGTGGATGTGGAGAAGACCACAGCAAAAAGGAGGGAGGTGGAGCTTCTGAAGGCCTGGCCTAGGGACAAAGGTTAAATAGGGCCAGGCTGGAGGCAGGACTGGGCAGGAGCATGGGAAAAGGAAACAGGATACTACAAAAAGGGAAGTAGGAAGTCCTAATGTGACTCAGAGGAAGAAGGGTGGGGCTTAGCACATGACCTCTAGTGGCCAGCGCCATATTGGCTGGGCATCATACTGGCTCAGCGCCATAGCACATGGCCTCCAGTGGGCGGCGCCATAGCGAGGAATTCCTCCATAGGAATTATACTGAGGCGAGAAACCCATCAATAGTATTCTGGTTCCAGTTAAAAATAAAACAGCCTCAGCCTCCCCTTTCTTCTGTAGTGATAACTCCGGCATTTTCTGAAGGGAGGGAGGGGAGATACTTGAATGGTATGAATGGCAAGACTCACGTTTTTTTCTCTTAAAATACAGCTCTAAAGAGAACTTTGCTGTCTCTTTTTTTCCTAGTCCCTGGTTTCCTCTTACTTTTACCAACAATATTTTGTGCAAGCTTTCTCTTATCTAATTTAACATGGAGACGTTGTTTAAATTCTGGTGGTGTTCCCTGCGGCTCCAGATGGAGCACGAAGAGCTATGGCCAGGGCATATCTTGAAACTCAGTGCGCTGCAAGACACTGGTCATCTTTGGCACAAAGGTACTATGTGAATCATGAATCAAAGGAATAGCACAATCACAGCTAAACACACCTCTGGAAGTATCCATCTAACCTGTGTGGGCGGACAGAATATACGGTCTCTCATTTCTGAAACTATGGAAGCAAAATGGAAAAGGTTTGTCTTTATGCAGCTCTGCAATCCTTCATTTCCTTTATGCTTTTGGAGGGCACTAGTCATTTACAGTGTTTCCTACCTATGATATTCTGAAGACATCTTCTTTGCCCAACACACCTCTGTAAGTGGCAGATACATAATCATACGCTATTGTGAGCGCCCACAATAAAAGTACATCTTAGATAACATTACAAATCAAATAGGGATTATGGGAAATGCACAAACACAATGTTAAAAGCAATGATGGTCTTTCCAAAAAGTTGTTCAAGACTATCTCTAAGTAGCATGTACTTTTATAGTGAGGGTACTCAGTTCATGACTCTTGAATTTACTGCTTTATTTAGCTGAAGCACAGCTTTATTGGAGAATTATTTGTGTTTTTTCCCCATTCCCTCTTCAAATTCTTTTATTCATATAATTTTCTAAAAACTGAAACTAGCGCTATGACGAGCTTAAGGAAACAAATCTAACAACAGAAGAAATATTCCGTAACTTTTTTGCATAAATTATTAACAGGAGAGTGAATAAAAGGAATTTTTACTCCTATTCAAGCTAACAGCTTCCCCTTCTGCCCTACTCAGCTTTGAGTACCATGAAACCTGCCCTCTGCTTCAGAGGTGTGGCTTCTTGACCGCTGAAAAGGCCAGTGGCAAAAAGAGCAATTTAAACACATCTCATGAAAGAAAACATTCCCGGAGCCCCAAAGGAACTGTTCACAAGCGTTCTGTGTGCAACATACGTGATGATTGAGGCATTGGCATGACGATATCCCCTCAGTGTATAGCCATGTGGTGACCTCAGAGAAGACCTGCAGCTCTGATCTTAGCAACTTCTTCTAATTTATTTTCAATCCAACTTTCTAGTCCTCCCCCTACAACCTAGTTATATGCTTTCCTTAGGGAAGCTCCAGTTTAAGAGGAAAAATGGATAGTTCCCAGAGTCCTTCTTCAAGTAGGTATGACAGCACCAGATGTGGCTTATAAAATCTTACCGTTCTTCCAAGTGTGTTCTTCTCCCCCCACCCTCCTCTCTTGCCTCCTTTTCTGTTTCTATCTACCCAGAACACAGATGCAGTATGGGGCCAGAGCAAAAGAATCTCCATAAAATCACCAGGAAGCGATGCTCAAAGTGAGGACCAGAGCTCCCCAAAGTGAATCAAAGCCATTCTCAGTGCCACAAGGTCCTGAGCTCCTCGGAGGATGAAAACAGCCGAGTTCATCAGGAAAGCCAGCATGATGAGCTCCTCCAAAACAACCAACAGCTCCTTACAGCTTCCACCAGCTCCCAACAGCCTCTCTCAGCTCCCAACAGCCTCCTTCTCCTTCTCCAGTTCTGCCCCTTATGCTGCTGGCCACAGTCCCCAAGTGGGCCTCCTACACCCAGCACCACACTTACTCAGTTCAGCTGGTGGTTATAAATTGACCACCAGTTCTCAGTTCACTACAAGTCCAAAAGTCTGTGCCTGCTTCTTTGGGTCTTCCCTCTTGATTCTGCAAAGATTATTTTCCTTTCAGTCAAACTCAAAGTCCTTCTAGTCCTTCTACAGCAAAATCTTTGGCTTTTGAAAGTATTAATGTTGCAGGTTGGTCACATCTCTATGTATTGAATTATTTTTTATGGTTGAGTTATGGCATCCTGTTAAAAATGTATTATAGCTTCTCACTATGCATGAACAATAGTTTTATAACACTACCTTTAGGTTTTCCTCAATATTTGCTTTATATATTTTATTAGTATTTTTCAGCAGTAATATTTACCTATTAATATTGTCATGTTGATGTAATGTAATCTAATTAATATAAAATATCCTTCTTGTCCTGTTTTAAAACATGGAAATATTGGTTTTGATGTATGTTTCAAGAGCTGATTGTGAAAATAAAACAATTAACAACTTCTAATTCTTTGTTCTTGCATACAAATTTTAACAATCTTAGTTAACACTCTTGAAAGTAATATGGAAATAATTGACTATTAGAGAAATCGTTATATAAAAAGAATTTTGGAAAAAAATAAACTTTAAAATGTTTTATTAAGTAATAGAAAAAAAGAAAACAGACATACAAATTTATTGTGACCTCTTTTAAAACCCCCATTATCCTTATAATGGTCAATCTGGTACGTTTTCTGTCTGTCTGTAATTCCAGTTGCATATCTGTCCTAGAGAGAGAGGGGGTATTCAAGCTTATTCCTGGATCTCAATTCATGTGTTCTCCTCTAAAGAATATGGATTCACAGAAAACAATTTGGTGGTACATGCCAAGCTAATAGAATAAAACCTGAAAGACTTCAGGGAAACACTGTTAGGTTGTACCCTGGAAATCTTAGGCATTCCGAACTACAGAAAGTCGGTTGTCCAGAGTTGTGATACAGTGTCTAATGCACAGAAATAGTGGGACATACGGGAGGGTTTCTTCTCCACAGAATTAAAGAAAGCTCATTAACTCATAAAACTTAGTGTATAGATAGGTTTAATTCTACTGCTACTGGGCAGAAATCCCTTTAATAATGAAATAATAAAATGGAAAGAAAATGAATCAGGAACTTAGAGAAGAGGAAAACAGACCTGGAATATTCTGGAGGATGCCAGATGAGACCACTGATTTGCAGATCTCTGAAATTGTGATGCAATGCAGGGAAGTTGAAAAGCTAAAAGCTAAGGAGAGCATCCAGATCAGAGGCTTCCAGAAATTTCATGAATGCACCATGTCTTGTCATAGTGAGAAGGAAAGATTTTGCTATTTAGATTATCTGCAAGAAAGAGTAATTTTCCATAAACTCCATGGGGAAGAATAAAATAATAATCTAACTGGTCAACTAATATTAATAGAGTTTCAGATTCTTTGAGCAAGAGCTCAAGCTATGAATATCAATCTTTAAAATGCCAGTGTGTAAATTTAGGGGAAATAATATATCAGCATTAAATCTCCATTTGGGGGAAGGGGGTTGTTCATGTGTTTGTTTTGGCTTGGTTTTTGAAACATGGCCTCATGATGTATTTCAGGCAAGCAACTACATATCCAAGTCTGACCTTGAATTCACAGTCCTCCTACCTCTGCCTCCTGAATGTTGGGATTACAGACATGAGTTCACCACACCTGTCTTTGAATCTCCAGTTTAATCCCATGCATGGGTTTTTTGTTTTTTTGTCTTTTTGAGACAGGGTCTCACTATGCAGTTCAGGCTGGCCTTGAGCTCATTTTGTAGGCCAGGTTGGTCTCGAGCTTGCAACTATCCTCCTGTCTCAGCCTCCTGAGTGCTGGGATTACAGGCATGTGCCACCATGCCTGGCTGCATGCATGAGTTCTGTGATCTTTCCTCTCCATAATTTAAACATGCTAGCAACCTCTAATAAAGGAAATTTGTTTTTCAATCTCAGGAACTTGGTGAAATATAAAAGAAATATAGTACTTTAAACTTTTTTAACCTGGAAAGGGTGCTGATAACATATTTTCTATATTTTTATTGAGGTTTATCATATTTAAGTAAATAAATGTTAAATGAGGTTACCATTTATATCAAGAACTAAAACATTTCCACCATCCAACAAGGCTCTCAATTCCCTCCCTAAAAATACACCCACCAGAGGTTAATGATTTTCTATGTTGTTCAAATTTTCTAGGTTTCTAATTTCATCAATTACTAAGAGAAAGTATGTTTAATAACTAACTATAATTGTTGATATTTCTCCATTTCTCACTCAATCTTGTCAATTTTTATACAGTTTTTTTTTTGTTTGTTTTTTTTTTGTTTTGTTTTTTTGTCTTTTTGAGACAGGGTTTCATTATGCAGTTCAGGCTGGACTTGAGCTCACTTTGTAACCCAGGCTCGTCTCACACTCTCAGTGATCTTCCTGTCTCAGCCTCCTGAGTGCTGGGATAACAGGCATGCACCACCATGGCCAGCTACAGACCGATTTTGAAGCTATTTTATTAATAGAAGGTTAGAGTTGCTGAGAACATGGAAAAGTGAGAGAGGGAGAGAGAGAGAAAGAGAGCTCACTTTATAGTTGGAAAAAAATTGGCTTTTAATAAATTTACTGAAAACAGTTTAGAAAATCAGAGGTGAGATTATATTTTTTGATTTCTTGCCTACTTTTTCAATAAATAGAAAAGTACCCGGGGGGGGGGAACAATTTTAAAATACTAACAACTGTAGCATTTTCATTTTTTAAATTTTAATGTCATGGGAGTATGTCTGCAAACTGAAAATTTAGTTTTTATGACTACAAATAGGATAACATACCTATTTGATCTGCCTTGTTCTACAGAATTCACATGTTCAGGGCGGGTTTTTGTAAGCTCTTTATTTTAGTGGTTTTCTATTTAGGATAGGAAATATTCCTTGGGCCCATTATGGCTCTTTCCTTTCTTCTCCATAGCTTATTCTTCTGGACACCTACTTATTCTTTTAGTGAATAGCTGTAAAATATCGTAGGATTCAGAACAATCTCTTTGTAAATGTTTTTCTTTGCTTCTTTAGCCAGAAGCCAAAAATATCACGTTTCTCTTTTTGGAGTGCAACAAAAAGAGCTTCTGAAAAACACGGATGCATAGCTGAGGCAGGATGGCAGTATTTTTTAGAAACACATTTTTATAGTACCAGATGGTCTAGTATATTCTCAGACAAATGTGTCACCTATAATTTGATGAATACCTTCCAAGGTAAAATAATTTTTTCAGTAGATAACAGATGGTATCAGTCAAAAGCATATCGAGACACTTTAAGAAAAACTTGATGGCTCAAGTGATTTAACCAACAAGATTTTTCTCCAATGTACCAAGCATGTTTAAAGGTCTAAAATTTGTCATCTGCAAATAATTCAGCTTCATTTCAAAACTTCCCTCCATGGAGAATTGAATGCAACCTGTTTTATATGATGCCTATGAAAATTTCAAAGTTGTTTTCTGGATCTGTTTTTCAAATATTTATTATATTATGCTTCAGGAAAAAGGTACGCAGCCCAGTGTTTTAAAGCAATAAACAGTTTGTGCTCAAAGGTAAAATATATCTTAACGGGACTGGACCAAATTTTACCTGTGGTCAGATAAGATTATATGAATAGTAATCCTTTGTTAGTTCTTTTCTTAAAGCTGCAAACAGATGAACATAATAGAAAATGAAAGACTTCTTTGGATTATTAAGGAGTACTTAGGATAAAAGAGTCATTTGTTTTTGCTTTGGCTTTTGCCAAGTGATATGATAACATGGAAATTGTTCTAAAACTCCAACAGACCTGTACACTGATGGTAGACGTAAGGATCTACCCAACCATGGGCGAGGAGAATGCACAGTAAGAATAAGAAAGGTGTCATTTCAAGTGCTTCATACCCCTATATAACCTAGAGCAAGACCATCTAATTCATCATTTAACTTGTGAAGGTGTGGTGGTGAATTGATTAATTGCTAATTTGAGTGGAAACATCCAGCGGAATTGAGTCGGCACGTTCTAGACTCTGAGACCCACTTCAAGGAGGGCTGTTGTCGGAACAACATGAAAGAATGGGAAGGAAGTACTTCAACTGACTGTCCTTGGAAGAGCTTCTCTGCAGCTGATTTCCCTCGGAGGTGCTTGGGCTCTTCCCGAGGAGCTCCAGACTCCGCCTTCACGTGAGGCGTCCTCTCCCGGCTTTCAGCTCTGATTTTTCAGCTTCCAGCACAGACCCTCCAACCTCTCCTCTCCGTGCAGACCAGACTCCTATGGGAACCGCCCTGGGCTGCAGGCCTTTGGCTGAATCCTTCAGCTCTCCAGCACGAAGACAGATCTTCTCCCCTCTCTCACCTTTGACTCTGTGGGCCAATCTTGTAAATTTCTGCGTCGTGCTTTAAAGCTGACTCTGAGCATGCGCGGTATTTCCAGGAGCCTTGCCCGGGTCCTGCAAGCTCTTGCCAGCGCTAATGCGGAGGATCAAGTGATGTTACAAAATGATTGTGGTAGCAGATTAGGACTATCTAGGGGAAAATGAGCTATATTCACCCAATTACACACAACTAGGCCATAATAAATATGTCTACTGCTCCCTCACTGGCATATTTTAAACTGACCACTTTAGACACAGGAAACCTAATGATTTTGTATTGTTAGAGTCATTAATATTTTAAGACTTTTTCAACAATATGCACAAGACTCGTTGTAAGACAATTTGAAACTATTTTTTCTTAACACAAACCTCAATGAAACACGTTATTTAAATGTAATGGGATTGAAGTCTTAGAAATATGACGCAATAGCTCCACAGAAAGGGAGCAATCTGACAATCCCACAACAAAAAAATTAAAAATTAAGGCGAATTACAAAATTATGTTTTTAAAAGGTGTTGGGAAATTTATTTAAGAAATAAAAAGTGCAGGTGACACAAAATTCTAGAGGAGGAGGAGTAGTCTTTCCTGGTTGAGTTCATGATTGTAAGCTACTTTCTTCTCTGGGGGCATTTGCCTCATGGTCCAGCAAAAAGACTGACCTTAGTCTAAAGAGAGAACAGCTAAAAGAAAAATTGGAGCTTTTGGTAGTTATACAGGCCAATATGCTTGACTGAGTGAATGGGGGACTTAGAAGTATAAGGCATTTTTGTAAAAGACAGGGTGAAATTACCCACAGTTTATTGGCTGGTTCCCCTTGCTCACCTCACTTCTCCTCAGAAAATACTCTGGTATTGGCATAGGAAAATAGAAACCCCCAACCTGAATGATATCTGGGACAAGTTCGTGTTCTCTGAAATTGAAGAATGAATTTTAGGAACAACGGAGGTTAAGAGCAGAATATATTTATTGAGGGAAAGAAAGCTTCTGCCTAAGAGAGGACAGAAGAAGGGCCTGAGTGGGTTGCCCAAGACTCTGTCTTTTCTAGGGACTTTTATAGAGCAAATCCACAAGGTGAGGTGGGTCCAAGGTAGGGGAAAAATGGGAAATCACAAGATGGGCATGAGGTGGGACAAAACTATGGCAGTCAATAAGAATTGTTCAGGTAAAATTGATTAAGTTGGGATTAAATGGGGAAGCAAGTCACGTAGCAAGAGGGCATGAATACAGAATAGGGGCTTTTGCTGTAAGGGGTTGGGTCAGTGACTCTTCAAAGTGGTGGCTACCTATTTAAAATATCAGTCCCTGATGTCCATCCCTAGGGAGGCATGTGGGTGCATTTGTTTAGTCTTTTGTCTTGAGGTCTGGCCCACAGCAAATACGTCCCCATTCACAATGTATCTTGTCTTCCATATTGGCTCCTTCAAGGGTCTCGCCTGTCCAACTGCCTATAATATTTCTGTCTAACTCAACTGCCTGTAACAGTATCACAGATCCTAATATAGTGACAGCAGCATTTTAGCTACTTCTTTTTAATGAACTGAATCCTGAAATTGGAAGCTTAGTGAGAAGCTGAAATTAATCAGCAAAGACCCACTTTGGAAGGCACTCGGGCTTCAGCAGAGCACTGCCAATATAACATCTGAGAAGACAATAAGAAATCTCCAAAAATAAGTATGGGTTTGGAAGACGTAGCAGTTATGGAAACTAATGCCAATATGGAGATCTCAGAGATATCTGACTTAGTCCAAATTCATTGCAAAATCCCCAGGAAATGTCAAATCTTTTATTTCCACTTCCACATTTGTAAAGAAATGGATCATTGGAAAAATAAATGCCTAAGTAGTAACAATAATCCCTACATTTGTGGTGCTCTGGGGAAAATTTTCATGATTGATTCTTTTTGGCAAGATAACAGAAGTGTATTATATACTCAGTGCATTCTATCAGGAGACAAGTTATTTATTTTACTACTAGTGAAGTTATTTTTAATAGTATCATGTTTGTCAGATTTCTTCCCTGAAAAGTTTAGCTTTTCTTTCTATAATTAAACCTTTCTTTGTATGTGTTTTGACTATACATTTTGACTATTTTGACAATATACATAATATAATGTATATATGATACATATTTATACACAGTTTCTTTAAGGTAGGGTCTTGCTAAATTGTTCAAACTGAGCTCAAACTTGCAGTCCTCTTGCCTCAGCCTCCCAGAGTGATGGGATTACTTAGGTACGATCACCACACCACCACTACACCATGCTAACGGATTCTTAAAACACCACCTTCATCCTTTCAGAAGTGGGAAACACCTTGTAGGGCACAGCGATGCAGATCTGTAATCCCTGCAAATGCTCTAAGAGGCTGAGGCAGAAGGATTGTAAGGATGAGTCCACATGTACAGCTTAGCAAGACCCTGATACAAATGAAAAATGAAAGGGCTTGGGGATGTAGCTTAGTGCAAAGACCCTGGGTTCATTCCCCAGTGTCACCAAAACACAACTGAAAGTCTCAAAAGAGGAAACTGGCTTTCACTTAATGGACAGTAGCTTAGTTACTAAGATTTAAAATAACTATTAGGTTATACTTAAGAAATCTTTCTGTTCTGAGATTTTAACATTATTTAATTAACTTGTTAAGTTGAGTACACACATATTTTAATTATTGATAAATATTTTGTTCTTAAATACTTTATGTCAAACTATAATAATTTAATACTCCTAATTATGGTAAATATTTGGACATATTAAGTATTATCACAGTGTGGGAGAAAATACAAACAACATTTTAGTTTATGTATGACTAATTTATATGCTGACAGGGAGCCTAATTAAATGGAAACAATGTATATTTGTCTTATAGATCAGATAAGTAATCATTAATTATGCAAAGAATTTAAGACTGTAGAGATGTAACTGTACATAAAACTATATTGAGTTAAAATAATGAACATTGTTATTATAGATGTCAAGAAATTCCATAAATTACCTAAGCCCACAGTGTTATCTGCTTTGCATTATCTGAGTAAAATTTCAGGGGTGAGTGTGTAAAGCCAAGTAGATTTATTATGCTTTAATGTCAACCTAAATTGTATTCTAAGACCCTTAATTAACTTTAAGACTTCAGACTTAATTAACTTTAAGACCTAAGGCTTGAAAATGTTCAAGTAATTAAAATAAATAGAAACCATTCCTTGTAACAGAGAATGTGGTACTTAGAGAACAGGGCACTAACAGCAGCATGCGATGAAAATAGTTGGCTGCCACACAAAAGTTGCAACTTACATACGATTTTTCACTTGTCAACTTATTTGCTCTCCTAATGTTAAGAGGACAAAATTAGTAGAGTGAAAATACAGCCATAAAACATGCTTGTTAGAAATTATATTTTAAAACTAACAATTAAGCTTAAGTAATGTCATATTACTATTATGTACTATATGTCTGTATACATAAACACAAACATACGAAGGTGTTCAGATCAAACCTAAAAATAAACTATGTTAAGAAAAATGATAACTGGTAGCTCACAAAGATAAGTGATCTTTAGACAAATAACCTGTTTTCTTATAAGGTTATGCAAAAGTATTTTTGTTTTCTTAATTTACCCAGATATTATAGGATTTTTGTCTAATCACCACATAAGAAAAAGAAAGGAGATGTGTATAAGAAAGGAAGATGTCAAACTATCCTTATTTGCACACATGCTTCTCTACATAAGCCACCTAAAAAATTCTACCAAAAGATTTCTAAACCTAGTGAACAAATTCAGAAAGGTAGCAAAATATAAAATCATCACACAGCAATCTATAGTGTTCCTATACCCAGTAAGGAACCCACCAAGAAAGAAATGAGGAAAATATTCACAATAACTTCCAGAAAAATTAAATAATTAGCTGTTGATCTAACAAAGGAAGTGAAAAATTTTTATAACAAAAATATGTTGTTAGTAAATACTTTATGTGTATGTCAAATTATAATAATTTAATACTCCTAATTATGGAGTATTAAATTATGGAGTAAATATTTGGACATATTAAGTATTACCACAGTGTGGGAGAATAAGCAAACAACATTTTGCATAGGCTGATAGTAATACCCAGAAACTGACCTCTAGGAAAACTTTATACCAGACCGGAAATGCCTGGCTCAACACTTCTGCTTCTGATCAAAAGGGGAAACAGGAACTGGGTTTTCTATCCCTCCTGAAACACATTACAGGCATTCAAAATATGTGGATTTTAAAGACACTGGATGTTAGGCAAGGAAAGACATGATCCTTGAAGACAGAAAATCACCAAGATGACCTCACGATTGCCTGAGCTAACAACCTTGTTAAGAGTTCAACCTTGAGAAGACACAAGGCAGAAAAGAGAACCAGTAAGTTCAGCAACTTGGGTGAAACAGATAAATTCTTTGAAAGGTGCAAACTAGCAAAACTCATTCATAGTCTGAATAGCTCTGTATCTGTTTTAAAAATTAATTTTGTTGTTAAAACCCTTCTGACAGGAAAACTCTAAGCATAGATAGCTTTACCAGTGAGTTCTATCAATGCACCAGTATCTCCGAAAAAATTTAATAGCAATTCTTCAGAAGCTTTTCAAAAAAACTTTAAAAAGAAGACACACTTCCCAATGCATTCCAAAGAAATATTACCATGATACTAAAACCTGATGGAAATATTACAAAACCAAAAGAAAACTGCAGAGTGGGAAATAAAATTTGGAAATATAAATATGAAAATTCAATAAAATTTTTAAATAAATCAAAATATAGAAAACATTTAATATATCATGTATAACTAAGGTTTGTCCCAAGAATTCAAGGTTGGCTTATCATTCAAAAGTCAATCAATGTAATCTGCCATATAAAGCAATTAAAAAGGAAAGACACTATGATAATCTGTACAAAAAAAGCATCTACTGAAATTCAACATTTTTCCTAATAAAAACTCACCAAAAAATACAAAGGAACTTCACCTGATAAAAAAGATATGTATAGATAACCTACAGCTAAAAATTTTATAGCTAAAAACAGCTAAAATTATATGTAAAGGTAAATGTTTTTTCCTAAACATCTGAAACAAGACAGAAATTTTTCCTGGCACTACTTCTACTCAACTTCATATGACAAGTTTTAGCTACCGCAATAATGGAAAAACATTAATAAAAGAAGTGCAAATTGGAAGAAAAAGAGCAAACTCATCACTATTTACAGATGCTATGCTCCACTATGTAGGCAATCTAATAGAATCTTTGTTAAAAAAGAACTTTTAACTAGTGAGCTTTTAACATCTTAATATGAGAACTCAAATACAATGGGTAAATTCTTCAAAGAACTTAAGTGCTGTACCTCTAAGGTTGGGAAGTCAAGACTAATTTTAAAATGTGTTGAACTGAGAAAAAGGTTATCATTATTTTCATTAAAACACTGGGAGAAAGTAAGCTTTCTAATCCAAAAAGTTGTGTAATAACCAAAACAATGATGGTATTTATGGTGATTCTGTAAAAAGGTTCACTATATGGATGGGTTCTGCTGCAAAACTACTCAGAAAATAGGTCAAATATTACGCACAGCACCTTTGAAGATTCCCTGTACTCTTGATGGCAGTGTGGTTGTTTACATAGTTTCAACGTAATTAGATAAACCAAATTTACAATCATAGCTGTGTAAGAAATGTCACACTTGAAACCAGTGTTCATTTAATTAACTATGACAAGCCTACTTTAAAGGAATAAGCATTGTGCTTCATAAGGAGTTTAATCTGGTGTCTACCCTGTAATTAATAGTTTTAATCTCATAGAAATATAGTATACGTATACTACTATAATACATATAATATGTACATATTTAGATATGTTAGATATTTCATTTATAAAACACTTAAGTGCATATATTTATAAAACACTTAAGTGTATATATTTTATAATATTTTGTATATAGTGTATACTTTTATATAGCACTTTTGACTGGTCAGATATAATGATAACTTTGGTTCCCAGCAGTTTCAAAAAAAAGAATAGTCCACATTTTAGAGATGGCAGCAACCCACAAGAAAACACTTTTTTTTCTACTTTACACTCACATATTTTAATATAAGATTACTTCATACATAATCAAACATTTTTAAAACAGATTAGAAGATACAGACACAGCTACAACTGTACTCAGCCACCTTATCTTTGACAAAGGGGCCAAACATGTTCACTAGAAGAAAGATAGCTTCTTTAACAAATAGTGCTGGAAAAACTGGCTTTCCATATGCCAAAGACTAAAGCTACACCTATGTCTATCACCATGCACTAAACTACAGTCAAAATGGATCAAAGAACTAAATATCAAAACAGAAACACTAAATCTACTGGAAGAGAAAGTAGGTAATTCTCTCAAAGACATAGGGGTAGGCAGAGAGTTCATGAACAAAAACCAAACTTCACGGGAAATACTTCAAAGAATCAACAACTGGGATCTCATCTCATTGAAAAGCTTCTGCACGTCAAAAGAAATCACCAACAGAGTAAAAAGAAAATGATTTTTTTGTTTGTTTGTTTTACTCTTGTTGCAGAGTAGACAGAATGACAGCAGGAGTTGGAAAGAAGGCAAAAAGAGAGGAAGGGAAGAAAAAGGGAAAGGAGAGAATTCGAAAGTAGAGGACTCTTCATCACTGGGACCATATACCTCACACACACAGCTTAGTGTTTGCTCACGGTTTCAGAGGGGTCAGTCTATGACTGCCTGGCTCTGAGGCAGAAGCATCATGGCAGAAGACTGGGATGGAGCAAAGCTGCTCAGTTCATGGTGACAGGGGAGCAGAACAGCAGAATAGTGCCAGAGAAGAAAGAGCCGGGGAGCAGAGAGAGTGCCCAAAGTCACACCTCCCTGCACACCCGGAGTATACTTTATTAATCCCCCAGGCAGTGCTAGGCAATCAAGTTTACAACGCACTTAACTTTCACAAGCACCAAGGAGGGGAGAATGTAGGGGGAGAGCTGAAGAAAGAAGAGGCGAGGTAAAGGAGAAAAGAAGAGAGAAGGCAAGGAGAGAAAGTGTAAAAAGGAGAATCTGGGACAACACTGAAGCCCTGGATTATGATTTCATTTTCTTTTTCAAACCTCAGCAGAAGTTAATTCTCTGTTCTTAGTATGAAAATAGCTCTTATACTGTTAAGTACACAGGAATGTTAACATCTTTAATTGCACTTAGGTAAATAAAATAGGTCTTGAGGTAAAGAATGTAGATAAAGGCTTTCATCCACAGATTGTATAAAACAGTTGGTATCAATTCTGACTTACCATAGGATTTTACTTGGAAATGTTCCTATAATACAGAGAAAGAAATGTCAATATGGAGGAATATGAATAATCAATTAAGCATGATTCCATATGTATTTCATAGATTAAGCCTATGTCTAATTCTACTACTTATAAAAAAAGCAAAGGTGATTGGAGAAAAATTACAGTGAATGATCTTAGCAGAAACATTCAGTGAGAATCTGCTTTTCAGCAGAGAGATCTTTGAAGATTATCTGGATCAAACAGAGGAACTGTAATCTAAAAACTGTCCCAGTTCTCCTCTGAGACAGCATTTTTTTTTTTATAATGTACAACCATATGTTAAGAAAACCACTAGTATTACCGAGTCTAAGCAATTTCTGATGCATTATAACTGGGTTGAGACCTCTTGAAAGAAACTAGCAAATATCCAACCCAGGTACTAGAGTTTGAGCTGACTTGTGTTTTCTTTTTTTAATCTAATCTCCTTTTTTCCCTACAAGTCTCTCTACCAAGAGAAATCAATGGAATGGCTGCTGTTTAACAACCCTGTGATATCTTTGGCATGTATCTACAACTAGCTATTCATTATTACTCAATAACATCTTACACAAATTTAATGGTAAATTATTATTGTCATTTAGCGATCGCAATATTGAAGCTAAATTGCATAGCTAGAACTTTAAAAAAAAACACCAAAATCAGCATTACATTACCCACTGGCTTGGAGGGAAGACAACTGCAGACTTATCGGTCATGTATTGTGCAGCACCATTACCACCTCCGGGATGACACGGGACATAAGTCTCAACAGGGGAAAGACAGACAACCGTGAATCTCTCCTGGTAAGTGGAGGGAAGTAGGAAAAATGGCAGGTGTTTAAGACACCTGGATGAGTTAAATATCACAAACCAATCAGGGAAAAGTAGTCAGAAGATGACATGTGACACAGTCACTGAGGTTGACAGGAGAAATAATCCTTAATAAAATGGAATGACAGCAGCGTATTGCTGCCACTTTCTCTTACACAGGGTAGAGGTTATGATCTGTCTGGAGGGCTCAGTCCTGTGCATTGAAATGTATGAAGTACTTTGGGATCACAGTTCTGCTTAAAAATCAATTTAAAGAATGAATAACAATTTATTTAAAATTTTTCACTTACTACAAAAAAAAAAAAATCACGCTAAATTCAACACCTAGATCCGCCCCTCTGGATTTTTTTTTTAAAGATCTTTTATCTCTCTAAGGGTAGATAAACTTCACATCCGAGATTGTGAAGTGAGGAATAGAAAGTATAACTTCAAGGTGTGGAAACAAAAAAGTCAGGCTCCCGTTCAAGGTACAGACAAAAGATACCAACAAACTAGATGACAATTCACATCCCACCTCAAAGGCGCAGGCGTTGGGATACCTTTTCCAGCGCACCATATTCCCTCCTCGTCGTTCCTGCCTCTCAAAAGATATAGAAAGGAAAGTCGCAGAGAGGCTGGGTTAAGTCAGCTTTTTATCCCTGTTTCGAAATACGTGACATAAAGAGCTTAGAAGGGGGAAATGTTTATTTTGGCTCACAGAGATTTCAGTCCGTGCTCTCGCCTACTGACAAGAGGCCTTCGGTAAGGGTCACATTTTGGGGGAAGCATATGGTGGAGGAGAGAGAGCCTCTCACCTAATTGCAACCAGAAAGCGATGAGAAAGCCAGAATCCTAATATGCCCTTCAAGAGAATGCCACCAGCTTCCCACCAATAAAGCAGGACTTAACCTCCTACAGCTAGACTCCATGTCCCATTTCTCACATCTCCCAATACATAGCCAGCTATGGTGGCCAACTATTTCACAGTGCCCTTTGGGAGACATTTGATATTCAAATCATGGCAGAGGTATTCACAGGCAGGTGTGGATCCGGATGATGAAAGGAACGTCAAAAAATAAGGAGAGGCGATTCCCTACTTTCCCTGCTGAAGCCCACTTCAAGCCATCTCTATTTTCACCTCAACACCAGGGAAAATAATACAGCGTCTTGGTTTCCACCAGATCACATCAGGCAGTCTTTTCTCTTTTAATTTGTATTTTTGCTGTACATGTTTGAAGTATACAATGATTGCATTTTTCATGGGAAGCCAGTACGTGTACATAACACGTCTTAATTAACCCCCTCTTCTTCCCTTCCCCTCTGGGATCTGTTGATCCCCTTCCCTTTTCCAAAAAGTTTCTCTCCCTTGTTCCTATTATCTATCTTTTATTTTACAAGTTATATAGATATAGATATAAAGATAGAGATAGATAGATAGTGTTATACATATGAGAAAACATGCAGTATCTAAGCTGTGTGCCTGATTTACTTCACTTAACATTATGGTCACAAGAGGCATCTATTTTCCTACAAATGACTCAAGTTCCTCCTTCTTTACGGCAGAGTAGTACTCCCTTATATATAAATGCCACATTTTCTTTATATGTTGAGGAACATATAGACTGCTCCAAAGAATTAACTGTTACAGTTCTGCTGCTATAAACACGGGTATGCATGTATCACAATAGTATAGTGTGCTTAATATTTTCAGGAAGGTATTTATAAGGAGAATAGCAGAGTCAAATGGTTTTTTGACTCTGGTCAAATGGTTTTTCTCATTCTGGTTTTTTGAGAAATCTCCGTACTGATTTCCACAGTGGTTGTACTAGTTTACATTCCCACCAACCATGTACAAGGATTGCTTTTTCCCCACAGCCTGGCCACCATTTTTATTATTTGATTGCTTGGTGATAGCCATTCTTTTTGGAGTCAGATGGTAACATTGTTGTATTAAGTTACATTTCTCTAATGGTCAGAGATGTTGAACATTTTATCTTGTATTTATTGACCAATTGTACTTCTGAGCAATGTCAATTTATTTCAGTTTATTTATTTCAGTCTTTTGATTGGGTCTTTTATTTGGGGGTATAACTGTTTTTGAGTTCTTTACATAGTCTAGGTATTAGTCCTCTGTCTGAGTATAGCTATATTTTCTTTTAATCTCAATATCTTTAATTTCTGCTCTGATCTTTATAATTTTCTTCTTGTATTAGCTTTGGATTTGGATTGTTCTTGTTTTGCCAGGACCTTGAGCTGTAGCATTAGCTCATTTATTTGGGCTTCTTCCGTTTGTCTGATGTGGGCATTCACATCTTATAATTCTCATTGTTGGCGCAGGTCTTTAGTGTGGTTGTAAAGAGAAGGCCAGAGGTCTAATTAATATAAAAAACAGGGAGAAGAATGAAATCCATGGGAGAATTAGTCAGGAACCCATTTTTCACCAATTCTGCTCACAGAATTCAAATGATCTGATCCCGGACACTGACACTGTAAGAACTTCTCCAGACCCTAGTTCCCTGAGTGAAACACAATGACTGACCATAAGCACCTTCAGGCCTCACTTTGAAAAGTGCCCTGCTTCTACTCACCCATTCCTTCCTCTCTTAAGAAGAAAAGGTTTGGAGCCAAGGCTGAAAACTGTATGTACCAATCTTGGAGTCAACTCTCAACTCCTTTTGGTGGTTTAAGTCCCTGTGTTCAAATCTCATCTTACTCTCCAATTTTCTTTTAAAAAATGTGGACCACTCTTCTCACCTGTATTTTTTCACCTGGTCTAAATTTCTTATAACTAACATTACTAATTTCAACTGAAAATGTCTCCCTCTCACAGACTGGCCAGTCATCCACTGCTGTCACATTGATAAATAAATGTTTCTTTTTCTTCCCTTCCTTGTACCCTTTACTTTGTCACACCAATCTAGATGCAAAATTCTTTGCACATGTTCTTAGGGAATTGTACAGAAAAGAGAAAACAGGTCAGATTCCTGGGTCTTAAAAGATATAGGTACAAATATCTTAAAATACATGTAAATATTTGTAAATCCAAAATACATATAAAAGTTTTTTGTTGTTTTCTTTTCAGTTTTTACTTCCCAAAGCTAAGTTCTTAAAGTATATGTCTTTAAACAGTAGAACACAGAAGGATGTAAGCTAATCCAAGACCTTGTTTTTCTTGAACAGTAGGAGATAATGTTAGATTGGCTAGTGGAGAACTAGCAGACAGAACAAAGAACAGAGGGATAAACTCTAGTGTGAGTTTCAACACAGGGAATTTATGATTTCACACACACACACACACACACACACACATTCAGCCCACTGTGATGGGAGCAGAGAATATACAGAAATTTCGTTGATGTTTAGAGTGATTTGAAAACAGACTCCCAGGCATCCTGAGCTCCTTCCTGTGCCAACACAGTGCTGCAGTTGGAGCTGAAATGATGGCAGATACAGTCCCAGGACGGAGGAAGCGAGGTAGCTTCCTAAACTGCAATCACAGAGCGCTATGTTCTGGACACCGAACATGAGCACTGCAATGACTCAGAGAAGGCGGAAGAACATAAGAGGCCCCATAGTTGTGACAAAGGGATTTTATTAGCAAGGGTGCTATGGACAGTCAGAGACCATGCTGGGTTACACACAGCAGCAGATGATGGTGGGATCGATGCCAGCTTCAAAACCACAAAGTCCAGGGTGGACAATGGACAGCGCAAATTGGGGGCTGATCTCCAGACCCCAACCCAGAGACGCTACAGTGAAAACCAAGCTCCTTCAACTCGGAGGAGGGAGGAAGGAACCAAAATACTAAGTACTGGAAATGATGTAACTACCTCTGAATTTTACTCCATTTACCTGGAAATTTCATTTTTCAAGCAGAGTAGGCCCAGGACACACAAAGGTCAGTTACAATACAAGAGAAAGCAAGTCACTTTGGTGTACCTGAGTCTGTGGACATTCTTTTTTGCGTAAAGGTCTGCTTTATTATTCCTGTTCCGTCTTCCTCTCTGAACTGGACTTCCTCTCCATCTCCACCTTCATCTGTGTTTTTGGCCTGTGTATCTTCAGACTTGAGTTAGATCTGTCGCATAATTCTAACTAGACGCAGGGCTGCCACATTCTCTGGCAAATGGCCGCGCATAAACGGAGCTACTAGCTACTAAGTTAGCCACAGACACACCTCTCACATGGACTACCTTTATGTCCTGGTTTCCATTTGTTTTCAATTTTAAGGATTTTTAAAACTTGACTTGCCCTTGTTTATTGAATAATATTGAAAGGTATTGCTTCAAAGTCAGACCTGAGGTGAACCAACTATCTTTCTATAGCAAAGCAGCTTTCTATAGCAAGCAGCAAAGCAAATGCTTTGCACTGTTTGAGTTGCAGACCAAAAACAGAAAGAAAGAAATTCCATCTGGATCTATTATTCTTAAAAATTGCAATTAGACTTTCTTTACGTAGACATCAATTGGGAGTCACTTGAATTCAAGATGGTTACCCCAACAACTGTTTCACTTTCTCAGTTTGATTATTAATACTTCTAGTCCAGCTATTTTTTAAGAGCAGAATATATTTATTGAGGGGAAGAAAAGAAAGCTTCTGTCCAGGACAGGGGCAGAAGGGGGGCCAGAATGGGTTACCCCAGACTCCGTCTTTACTAGGGACTTTTATAGAGCAAAACCACGAGGTGAGGTGGGTCCAAGGTAAGGGAAAACACAAGTTTTTATACCTTAGAGCAATGTTCCACATCGAGATAAGCAGAAAACAGGTTTTGTTTTCCCTGTCCCTTCAATCCTACAGTGCATATTGTTAAGGGGGAGTTAGGAAAGGGTCTGAATGACTGATTCTCAAGTAGGTCAATTTCAGGAAACAGCATATAATAGAAACAGAACTGGAAGTAGACTTCCCTTTAAAACTGCCAATGTTTATGTCCCCTCAGAGTATTGCACTCCACTTTAAAGACCAAGATGATACATCATCCTATTGGTGGAGATGGAGCAGTGAATGAAGATAAAGTCCCTGACCTCAAGGAAATTTTATTGAAGCCTCAGGATACAGAACACACAGAGCAGTTCCTTTAAAAGTAAAGGAAGTGAAAGCATAATCAAGGAAGATCTTTTCAAGTGGCAGTGTTATGGTGGATACATTGTGTCAGTTTGAGGAGTCTAGAAGCTTTACTAAGTGACTCAGCAGTTCTACATCCTGGGGTGAAGAGGGCATGTCCTTACGGCTCTGGGATGTTGTTCATTGTGTCAACTTGAGAAATTTAGAAGGTTAACTGTGTGACTCAGCAGAGGGCCAAGGTTCTCACTTTGTAAACATCCTGAGCTTGTGCGAGAGGAGTGCGCGGAGATGCTGTGGGCATGGGTGGGTAGCTGACATACAGTATAAGGAAGGAAAAGAGGCTTGTCCTCCTATTTTTGCTCATGCTGCTTTTGCTGTCTTGTGCTGCCTTGAAGTGTTGCCCCTGTGCCATGTGCCATCCTGTCTTGGAGTCAGCTGGTTATAGAATGAAACCTCCACAAACTGTGAGCTAAATAAACTTTTCCTGCCTTAATTTGGGGCATTAGGTATTTTGTCTCAGCAAGGAGAGAAAAGTAACCAAGACAAGAGTAAGTGCCACAAGTGTTTAAAAAGGAGAAACACGATAGCCAATGAAAGGTCTCTGTGGGGATGGATTCTGAACTGAGACCTGAATGATATAAAAGGGACAGCACATGGGAAAGTTCCAGGCAGAAAGAAAGCAAGTACAAAGGTCCTGAGTCACAAAGAAATGTGATTAAAGAACAGAAAGAGTGCAGGACGCAGTGAAGGTTGGGAAATACACATCAGGTGTAGACTTCCAGGTCATATCAAAATTTTATTCTGCATGTACGGGGAAGCCGCTGAAGGCTTTGACCAGGAAAGTGGAACCCTCTAATTATGTTCTCTAAAGACTGCAGTATAAAGAGAGGATCCCAAAGGAGACAACTAGAATGCTATTGACTACTGCAGCACTCCAGGGAAGGAATAATAAGAAAACACGCAGCAGTTTTTTTTAAATTTAAAAATAAGAAAAGTAAAGAGCTATTTGAAAATATCCACAAAAGCAAGAAAAAGAAAATTTTTCAAGGAAAATAATTCAAAATATGGCATAAAGCCAGTAAGAATAAAATTAATTAAATCATTTCACCAAATATAAATCAATTAATTTCTCTTATTAAAAGATTTTCATCTTGAATGAATAAAGAAAATGTAGGGGGTTTTAGACAATGGAGTACTACTCTGCCATAAAAAGGATAAAGTTGAGACATTTCTAGGGGAACAGATATACCTTGAAACCATACTCTCAAGTGAAAGAAGTTGGACATATGTGTTTAAAAGTAAAACATTGCCATCTTCATGGTTTTTATGTGAAACACTCTAAAAGTAATTAGAGTAGTCATCCCTTATCAAGGAAAAAGTACATGTCAAGACCCTAGTGGGTGACTAAAACAGATGGTACTGAACTTATATAGTCTATGATTTTTTTCTGTACTCACATACCTGAAGTTTAACTTATAAATTAGGCATAATATGAGATTAGCAATAGTAACTAACCAAAGACTGCAGAGAAGGATATTCTTTGACTAGAAAGCACTGAGGACACACAATGATTTGTTTCTTGTCGCAAAAATGAACCTAAACCTTTCACCTGAAGATGAGTGTGTATTTGAATTGCAGGAGATCCTATTTTTTTAGTCTTGCTATGCAGTGTAAAAATTAATGGGAAGTAAGGACTGTGATTGTAGTGGATTGATAACTGGTGGTCAACTTATAACCCCCAGCTGAATTGAGTAAGTGTGGTACTGGGTATAGGAGGCCCACCTGGGGACTGTTGCCAGCAGCATAAGAGGCAGAACTGGAGAAGAATAATGCTTTAATACTAAAACGTTTGGTATCCGCCCATTTGTACTAGCTATGCCGTTGGTTCTCGCTTAATAAAAGGTGACTGAGATTGGTAATCGGGGCTGCAGTCCGAGAGGCTGTAAGCCCCCTGGTCCCAGACTTTTGCCTCTCTTGTTTTTCTTGTCTCTCTTACTTTTCATCTGCGGGCACCTCGTTCTTGGGACCTGTCACCCTGGTTAGAATGACAAAAGACAATAATTATAACAATGACCATAAAACTTATATGAATTTGGTCTCTCTGATAATATCTTATTGAAGTGTAGATCTTAGCAAGAGCATCTTATGGCTTTTTTTCTTTTCCTTACATAGTCAAGAACACTCACTTCTTCACTTAAAGCAAGTACAGCACCTTAGGTCTTCTCTTCTGCATATGTGAATAGCAAGCATGTGCTGGAGCCATTATTAAATAAAATAAGCATTTCATGAATTCAAATCCTGTCAAGCCAAGACTGTCACTTGATACCCCAGAAGGCTACTAAGTAACATGCCAGTAGCATGGATGTTTCTCACACAGGCTGATGATTCTTGGTCTGAAGAGGGGCAGAGCAGGATGGTGTGAGATTTCATTGCACTACTCAAAATGGTGCACAGTTTAAAACAGATAATTGTTTATCTCTGGAATTTTTCATTTACTGTTTTTTGACCATTTGACCACAGATAACTGAAACCACTGTGGCTAAGGGTACCACTGTAATAAAGAAATGTTAAAACTGAAGGAGCAGGGAAAATTAATACTCTATTTTGCTGTTCTTGCTGTTATTGTTGTTGAATGTACAGGGTACACACACATTGGACAAAGGTCTGGCCATTTGTTTAACTAAGCCTACTCCTAACCTATGACCCACAACTTGTCACCTAAAGATCTACCTAAGACAAATGAAGACATATGTTCAAAACGCTAATACACACGTGTTGATAGTAACTCTACTCGTAATAGTAAATGACTGGAAACACTACATGTGCTTCTTTATAGGAAAACCAATCAACAACAGTCATATCGCGACATTCTACTTATTAGTCAACATGAGCACATCTACAAGGAAATGAAAGCATCTAATTAACTGTTGCTTAAAAACCCATACATAAAACAGTTATACTGTATGATTCCATTTATGCTGCTCTAGAACAGGAAAAATTTGTTTTTGTCAGAAAACACTCAGGATGGTATGCAATTGTGCCAGACTTGGAAACGAGAACACTGGGACTCTTTCTGAGTTAGTGAAAATGTTTTGGAACTTCATTAGGGGTTGAGTTATATTAGCATATGTTTACACTCAAAATTGTATGGACACTTAGAATTCGTGTACCTTGTGTTAAATTTCAGAAGGATAAAATGTTAAATAAACATGAACCTTAGTTAATGTTAGTCATGATGAAATACTTAGGGTATGAGTCTAGAGTCTGAAATTTACTTTTAATACATTGAATGACAAGATCAGGACTGATGGATAAAGGAAGGATAAAATGCCTTTTAAGAAATGCGAATGGTAGATCTGATTGTAGATATATACCATTCTCTGTAAACCTCTTTCAATTTGCTATACATTGATTCTTATGATTATTAAAATTTAAAGACTATGAAATATTGAAAGGTGGGCCTGGTGGCCCAGACTTGTAAGCCAGCACATGGGAGGCTGAGGTAAGAAGATCGCTGGGAGTTAAAGGCCAGCCTGGGCCACATAGTGAGTTCAGAGGTACCCTGAATTAAATAGCAAGACCCTATTTCAAACAATAATTGAAAAACTCCTTATTTCATTTTATGACTTTAGAATATTTTAATAGGTCAGTTTTTAACTATAATGAAAGAATGAATAAAAATAGATTCATTACATCTATTAACATAGAGGTGTTTTAAATAAAATGACAAAAAAAATCTAGCCATATATCATGAGAACAACATATTCAAACAAATTGAGCTATTCCAGAAATACAAGGGACATTTCAAAGTAAGTAGATCTATTAATAAAATTCATTTAATAAATACAACAGATACAAGAAAGCACTTGGTAAAAATAAGAACCCACTCTGAATAAAAGGAATACAAAGAAAATATAAATTTATATTAAATAAAATATATAAAATAAAACTATCTACTAAAGCCAGAGTCATAAAATTGTATAAGCAGAGGACACACAGTTCTTTCAAACAAAAATCACACATTTTCAACATTTTCAATCATTGACCATAGAGTTTAGGTCAACAAAACTTTAAGAAGTAAAAAATATACAGGACAAATATTATACTACACAGTAGCAAAATAAATACAAAACAATAAAATACTTTAAAAACTTAGACACTTGAATATATTTTTAAATGTTTTAAATAATTCTTAGTTTGAAATGAAAAATCAAAACTTTTATCACAATACTCAATAGCTGCTCCCAAAACCTGTAATAAGTTCAATACTTGCTTCAGATTTTAACAAAATTACTCTTTGGTAGTATTAGGAAAAGATAAATCTTCCTTGGCATAATGAAATGCATCAACCAGAACCCCAGGGGATACAAGAATGCCCACTGCCATCACTACTGTACAACACTGTACTAGAAATTCAGGCCACAGGGAAGAATGCAAAACTATTCTTTTCAAAAACAACAGTAATCTGCCTAGGAAATTGAAGAGCATATTTTAAAAGTGATAAAGTAAAATGTTGGTTAATATGGATAGATAAAAATACAAAATCATAGCCTGTTGGAAATGAAACTCCAAATTCTCCTAGTCATAATAATTACAAATAACCAAGGAGAAACACAACTAGGAGAGTGTAAGCCCTAGATGAAGAAAGGTTTGAAACATAAATAGAAAAACTAAATAAATGGAGCAATCATATATGTATCAAGATGAGAAAATTTTGAGGATTTGCTTAACATCATAGAACATATATGTTCCAACTGCTATGGCTAAGTGTGTCTCCCTGACAGCATTTACTGGAAATATCATCCCAATGCAGCAGTGTTGAAAGATGGGGCCAGTGGGGTGTGCTTATGTCTTAAGGGTTGAGCCCTCATTGATGAACCTGAAGCAGTGAGTTGATCTCATCCCCCCCACCTCTTTCTGCCTCTCTGTGTCTCTGTCTCTCTCTTTCATATCTTTCTCTGTCTCCTCCCCTTCCTTTTTCCTTTCTGACATGTGATAACGCAGGAAGAGTGAACTCACATGATGCTAACTCCTGGATCTTGGACTTCCAGAACTGTGAGGAGAAATATTCTATTACCAATTACCCATCTCAGGTATTCTGTCATAGCAACCTAAGTGAGTGAATTTCTTAAAGGTTTTTATGGCCTTGGGAGAAACAGGGGAGGAGACTGTGGCTATATTTTTACCCAGGAGAAGTAGAAAAGATGTTGATGATGAATGTTTTTGAGAAATGTACATATAACTGGCCACTTGATCTGTATTCAGTATAATTTGTCAAAAGGCACAGAAACAGAAAAAACACAGTTAACACAAGATGATAGAGTAACGTAAGATAAAATAGTCAATGCCAGGGTTGTGAGCAGGAGGCTTAACTCCCCTAAATAGCTCATTTAGAAATTGAATCAGTTGGATTTAATTACTCCTTTCAATACTAACTTTTATGAACTGTGACACGTTTTATTTATTTGATTCAAAGCCAAAACTGAGGCATAGTTTCATTTCTCTAATGGAAATAAATCATCTCTCTATATCTACTTAGTCATTCAGTTTATAAGAAGATGAAAGATGTTAAAAAATAAATCTGTACTCAGCAGGCAGCATAATATGAGAGGATGTAGAGCTTAAGTTACCACAAGCCTGAAGATTATAATTATTAAGTGGTTGGTTTGTAGAGCATGACACAAAGGGTGAATGTGAAATGAAAAGCAGAAAAAGAAAACGAAACATTGTAAATGAGTAAATATTTTTATTGATATATCCTGCTCTTAAATCCTGATGAATAAATATCACGTAGACACCAAAGTCTGTAAATAATGAGGAAGAACGGAGCTCATTTTTGTCATCATACAACTTCCAGGTGCAGAAAGTACCGGGAAACCTGAAGAGTTCTGAGGGTAAAACGCACAAGTACCATCAAAATGCTTCCAGAAGAGGAAGGGAAAGCAGACGTATTGAAAAACATTTTCATAACAAGAACCATTGAATTAAATATCTTTCACACAAAGGTGTAAACTTTACAGTAATTTCAAGTAACATTCAATACGCAGACGAGTTTTACATGAAAGAACTGTGTTTAAGACTATCCGCATTCAATAGAGGAAAAGGAACTTGGCAAAGTAGAAAACCCCAAATATTCTGGAGAACCCTGTCTGTTTATTGTTTGAACACAGTGGTTTCCCAAGGGGGCTGCAAAAAATAAAAGTAAAATTTGAAGAAACACTAGTCAAGCATAAAGGGGTGAATAAAAGTGAGTTCCCGTGTCTCTACGATCAAATCCAGATATCATTTCCACGTGACAATCCAGTGATGACTAAGACACAGCATGTCGAAATGTGAGCTAATCTCAAATTTGTTACCAAATATTCTTTCTCCAGATCTTATGGAGAGAACAGTCCATTTACCCAGCTACCTGACCGCGGACCTCGGGGCCTCTTTGCATCCATCGATGCTCCCGCTGTTCTCCATCTTCTCCCAGTTCTACTGATTCCGCTCTAGGATCCAGGCATCCTTTTTAATCTGTATGCAAATGATATGAGAGAGAAAATCTCATCAATCTCTTGATTAGGTCACTGTAACAATCTGGTAATTGATCTCCATGTCTCTAGCGTTTCTCACTTCAATCTGTCTCCCTATCGCTTCAAAGTACTCTTTTGAAAATATAAATGTGCTCACATCAGTTCCTTGATAAACATCAGAAGGTCCCTGTTACACAATTAAGATAAAATCCAAATGCCTTAGCATGACCTGTATAGCTCTTGACTAATCTGACCTATCTTCAGCCTAATCATCCTTGTACCCATTATTTCCTAGATATCCCATGCTCTGCCGTCAAAATTCAATTGAGAACTGCATCCTCAGAAAATTTGTCTGTGGCACGCTTACCTGAATCAGTTCCCCAAATATAACACTTTGCAGTTCTCTCTTCCAAGCAGAAAGTTTCCCTTTACACCCACCATATAAAGGCTCCAAGAAAGTTTTAAGGTGAGAGAAAGCTGCAGTAGCATAAACTTTTCAGGATTACTTACTTTCCTCATTTCTGGGACAAAATACCAGAAACCCACTTCTTGAAGAAATAGGTGTTTATTTTGGTTTCACAGTCTGTAGAGGTTTCCATAGTCTTCCAGGTCCGAGGCAGAACAGCCTCTGGAAGAGCCCGGGTAGATGAAAACTGCTCTCAGCACGGTGCACCGAGGGCAGAGAGTGCAGGAGGAGCCTGGTAGGGAGAGGAGCTCAGGCCCCGCCCCCGGTGACCCGCCTCTTCCGCCTAACCGCACCTCCTAATCCCGCATAAACCAATCACCTTTTAAAAGCCCTGCCTATGAGTCTCTGAGGCTCCTGGGAGGCATCAAGCTATAAATCATAACAATTACCAAGATAAGTGAAAGCCAGTATTTTATCTCCAAAGCAACTGTGCCCACCATAGAAGAATTGGTTCCCCAAAGCCTTTCCCCACACCGCAGGGCGGTGCTGGAGCAGCACCAGTTGTTCCAGCCTTTTGAAGATTCTTTTCCTTGGGCTTTCCCTCCACGTCAAATCAAAATGTACCTTCCCTTATTGCTAGACTGCTCAAGGCCCATGTGGCTTCGCCTTCCTCTGTGACAGACCCACCACAGAATGGATCACACTCTGTTATTGCTACATTGAGCATTAGTAGGTCATTCTCCATGGGCCTCTGTATTATTTCTATTTCAGCAAAGCCATTGACAGCATTTGCCCCTATTCTTTTTTTCCAAGGATGTCCACAAGGCAAACTACATTACAGTACAGAAAATATCTGCTCCTGGAAAGAAAGAGGGCAAATTTTTTCTTCAATCTGTCTTAATAACAAGGTAATTTCACCCACCAGAGTGTCGGTTAGGCAACTTCGCAAGTACCCTCCTTTAGTATACTGGGGATTTTCCTGAGCTTGAGACTTCTCAATGAGGAAAAACCTATGATGTGTATGTCTATCTGGGCCCCTTTCCATCACCCCTGGGGAACTCCATGGAACTGGGGAAGAAACCCATGGGAATGTGAGGCTTGTATTGTCTGCTGTTCTTTTTTTCTCTTAACTGAAAATCTTAGGTCTTCGGCCAGTGTCTACAAAACACAACAGGATTATTTGTTAAGCATTAAAGTGCAGTGAAATCTCAGACTGTTTCAGGATCTTGATAGGGTGCACAGTGTATGTGTATGTAGCTAGTCTGGTTTCTTCTGACCATAACCTCCATAAGAGTAAGAATTTTATCTAATTCACCAAGGTACCTGCAACACCAAATCAACTTACAATAAATGTTAGCTGAATAAAAATATGAGAAGAAAGGTAGTTAAGAAGAGGCAAAGGAGTTAGGAAAAACCTAGTGCACAATTTGTATCAGTTCTTTTTATCAGTTAAGTTCATGTAGTTTTTCATTAAGTTAAATTCATACTATTGCCGCAAGTATGAGAGGAAATACTGTACATACCTACCCTTTACCTGACAGTCAGAACTTGGACTCACACTCGGATATTGCAATTTTTATCTTGTACATTTACTATGCATACTTCAGCTAAAAAATCTATCAATTACCAGTATCTACAACACTTTATCACAAATAATATGAAAATTTCCAAGGGGCTTTCCTTGAGTAAAAATCTGTGCTTCGATATAATCGGTGATAGGAATGAGATGTCACTTCTTGCCACGGTGGCTTGGCTTGGTTCAAGAGGAAGCTGGGAATATCCTTCACTCCAGCGTAGCATTAAATGCCACAAAATTACATAGGAAAAGTGTCTCACAGAAAATAAAAAACCTGCACTATTATGAGCATTTTCTCTACCATGAAAGAGTTATCACATTAAAGTTTGAAATATACAAGTGTGTGTTCTTGCAATAAAGAGCACTTGGCTAAAAATTTACCAGAAGAAAATAAGTGTTTGACCTTGTGTTGGAGACGGGTCTGTTGCCCCAACAGTTGCAGTTGGTCAGCTTTAGAATATGCCCCTGTTCATTCCCGCAACGTGAATGTGCCTGGAGAAACGAGTGCATGTTTGGTGTTTGTGTCCCCACAAATTCATATGTTCAAGCCCCAGGGCCAAGGGAGATGATATTAGGAGGCATTTGGTGGCAGGTAAACATCATAAAGCTAGACGCCTCATGAATATAATTAGGATCCCCTTGAAAAGAACCCCAAACAGCTCTCTAACCCTCTTTCCACCGCATGAAAATAGAAAAAGCAGGCAGTAGTCTGAATTAAAAGAGGCCCATCAACAGAATTCACAAACCTCCAGAAGTGGGAGAAATAAATGCTTATTGTTTATAAGCTATGATACCTTGTGATAATAGCTAGACTTGAACATTTACAGAATTAAACCATCACATTTAATACATATCGTCGCCTATGTAGCTTTGCTCTGGGTCTCTTTCTTCTGAGGAAAGAAAGAAATATCCTACTCTTCCCTGAGAGGACACACACCACTGGATGATGATCCAGAGCAGTGGGTAGTCCATCCACAATAATGATGGGATCAGCAAAGGACACATAAGAACGAGGAGGAACAGAAAATTGAGCCAAGCCAAGCTCTGCGATTCTCCTCGGGCTCTTGGGTCTGATTTCAGAGACGCAGAAAGTGGTCTCCAGTGAACCTGGAGGCACCTGACTGGTTTTACCTGGCAGATAAAGCTATCAGTGTTTCAGCTTTAGAGGAGTCCACTTGAAAGATCTGAATTTCTATCTCCTCTAGAATAACTGACTCATGGTTATGTATAAGCGTCCTCAGGGAGTCTTAGAAAAAAATCGGGCAGGGGAACTTGCCAGTAGACTGGATAAAGTTTTAAACTCACTGAAATTTGGTCGTAAATATAAATGCAATTCCATTCTATCCACAAGCTTGTGAAGTAAAGGGTACATTTGGTAACAAAAATATCAAAGTACAAAAGATAAATTTCAGAGGAAAAGTTTACAGCTTGTCCTCTACAGGACAGACTATCTGTGAGGCTCTTTCATCACAGATAGTTAAATGAGAGCTCTAGCAGTGCAGTGACTCAGAGATAACAAAAAGCCGTAACATCAATATCCTCAAATGCTCGGGGATATATGTGGGGCCATAAATATTAAATGTTGGAAAGGGATTTGACCTGCCCTTCAAGTCCGGCCAGCTGGCTTCCCTCCATCATCCAGTTCCTCCGAGAGGATTCTAATGAAAACAAACCAAAACTCTCAAGGAGCAAAGGTCTGCGGTACTTCGGACAGGAATGTTAATTTAGTGAGGATTTTTTTGTTGTTATTATGACTCTTATTTTATTTTCATAAAGATAAAATTAGTTTTTCTTACTTTGTAAGAACACTTATCTCCATGAGAGGCAGATTTTACAATATAAGAGGCTCTGAGCACTTCTGTCCATTGAAGCCTTCTAACATCTACCATTGCCACGCTGGAAGGGCCTCCACAGAGGCGAGCTGCTCACAGCATGGTGGACAGGAAGTGGAGAGCTCAGCAGGAGCCCAGGAGGAAGGGAACCCAGGCCACGCCCCCAGTGACCGGCCACTTCCGCCCAGACCCCAGCTGCTGCCATTGCTGGATATATTTCAGCATTTCTTCAAAGAAAGACCTTGTTTGGGGGAATATTTAATATTCAGAGTCTATGTGTCAGTAATGTAGTGAAGGAATTTTATTACTCTTTCCAATATTACAGGTAAGCAGATTTATTTGTAATAATCAAAACTATGAGGAACAAGCCAGGAAGACGGAAAATAGAGCTCAATGTTACTTAACATTTTCTTAAAATAAAAAAGAAAGCAGAGAAAAAGTAATGCAGGAAGTGAGGCAGCTCCAGAGGTTTGATCTGGAACCTGATGATAACAGCTATGTGAAGCATCGAAATTACTTCCTGAAGTAGGAAACTTCATGCCCTATCTTATAAGTGCCCCTTCACAATTATGTTAGATGGCAGCCACTTAGGGGACTCTCCGAACCCTGCTTGGCTGTGCACTATTTGATAGAAGAACAATGTCATCTTAATACATGAAAATGAAATCCCACCAAGAGGTAAAATGTTGATAGAGAGAGGTAAATATTCCCCTAGCACATACAATTAACACCTCTGACTATTTTTCTTAAGTTCAAAGAGCTATTATTAGAAAACTGTAGTACTGTGCGGATAAGTGTGGCAGATGGCATATAGGAGTGAGTGGTGTGCAATTTACAGTAAACAAATTCTTTATCTTTGACGGGTCATGGGGAGAACTAAAACGGTCTCCAATTCGATCAGGGAATATGCAAGAAAACACTGACATGCAGATTCACTAATTACAGTGAAATGTGTTAAAAAGCTACAATTATCCCAATGGATGGAACCTTTTCCCATGAAGATTAGAAAAACAACCAGGCATCATGGGTTGGCAGCAGGATGCCCTTTGTAAATATGCCCCCAGATTGGTTGACACCTGTTCAGAGAAGAGATTCAGATCTTCAGGGCCTTCAATCTGGTTTCCTCTGGAAGCTGGTACACTCCTTGATAGTATGTGTGAGTGTGAATTCATCAACTGCTCAGCAAAATATATGAGGAAAAACTGGAGCAGACATTTCCTTCTGCTTTCAAAAAAAGATTATCAATCAGTGGAGAATGATTCCTACAATGCTCATTAAGAATGAGCATTACCATCAAATGAATGAATTATCATCAAATTATTGCAGATTAAACTTCTATTATTACAAAATGAGAGATGTGAACATACTACAAATGTAAGAGAAAAACTTTTTAAAACTTTTTCAAATTTATTTTAAAAATAAAAGAAGGAAAACATATTAACAAACAGACATCCATTTACAAAATAGCATAAGAACAATACAAACAATACAGAGTTACAGACAAAGTGGTAGGAAATTAACAATGGTTGTTGTATTACATATTGATATCTACAAAGTGGTTTCTCAGGAAAACAAATAGAGACAGGCAATAGTGATCAAACAAGTAATCATTAACTGTTCCTTTCAGTAAAGCAATAGAAGACAGTAGTACAACTATGTTAGCTATCCTGTATATACAAACATACTACATAATTTCCCCCTTTTTCCCTTCTTTTTTCCCACACCCCAGTTGCCCTTTACTGTTGAGCATTTTCCTTTCATTTCACAATGTCTCTCATACCTCCTAGTTTCTATTCACTCTTTCAGGTTTTGCACTAGTGAGACAATATGTTGCTTACACATGCAGGTCTTATTTATTTCACTTATGAGTATGGTCTCTAGTCGTGACCATTTATCTATAAAATCCTCCAGTTTATCTTTCTTTATAGCTGAGTAATATTCCATTATATAAAAGTACCACAGTTTTTTTATCCAAGCCTCAGTGGATGGACATTTGGGTTGCTTCCACAATTTAGCTATTACAAATTCTGCAGCTATTAACATGGGTGCACATATATCGCTATGATATGATGTTTTCAGATCTTCTGGGGAAATACACAGAAGGGAAATAGCTGAGTTGAATGGGCCTTTAGTCCTAGTTTGCTGACGAATCTCCAAACTGATTTCCACAGTGGTTTCACCAGTCTGCATTCCCACCAGCAGGGGAGAAGAGTTCCTATTTCTCTACAACCTCGCCAGCATTTGTTATTGGTTGATTTCCTAATGATAGCTATTTTTACTGGGGTGAGATGAAATCCCAATATTGTTTTAATTTGCATTTCCCAAATGACTAATGATGAACATTTTCTCGTGTATTTATTTGCCATTTGTATTTCTTTATCTGAGAAGTGGGTATTCATCTCAGTTGCCCATTTTTTAATTTGGCGGGGGGGGGGCTGATTTTTTTTTGTTCTTTGTATGTTCTAGATAGAAGGCCTTTGTCCAAGGGACACTCATCTAAAATTTTTTTCCGGTTTGTGGGTTTTCTTTTTACTCTGCTGGTGATTTCTTTAGATGAGCAGAAACTTTTCAGTAAGATGAGATCCCAGTTGTTGATTCTTTGAAGTATTTCCTGTGTGGTTTGGTTTTTGTTCATGAACTCTCTGCCTACCCCTATGTCTTCACGGTTTTTACCTACTTTCTCTTCCAGTAGATTTAGTGTTTCTGTTTTAATATTGAGATCTGTGATCCATTTTGACTTGAGTTTGGTGCATGGTGATAGACTTGGGGAAAGAAACTTTTTTAAAACATAATTGTTTGATTATATGCTGAATCATACTATAAAAATGGGGGCTGGGGATTTAGCTCAGCGGCAAAAGTGCCTGCCTGGCAAGCGCAAGGTCGTGAGTTCGGTTCCCGGTACCGGAGAAAAAAAAACATACTATAAAAATGTATCAAATTTCAAAATAGAAGTACAATAGCATGGGGTTTCTCGGTTCACAAACAATTCTCTCCATGATTCTGTTCACAAACTGAACTTGGTGAGATGAGAACTGAATCAAACTTCCCCTTCAGGTCAACACTGAACATAACCATTGAATTCAATTCGGTTCTCATCCAACCCAGTTTGTGACCAAAGTCATGGACAGAATCAAGTTGGTGAACTGAGATACCACTGAACATAATTATGTAATGTATGAGAAATGCCCAGATCCAGAATGAGTTCCACATTAACGCCCTCCATGGTTTGCCGTGGACTGGGGCTTAGGGCCTAACACAAAGGTGCACTGAAGAACTCGTAATATGCCATGTGGGAATTTGATCGAAAGGGCTATGGTCACTGCACTGAGGAACTGTGAATTGGATAATCTCTTAAATTCACTGACAGACACTAGAATATCTATCATATCTAAAAGATTTTTACATATCACATATAAAAGATTTCCTGCATCTAAGGCAAGTGCATTATCAAATACCCTCCAGGATCCCAGGTATAAAGAGTGACCGTGAGTTGTCTGATGATGTTTGCTGTTAATCAATCACTCACCATTGGTTTTCTTCTAAATGGGCTACATTACTTTGGGGGGGGGGTGATGTGTTACAGGTATATGTTTCTGGATAGACCTAGAAAAGGTTAGAAAGAAACACCCACCAAGTGGACCTCAGGCTCATGTTTCTAAAAATGTACCTTGTGAATATGAAATAGTGGAGAAAAAAATTGAACCTCTGTTCTTTGCTTGTATAATTTAAAAGGACAATAGAACTTGATTTAGGTCTTTAATTGTCTTGGGGTTTAGCTTAAAGTTCTGGAATTTAGTCTCTTTGTAATTTTAATATGCAAACTTTAGTTTTTCATTATTTGATAATGGCATAACACACATATTCAAACTTGGGCACCTTAATAATGGTGGTATTTTGTATGATAATATCTTTATGATATCACACAACCTCATTGCATATTCTCTCATGAACTGGTATCTAGATATAATGGGAAAGAGAAATACAATAAGATGACCTCTCAGTATTGGGCAGAGCAAGGCTCTGAAATTTTATTCTAATAGCATATCATTCTCATTAATTTTGGGAACCAAAGCCAACAGTCCCAGAGATTGTGGACCATTGATTAGTCCTTTAAAGCCCTCACTTCTGATTAAATCAATGGGTAGCTCTACAGCTTGGAAGTAAGAATACTGATGAATACCTCGTTCAGTTAGCACTATCCTAGTTTCTACTAGTATAAACATTCTCCTATCAGTTTAAAGCAGTTCAGGTCAGTCCTCAGTCTTTCTGATATCTGCCCCCTTCACTTTAGATACCACAAAATGTACCTATGTTTGCATAATCCAGTAAATCAGCCACTAGTCACAAGTGACTCCTGAAGTGCAATTTTCCTGAACTGTAAGTGTGAAATACATGATGAATTTCAGACTTAATAAAATCTAAAACTACTGCAGAATGTCTTTCATAATCTTTTATATCAATTATGAGTTGAAATGATACTTTGAAAAAAATTGTGATAAGCAAAATATATTATTAAATGAATTTTCCCTGTTTCATTTTATACATACAGCTACTATAAAATTTTAAATTACATATATAGTTTGCATTGTATTTCTTTTGGAAAGGCATATTAGGAACCAAATGATATACATTTCTATATCATTGTTATGTTAACTATAATTCAAGTATCTAGTTTTTTAAAGCAATAAAATCCTCATTTTCCACAATGTAACTTTTAACCAGATTATTCTTATTACCAAAGGAAGGAAAAAGAGCTAATGTGTATTAAGTGCCCAGGTACTAGCTACAGTGATGTGCAATTTGCATATATTATTTCATTTAGTCTTTATTATCATACTATGAAGAAATTTTTAGAAAGAGGGTACATAAATGAGAATGTATATTAAGAAGTTAGGTAGGTTTCCCAAGATTATGTATGTATCTGTTAGCTTTCCTGTCAATGGGTCAAGATACCCAGCATCTACAATTTTAAAAAGGAGAGGTTTATTCAGCCTCATGGTTTCAGAGGATTTAGACAAAGATTGTTGGTTCCACTGCAGACAAGATATGACAGAAGGGCACGGCAGAGGTAGCTGCTCAACCTATGTCAGCCAGAAGGCAGAGAGAGAGAAGGGGAAGGGCAGAAATAAGAATGAATCCTCCCAGGACATGGCTCCCATGAGATACCTCAGCTCATTGACCTCCAAACACATGAGACTTTGGGAAAACATTTTAGATCTAAATTATAACATTCTGATATTGACTCCCAAAGAGGCACACGCTTATCTCATTATGCAAAGTGCATTTAGTCCATCTGTAGGACTTGCCACAATCTTAACAGTTCAAGCACTTGAAAAATCCAAGTACAAAGTCTTTTCTGAGACTCAGGGCAAGAGCTTAGCTATGACCCTCCCCCCTGAAAATCAAAAATTAAATTAAATACTTTCAATGTACAACAGCACTAGGTAAACATTCCCATTCCAAAAGGGAGGAACAGAGGGATAGAAAGGAATCAGATGAAAGCAGACTAAAACCCAATAGAGCAAGCATTAAACATTGTAGCTCCATACCCAGCACCTGGGAAAACTGTGGTGACATATATACTCCAAAGGGCTCCGGCAGCTCTCTGTGTGTCCTTGCTTGTTGCAGCCTTCATGGCTGCTTTCTTGTGCTGACTCTGCTTGATGCATGATTTTCCTTAGAACATGTTCCATATTCCTGATACTTCCAACTTCCTGGTGTCACCACTGCACCTTCCGCTTCACTCTCACACTTTCACACATCACCCTCAAGGGGCTCCTGCTAGGGACTGTAACCACATCACACATTCTTGCCTGGTCTTCTAGGCTTTTCTGAAATCTGGGTGGAAGCCTCAGTGACCCTATAACTTCTGCATTCTGCATGCCTGAAAAACTAACACCATATGAATGAAGCCAGGTTCTGCCATTGGCTGGAGTAGTAGCCTAGCCCCTTTAGGCCATGGCTGCAGCAGATTCAGAGTGTCTGGACAGCTAACCACTGTGAAATAAATTCTGCAATACAATTTCCTAGGCAACCCTTCTAGAGCAAGGGCCCCTCAGAAGCTTTCTTTTCAAATGAAAGGCTCATAGTATTACATCTTTGAGCCTACAATGAATGGAGCTAGACAAATCCTAAGATACTCTCAAATTATCTTTCCTATTTGGCTTTGCTAAACAATTAATGTTAAACTATTCAGCAACAATGCTTTCCTGGGCCCCAACCATACAGCCCTTTCTTTTCTGATGAAACACCATGCTTTTTAAATGATTCAGCTCTGCTCTTTTCTTCTGATTCTCAATGCAGTTCTGGTTAAAAGCAGACACCACTACTCATGTTACAGCCTAAACATTGGGCTGTCTTTAAATTTCCTGTGCTATGTGAATTAGTCCATTTCAAAGCCTCCTTCAAAGTCTCAGTTCATGGGCAAAATCTAGACAAATTTTCTACCAGAGCGTAACACACATGCCCTCTAGTCCAACTACCAGAGGAATCCTTGTGGTCAGCTGAAACCTCCTGAGTCTCACCTTCACCATCAGCACCCCTATTAGCATTCTGGTCTCCCCAGTAGAATCCCCCATCAGGGTCTACTCATAGCATTATATGTCTTCCCCAGCCTGTCTGGAAAGACTTCTCTTTTTTTTTTTTTTTTTTTTTTTTTTTTTGTACAAGAGATCAAGCCCAGGACCTTCACACCAATCTGTATCCCTACTCCTTTTGATTTTTTTATTTTATGAGCCAGGGTCCTACTAAGTTGCCCAAGTGGGACACAAACTTGCTATCCTCCTGCCTCAGCCTCCCAAATGCTAGGATTACAGGCATGCACCACCAATCTAGCAAGATTACTTTTTTATTCAAAGGTACCAGAATATTGAGAGCATTAAAAGCATAGATAAAGTTCCAGGAAAAAAAGCTGATGCCACTATTTATAGGTGTAAAATAAATGTGTAAATCAAGTGCATTAATTTGGCTTTCATGATAGATTATTTTCCCCAAAACCTGTTTCTTTTATAGCAGCTGAATATTTGACATTTGTAGATATTTAACCAAAATAATATTATCCTTGCTAGTCATTTTGGTGAGTAAAACTACAAGGACCTGTACTACCAAGTGCTCTGTTGAAATGTTCCATTAACAAAAATTGTCATTACCTGAGTACCATAATTTACATGTCTAAGGGAGCTGGGTTCTAAGAGAGTTATTGCAATGTCTTTTGGAAGAATAAAGTCAATGTATTAAATTCTCCTAAGTGGCTTTATTTTAGCACTTTAAAGTTTAATTAGGTAGCTAAAGGTATCTAAAATGTACTTAAAGGAATGGCATAAGGACCGTATGGATGGCCTTGTCCTAAAGAAGACCACAGAGTAATAGTAAAATTGAGAACAACAGACAAGCTGATGTCAAATGCAGGAATAATTGTTGTGAACTGAAATGACCTTAGGAGGTGAAGAGGCCTCAGACAAGCATAGGACTTAGTAAATGAAAGCAAAGAGAATCTCAAAAGTAAAAATTAAAGATTCAGGAAAGGGAATTTTCAACATAACTAGGAGGTAACATTGGTTGGAGAACAATGTAAAGTACCAGGGAAATCAGAGAGGGTCCTTTGCTTTAAGTCATGTTGTGAAATATCTGCAATGCCAGGCTAAAGATTTTGAACATCATCCTATTGGCTATGAGCAAATATTAAGGAATTTTATCAATGAAAACAAACTGGCTTGATAAAATTCTGTACTAATGAGATGCAAGTGAGAAAAATGGGATGTAGTACAGGATAAAGCAAGTGCTGACAAAGCGGTAACTCTGGGTGAGTCCGAATTGGAACCAAAGCATCAAGCCTGGAAGTTTAGGAGAGGAGTCTGCATATGAATAAAAATACAGGTAATAAGCATATTACAGGAAAAAGCCAACTAGAATATGATGCAGTGTTCCCTTGATTTGCAACTTACGACACTATTTCCAGGACATCTACATCGTCAAAACAGGGGAAAGGATTGTGGCATTTGAGTTCTCTGATTTGCTCATTTTACAAGTTAGTTAAGAGCATTACAGCAATGTGGATAATTAAAATGCAAATGAGCATAGGCTTACAGAAACAGACTACAGACACTTTAACTAGTCTTTGTTTTATTATCTTTATTCTGATCCTTTGGAATCATCATGTGATTGGGCATGATACCATTTCTCACAAGTATGATTTGCCTTGATCTTGTCTTGTTCTTTTTTCATTTATTTGTTTGTTTGCTCTGAAATAAATGTCTCACTGTGTTGTCCAGGCTGGTCTTAAAATTGTGGGCTCAAATGATCCTACTCCCTCAGCTTTAAGAGAAAGTAGAACTATAGGCATATACCAACACACCTAGCCATGACTAATTTTTAAAAAGTGTTATCAGCAGTTCTGACAACCTCCATTTTTATCTTATATTACATTTACATAATGCACACAAACACAGAAAATGAAAGAACTCATGGTGCATACACTTACATAGAATTTTTGGAATCCTTCATATGTTTTATCTTTCACCGAGATCGTTACATATTCTCTAAACTGTTTCAAACACATGACCCTGCAGTAAAAAATATATAAGTATTTGGATCTCTTTTCTTCCCTGTCCTTTTTAAAAACTTTTAATTGACAGAATAACTGTACATACTCATGGGGAACCATGTGAGCTGATCAGATCAGGATAATGAGCATACCAATCACTCCAGACATTTATCATTTGTGTTGAAACACTAAAACTTCTCTCTTTTGGATATTTTGAAATATTCAGTAAATTATTGTTAATGACAATCACCCTGCTGTGCTCTAGAACATTAGAATTTAATACTATCGAACACAGTAGGTGCCTCTATCCCTCCGTCCTGCCGTATGTATCAGTGTCTGGTAAACACCAGTCTACTCTCTACTTCCCTAGGACTTTTTATAAAAAAACATGTAGTTGAGAGAACTAGTTTTTATTTGATCACAGGCTGAAAAGTAAGAATTTATAACAAACTGGGATCTATTTATCTTTCTGCTGTTTGTTATCTAAAATTGTCGCCCAAGGTCATGGCTCTAGATCAAACAAGTGGGGAAATAACATGGATTTAGGAATTTTAAGATCATATAACTTGACTAATGATTGATGGTTGTTTATGGTACATTTTAATGGGCTATTAAAATACTTGTGTTTTTATTCCTAGCCCATTTCTAGGTAAGTATGATGGGACACTTTAAACTTTATTCCCTTGGAATAGCTTGATTCACTTGGAAAAATGAAAGAACATAAAAATTTCTAAGACAAATGGACTACATTACTGTAGGCACAGCTATTAGTATTATTTATAATTGCTACCCCTTTCTCAAAGAAGTCCCTTGCCAAAGGACTTATAAAAGCAACTGATTTTCACTTGTAGGGAGATGGATTTGTGGATATTAATGTCTCCTTTTGTCACATCATTTTATTTTATCCAGCAAAGTAGAGAGAAAAGCTAAACTAGGCAGAACAAATAGAAGTTCTTTGACTTCTATGACAGAAAATTCCCCCAGGTGGAAGCTTCAAACAGCTATAATAAATCTTGATTTAGAGAAGTATAATATTTCATGATAGAAGATATTTCATTTCCCTAAACTGCTATAATGCACATGCCTATAAGAGAAAAGCCAGAAACATGAAATTTTTATTGACTGATAAAAACAGTACTGATAGATATCTAGGGTTTGGAAAAAAAAGTAGTAAGCTAATTTGTGAAATTAAAGCTATAAATTGTAGGATGCCATTAGTATCTACATTGTACTATGTTTGGTTTTTTTTTTTCTTTTGTTTTGTTTTGTTTTGCTTGTTTGAGGGGTTGGATAAAGGAAATAAAGTGTAGGTGTTCAATCAAATTACTTACTATCACCACCATATTATTTTCAACTCTACTAATGTATCTCCATCAATATATTAAAAGTATCTGTTTTGGATTCAAATGATTTATCATACTAGATGCTACTATTCAATTGGAAACACATTTTCACACTAAAACATAATTTAATATAAACCAGGATAAGAGAGATAGTTATTATAAATCAATGTGATAATTCTCCATAGGTAAACTCCAGCTTTAATTTGCCAATGCCCCATTTTAAACATTTATTTTCATTTATTTAAGCAAATGTTACTTAATCTGAGAAAGAGTTCTCAGACACCTTAGTGAAGCTATCCTGGCAGCTGACTTCAGGTTACAAGCATGAGGCAAATGGGTTTCAGAAATGCTCATCTGACTGCCAGGAAAGACTGGATAGAACAGGAATAGAATATTGACAGAAAGAATAGTTAGAAGACTGTTGGGGATACCCAGGAATAAGATGAGAAAGAATGCACCCAGTTTTTTAAAAAAGCAAAATAAAATGAAAAAATAGTATAACGCAAAACCTAGGTATAAATTAACTTCTGTCCTCCTTAGTCATGCAAATCAAGCCTGTGAACCTGGGCTGAGAACAAAGCCAGCAAGAACATGCTCTGGAAAATGGCTATCAGTCCACCCTGAGAGCCTATTTTTATTTTGCATACACGTTATGCAGTCCATTCAGGTTTTTATTTTTATTTTTTTTTTTTGGTTTTTCTCCGGTACTGGCCATTCAGGTTTTTAAAAGTGTTTCATGATAAAGAACAACAACCACAAAGCACATGAAAGCAGAAAAAATATTATAAATACTGCAGTCTGATCCCTTTGTGGAGGGGAAAATATAACCCAAAGCATAGCAGTACCTCTAGGGAACAGCTTAATCTCGCATCATCAGAGAGATGAGCTTAGTTATTTCACAGCTCACCAAAAAAGAGAGATTGCTTTCTTCTGAATTTCTGAGCACTGGAATAGAGTGGAATCAAGAACAAAATGGGATTGACTCCCAAGAAGGCAACCGGATAGGGCAGAAATAGGGAAGCTGTATCCTGCAGCGGGAGCTCAGTCTTGGGAAGTGGTGGAGAAGGAGCCGGAGATCGTTGACTACTATAACAGTATGTAGTAATTGGATGTTTTAAGAAACAAATAATGTATCTAAAGTTGAATCACTTTCTGATTGCTGTGTAAAAAATTACCCCCAAATTAATAGCTAAAAACAGTTACCATCTTATAGTCACTAAATCTCAAGTTGGCAGGATATTAGTGGCCAGTTGCCATTCAAGAAACCAGGACAATAAAAGGCCTAAATTTCAGAAGTGGGGACCACTGGGGACCAACTTAGAGGCTGCTGATTATGACTGCATCTACTGAAGTTCCAGCACAGAAGTGCTCGATCTATGCTAATTCCTATCATCATATCTGGAAAATTCACAAGACATGTCTTTATCGTTGCTGGGCAAATGTGATACTATTGTGTTCAAGCTTCAGATAATATTCTAAAGAATAAACAGAATGAGGCATACACAAATATTAAGCTGGAGCCCCCAAATAGCAATGCAGCTGCTTATGTTGGAACACATAATGTGAGAGATCATTTGAAGTAAGGGAAGGGGATCATGAAAAGAGAAAGTGGTGGGAAGTATTATCATCCTGTGTACCCCATAAAGACTTGCAAAGACCAGCCACTTTCAGTGTGCCTGCTGAGTTCGCCCACTCTGAACTGAGGGGCTGTGAACTGCATCATGCTCTGCTGTCTGCTCTTGTAGATTGAAGGGTGATGCAAGGCAGAGAAAAATCCACTCCAGAATGGTAAAGAAAGATTTCCACAAATCAAATCGTATTTCTTACAAACTATGTGACTACAAGCTCAGGAGAAAAAGAAAGAAGAATTAGAAGAATTTCACGGGATAAAACCCGAACTAAAATATCTTCTTTCTAGTTTTTGCCAAGAAAGTCTTGAAGATGTCAAAGACAACAGGTCACCACCACTGCTAGAAATGTGCACGACCCTCAGAGGAGGGCAACCTTGGAAGCTGTGACCATCCTAAAACTGACAAGCTGAAATCCATCACACTCCAAACATACCCTTGACCCCAACTCTCCCACCAGCAAGATGTCCTGAGACAGCTGCAATTTAAAGGCAGAATTAATTACAAGTGACTTAGTGACAGATGCTCGGTGTCTGGATTCCAACTGAAAAAGCCTGTTCTGGGAACATCGCTGGTGTTCTCTAAAGATTCCACAGTGGTGGACGCTGCATTACTTGGTGGCTTGCAAGCTGCTTGGGCAAACCACTGTGACTTAGCCTAGTTTTCCAATCTCCCCAGCTTGCGGTTTCCCTTGCTGATCCTCCCTCTCCTTCTTTTTCTGTGGCTAAAGCATAGTTGTATTTGTCACCAAAGTCAAGACAGGGGAAAGGAAATCTGTACCAGAGAGCATTGCTGTCATTCCCTTTTCTACAAAGAGGCCGGACAAGGTACTTCAGACAAGCACTGACACCCCCATGTGACCAACGTGCCTCACTGGGACCAGTCACTGCTCCTGCAGTCACCAGCTTTCACGCCAGGCAACACACCTGCTCACCGCCTCTCCCGGGTAGTGAAGAAAGCTAGAATTTATAGCCGTTTATTTTTAAAGTAATCCATTTTGCATTTTAGAGAAGTTAGAACTGCGAAATATTTTCAAGAAGAGAATAAGTACTTGGAATATATTTGTTAGTTTGTTCAGTGCAGTGTCTTAAAAAGTTCCCATGCCATGTGTTTGTTAGAAGTTCACAGTGTTTTACCCGTAGAGAAAAAAAAGTTTTTGTTTTAATTTTTTGCTTAATATGCCCTGATTGGTCAATAGTGTTTTTATATTTTAATCTTGGTTAACATCTATTCTTGAATTCAACCTACATTTTGAACCCTGGATTCTAATAAGTCATATCAGATAATAAATTTTGTTAATTATCTTTCCTTGTAAAAATATAAGCTTTGTTGGATTGCAAGTTGAAGCCTACCCTTGACAACTCAGTAAGATGCTGTCTTAAAAAAAATCCTAGACATATAGCTCAGTGGGCTCAGTTCTAGAGTGCCTCTGGGTTTAGACCCCAGAAACACAAATAATAATAATAATAATAATTAATAGTAGTAATAATAATAATTTTACAATAAGCTTTATCCATTGAGAACTTTAAACCACTTTGTATTGTTGTAACAAAGTACTATAGACTGTATGGTTATTAACAACAGAAATTTATTTCTTACACTTTTGTAAGCTGGACGTCTAAGATCAGAGCACCAGCTGGATCAAGTCCTGATCTGGGCCTTTTTCCAAAATGCAGAGCATTGTCTACTCTTTGTAGCCTATGGCACAAAGAAGATGAGAGAGGTTATTAGAAGGTTTGTTAGAAGGGCACTAATCCCTTCCAGAAAGGCTCCCACCCACACAATTTAGTTACCTTCCAATGACCCCATCTCCTAATACCATCTCATCAAAGGTTAGGATTTCAACATAAGAATTTTAGGGAGATACATACATTAAATCCATTGCAAAGAGAAGGATGCACAGCAGTCCCTGCTTTCCTCTTTTGCACACTTGTCATTGTTTTTCAGTGATCTTGCCTTGACAAATATTATTCCTACCTTATATGCTTCATTCAGCAAACTTCTAGAGCCCTTCCAACTCTCTTTCATAGATTCTCCTTTTCAACAGGCCATGTTAACTTTGTGTAATTATTGAAGGGTGATGATTTCATAGATTCTCCTTTTCAACTAGTCATGTTAATTTTGTGTAATTGTTATGTTCAACAATTATGTTGCAAAATACAGTTACAAAAGAAATCCAGTTCTGTCTCTTACAAAGTCTTTAAGTCTATTCTACATGTGAGATCTCTCCTGTTACCTGGATAAAGGTTAGGGCAGGCCACTTGTATTTCTGGTCATTCTTGGATAGCAAAAGTCTGTACGGGGCTGGGGATTTAGCTCAGTGGCAAAGCACCTGCCTGGCAAGCGCAAGGTCGTGAGTTTGGTTCCCGGTACCGGAGAAAAACCAAAAAAAAAAAAAAGTCTGTACGGTTGATTCAAAACTAACAGCAGTTCTCAGTAGATTAACTGGATTATTTAGGCCCCATGCAATGGTCAAAATTCAATCTTACTTTAAGATTAGGAGCTAGGGGGGCTGGGGATTTAGCTCAGCGGCAAAAGCGCCTGCCTGGCAAGCGCAAGGTCGTGAGTTCGGTTCCCGGTACCGGAGAAAAACCAAAAAAAAAAAAAAAAAAAAAAGATTAGGAGCTAGGCATGGTGGCACATGTCTGTAATCCCAGCACTTGGGAGGCCGAGGCAGGAGGACTGTTGCGAGTTTGAGACCAGCCTGGGCTACAAAGTGAGTGCAAGACCAGCCTGAACTTCATAGTGAGACGCTGTCTCAAAAAAAAAACAAAACAAAACAAAAATTGTATTTTGAGCTGGGGATAGAGCTCAGCGACACAAGTGCCTGCCTGGAAAGCTCAAGGTCCTGAGTTCAATTCTTGGTATCAAAAGAAAAAAAAAAGATTAGAACCAAGGTCCTTACTGAGATATTTGTATCATACTTTTATACCCCATATGAAAGTATCAATTTTCTACCAAAGTTTTGCTTCAACCAAAATTTCCATACTATCCCATTCAATGCTTCCTTCCTCTTGTTATGCTTATAACATGCAGGTGTTGGCCTAGAATTCTCCCAATATTAGCGGACATTAGGTTTTAGTACCTATTCTTTACACAAAGTGAAAATAAACTGAATTGAACATATCAACGGATGCACATATTTGCCGTTCAGATAAAAGCATAATTGACTCGTTTTATCTTCTATTTACCACCAAGGATCATATACTTTCTCCAAATGGTGACCATAAAAAGCCTACACTGTCTCTGCAGGAATTTCACCAGAACCCTGAGAAAGAAATCTTATTTTAGTAAAGCCCCACAAACTGTCTTTTAATAATATTGCGCTATGCAGGACCCCTTGCTTTTACTGCTCTCAGTATTCCTCATCTGCTATTCTATAAATTGTTCACACCGGGCTAGACATCCTGATTTCCCACCCCTTCCTCCTCCTGCTGTTACACAGCATCGCTGCCCATTCCCATCCTGCTGCCTTACCAACCCCACACCACCCAAACACAACACCCTCATGTAAATGGGGCTCATCGGTATCTACATCCTAATGTATAAAAACTCTCTCCCTCAAGTTTTTCCTCACCTTTGAACAGAAATTAAATAATGTATTCACATCGTATATCTCCATCTGGCCTCTCTGATGTCAGTTTACCTTTCTAGGGCTCTTGAGACTCAGAGAGGGGCTCTCCATGGGAGAGACCGGGGGGGGGGGCACTCCACACTCACCTGCAGAACAAGGGCAGGGCGCTCACGTCACACTGCTGCTCTGAGCCGCAGCTCCTGTGTGTGTGACTCACGCCACACCTGCAAAATCTCCTCTCTGTATTTGTGAAACTCAACCTTAAATCACTTACTTCCCCAGCTTAGGATACATTTTCTCCCTTCCTGCTCCAAGCCTGAGAGAGAGGAATTCTCCAGGTAATCAAGAAGATCTGCTTCGCCATCTATACCAACACATTGGTATCATTTTGTTCTTTGAAAATATTGCCATTTTAATCTAACTCTCCACTCAAATACCTTTAATGACCTCCCTTTGCCCACAAGGCTAATCGCCAGTTTACAGTCAACTCTTGGACTACACTAGCTTTACTACATTGAGACTATGGCTGTCAGAGAGATGACTTTACCTGGTAATCTTCACAGTAACCAGCTACAACAACACAACTCTATTATTCCAAACTATACAAATACCATCATTGCTACTACTTAAAATTTCAAACAATTAGTACAGTGTGAAGGCTGACCAATCACAAGGGTGAGATGGTGAACGGAGCAGATGGCATACAGGTGATAATGCTTCATAATGTAGCATTCTTGAACTTCCTAAGTTATAGACACGTCCATTGCCCTTTTCTTTATCCTTATGTACATTATTCTTCCTTCAAGATTGTTCTGTAAAGCCTTTCTGGACTGACTAAAGTAGTGTGGGTTTGAATGGAAGATCAAGTTCCTCCTTCCTTCACCTGAATTTCTCTAACAAGTTCTGCCTACTGACTTCTCTCAGGAGACACTGTCTGTTACAAAAGCACTTTCCAGGGTGGGTTGTACATTCCTGCACATCTTATGAGCAGCAGTAATGACTGATCTTTGCTCAGAACTATATTATCAATAAACATAATATCTGTGCCACTACCAGTCATGGGAAGAGACATAGTGTCCTTTCAGACTACAGGACTGGCATACCTACTGCCTTTTATAAAAATTCAGGTTCGTTAAATATACAGTGCCTGCCCTCTCACAAAATCCAGAGTGTGTTAAGCATTCATTTAGTCCTTCTAAAGGGACCTAGAAAGGAAGGGGAACATTTATGCTAATGCTCTGTAGTTTTTTGTTCTGTGTGTAATAATATCTTTGTTGTCTGACCTAAGAGTCTCCCAGACTTCAGGAGGCTGTGACAGGCCTCCTTGCAATTTTACAAGTAAGGTGAAATCTCAGGTCCTTCACTGTTAGATGTTACTTAAGTTTCACACATTATAAATGCAATATCCCCCACTGATTATACTTAGTTCATTCCATATTCGATTCAGTGCCTAATTGTGCACATAGTGATAATGCCACAAAAATCTTATCAGTGATACTTTAACATATTATGAAAGACACAGCAAAAAAAAAAAGTTATGGAAGATGTTTAGGAAAACCTATAAACAAAGAAATTCTTAAAAACTTGATTATTTGCTAAGAGTCAGACTAAATTCAAAATACTAGCTAAAAATCCAAAGTGAGAGAATCAGTAAAAAATCATCTCCAAACCTCCAGTGTGTTCCACATTGGCATGGCTTACTCTGAAACAGCCTACGTAGCTGTCGTGCTCACCACTTTGAACAAATTATGTACTTCTCCTGTATGCTGCCCTGACAGTCTTAAGAAGGATGCCGCTGCCCCAGTGACAACCATGTGAACTGCTTGGACCGCAGCAGTTAGGAAGGCAACAGCTCAGAGTTCTCTAGGATTTGGTCAGAAGTAATGTGGGCCAGAATTAGCAGTCTTCTGCTTGTGGGCCTCCAAACAGCTCTGAACCTCGAGGGCATGAGCAAGAATCTTCGTAATGATCACCTCAGGAGCCACAGAGGAAACTGCTATCAAGCAGATCACCTACCAGAATATTGCGCTACGTGACTAGTAGAGCATTCATCTAAAAAGGTTTTTTAAAAAGATTCCCACGGTGAAATGACCTCTGGCTGCCTGTATTTACTCAGAAAGCAAAATTTATAGTGCAGTTCACCACAAGCGCCAAAGTGCTCCCGTTATTACTTTGACCTCTCTAGTATTACACAAGCAGTATGTGATAAAATATATAACCTCTGTTCTTTTTTAATGCCAGTAGAAAGACTCTTGAATTTTAAGTGGCAAAGTCCAAATTTGAAAAATCAATACCCTCTTGATCAGAAACTTTAAATGCCAAATAGGCACATGCTTATGAACAGAATGTGAAAATTTTTCTATCTTCTTTTCTTAATTTCACAAGATGATTTCGTACGCCCTCACACTGAGTCTCACCTCCCGTCAGGACACTTAAATTAAAAGCATCTGACACACAGACTTGGCTTATGAATTCATTTTCATAATGTTCAAATATCCACATCAAGGCTCTGGGCCTGACAAGTGGGCTTTTTTAATAAGCATATTATAAACCAGCAGGAGCCATCTTGCTAGTTACATTTTCATGCAAGAATTAGAGAGTAGGGGATTCCTAGGTCAGGGTAATCAACTGTAATTTAAATACTTTTTAGGACTTAGCAGTTTTTAAAAGTGGGCAATCATGACTTTCAGATGGATCCAAAAGTGTCAAGTGAGGGAAAAAAAACCACATAGTACTGTGATATTTTTCTGATATCCTCTACCTCTTTATCCTAAACTCTGTACTAAAAATAAAAGATGTCTTTTTGTGTGTGTGCCGGAAGTCGAACTCATGACCTTGTGTTTGTCAGGCACTTAAGGTATCTAAATAACAGTTTTATAAAACAGATGTCTACTACTCTTTTTCTGTCCATTTAAACAAGGCCTAAAACTTGGAAATCATCAAACTTTATCTTGCCCATCTCATTCCCAGGGCCAGGCTTCCCTTTAGCTGTCGATGCCCCGCAATGTGTCCCATGTGCCATTGGGCGGGTCCCTCTGCTCTGTGCAGTCCTGGACCTCAGACTTCCACACCCAGGGACTACTACTAAGCACCAACCACTTTCATTCATTATTGTTCTCTGTCCAAAAGATGTTCCTTATCGCAAGGTCCCTAAGATACACTTCTCTAATATAAGGTTATTCTAGTGGTGTCATCACATAGTCCCTGGCATATGACGTGCTCAATAAATGACTTTTTAACTGAACTGAGCTAATCATGACAATTTTTGCCAGGAGATGCATTCTCCTTTGCACACATTTGCTCTCCTAGACACAGAACCTGAGAGACCCTGGCCAATCAGTCTTCCATAGAAGGAAGGAGAACATACGAAGCTGAATGCAACCAAAAATTAGGCCAAATATTTTATCTGATAACTCATTTTGCAAGCAAATTTGAGCTATTCAATATCAATTATTTAGTCATGATAACAACTATAGAACAAGACAATTGAGACTGTAATGTCAGGTGAAATATATCAGACATGCAAGCTTAAACATTTCAAGGTTTCTTTTATGTGAGAAATCCAAAGTATACATGTAACAGCTAAATAAAATACAGATAATAGGGGACAGAAAGATTCATCTTTTGCAAATGGGAAAGGGACCAAGGGACGGCGGGAGGCAGAAGGCAGAGGGGCTGTAAAAAGACTGCAGATGTGTTGTGCGCATATACTAACTCCCCACAGGAATGTAACCATGGTGTACTGCAAACAGGTACTAATAAAAATTAAAACTGAAAAGCCAGTGAGGCAATTATAAGCCATTGTTGTGCACTGCGTATTGTAGTCATCATGTTGCTTCTACACTGGCCTAACCCACACGAATCAATCAGGATATGTGACCTTATACTATGGACGTGAATATCCCGGATATTTCAGTGGCTTGAAGCCAAAGCAATTCATTTCTGGTTCACATTACACAGCCAGAAGGGACCAGTGATCCCGATAATGTACCGTGGCAACCCACGGCTCCCCCATCCCGGAGGCAGGAGAAAGGGTGTGGCCCTTTGTACACAGGTCTGTAAAGGAAATGCACCAAAAATAACTTTTAGTCTTCAAAACACTTTTAAAAAATCAAAGGCATGACGCAATCTAGAAAATTTCTACAAATGTACTAAAAATAACAACAAAGAGCTGAAGTAATACTCAGTAGCTAGTAGGATACATTCACTTATATAGATAACAAATTATTTTCACATTTTCTGTGTACCAGGTACTTTTTGATGCTTCACAGGTGCTAACTCCTTTCATCCTCAGAGCAGTCTTTTAAGCTAGGTACCAGCACTATTTCCCTCTGACTGAAAAGTGAGTGAAGAACCAAGAGATTAAATAACTTGCTCAAAGCCACAGGCTGTGAAGCAGTAGACCTGAGTTTGAACTTAGGCATTCTGGCTACATAGCCTGTACCTTTAACTGCTGCCACCCCAAAAACCGCGGCACTCCACATACGGACTTTATCTGCTGGTTAAACCCAAGTGTGAATAAATATCCACCACAGTCTGCAGTTCACATACAGTGCCCGCCTACTTTTAATCTCCAGGTTCGTCAGCAAAGTGTGACTAAGGGAAATGCTCCTTTAAACATCCAGCACCAAACCAGCAACATCACTGATGATTAATAAAATATTTGTGGAGTAAATGAATAAATGCAAGTTCTTCCTTGTTTGTAATTTATCACTTTGATGCACACAATTTAACCAGAAAATCCTTTTCAAAAATGTTTTTAAATGTTAATGTGCATTTGAAAATCCACTAGGCTCTTGGTCCGAAAAGTTCAAAAATGGACTTTTGCATTGTTTTGTTTTGTTCTTTATGGTGCTGAGCATCAAATCCAAGGCTTCCTGCATTCCAAGTAAGCGCTCTACCACTGAGCTGTACCCCTAGCACCAAATATAGACTTTATCAACTGCTAATTTCTCCCCATGCAGTCTGAAAAACTTGGACCATATCTGTCACTTAAGAAATAGTTGGTTGGCATCTATGAAAAATATATTCTTGTGAGCTCCTCCATGATATTTAACCATTCAAACCACGTTCTATAACCTCCATATGCACCCTCCAGCACCGGAAGCACTCTGAGTGCATGGGAAGAAATTCAGCTGCTTGTTATAGATGAATTCCTCGCTTCCCCCACAGTGGTGTTTTCTATACTGTGCAGGATCTAGGAACAGAGATTGTAGAATCGGGTCTGTGACATCCAATACTAAACACGAAGTTCACAAATTCATCGTTTCACATAGACGTGTACCCTGATAATATTTTTCCTCTCATGTGCTGCTGATCACTGACTACAATAAACTAGGGTGCAAGTGAGGCCCAGAGAGGGAAAAAATGCAGAAAAATGAGACCACCAGGTAGATTATTATACCCTAAAAACTGTAGTTCATACTGTAGGGAATGTTAACATCCCTTCTTCTTCTGGTTAACTTAAGTACCCAGTTTCCCAGATGAATTTTTTTTCACACTAATAGGAAGTTCTTAAAGATTTTGAAACAAGCCATTGGCCTAGCAGTGCTTTCTTTGAACTGTGCACCCTTAGTTTGATTTTCTATGTGATTCCTGTTAAATGGATTCTTCGAGAAAGTAGAGTAGAAAAAATAGGTTTTGCACAGTCTGCTGAGATACTTTTGAAAATATACAATGGCATAAACAGGAAATTCTCAGATATCTTAAGTTCATTGTATTTTCCCACCTTTTTACACCACTATGCTATGCATTGAATGTCTTTGTAGAACCCTATTTAGTAAATACAATGCCTTTCTTTCCAATCCAGGGCTGAGTACTTAAATTGTCTAACAGACTTTATGGTTGGGGTCTCTCATGTGTCAAATGAACATGCTTTTAATACCCAGTCCTTCTAAGCACACACTGTACACACCACACACAGACACATACTCACATGCACACACATTGTGGAAACTTCGTTTATCTCATTGGGGGAAATTTGTCACTCAGTATTTTGAAGTTCGTTATTTGACAGGATCTTTTCCTTGATCTGGGGCTCACTTCTACCTATTTAATATACCAAGAATGACTACAAAATCATTTACCAGCTCTAGAAATGTCTGTAGTATGCTTAAAATGCATGCTTTCTTTATCGTCTTCCTTTCCCTAGATTATCTGAGTCAGAAGAGATGTGTTCAACTTCTCTGGCTACTACTGAATCGGGTGCACAAATTGGGCACATTACTTAACTTTTGTTAGTCTCCATTTCCTCATCTATCCATTGAGACTAGAAATACCTCTCCAGCATAATATTTATGAGGTTATATGAGAATATTTGTAATACAGGGCTAGTAAACTCACACCTAGAAACACCCTACAAATACTATTTCCCTTTATTCTGCCTGTTCTTTCTTGCCTCCCTTTTGCCCCAGGATCTGATGTCTCTAAATCTTTTACTAAAAAATAAAGTATTCCAAAGCATACTTTACATTCCTTCAACATCATTTAATCAATTTCTCACTCATCTGCCTAATTGGTTATGAAGTTATGTTAAGAGGCAATGACATTAGAAAGAGACAACCTTTGGCCAGACACATTTATCAGGTTGTCTTTATTCCAATCCTTCTAGGTAACTAAAACACGAACATTGACTTCCCTTCCCTGAAAGATTTGTGGCAAAGCCTTATGAAAATTCATCAAACAGGAACTTTGAAGAGAAAACATTTACTTTATTAGCTTATGTATATGCTTTATTTTAAAGAAAAATGTAGGTGATGAATTTCAAGTTTGTCACCTAATTGAAACTTTTCAGTTGCAGTCTTTGGGTGAAACACACTATTTGAGTTGATGCACATTTTTGTGGCCAAGATAAATAAAAAAGAAAAAGCTTTGTCTTACTTTACTTATGGACAACTAAGGCCAGGGAAAGTCCACTCTTTAATTTTGAGATCTTATTCAAGCTGTCCCTCTATTCCTGAAGGAAACTGAATCAAGAGGAAAGTGTTGGTCTGTCTGCTGCAATTCAGCAAACAGAGATCTATCCGATTAACTCCAATGTGGAATACTAATAAACAGTAGATTTTTCTTTATTTCCCCTTTGCCTTGTGATATATTGTTAATACAATTTCAAAAAGCCCTGAGCTTCATTCTCTATTAGAAAAATTTTAATCCTTTTGGAAAAATGTTGCTTCTTAAGTTATCATTTGAATAACACCAAATTTAAGGCATCTATAATGCTTCTGAATTGAATTTTTAACCAAAAGCTGGCTAAGAAGAAAATGATTTCCACTTTGGAATTCACCCAGTGAGATAACCCAAACATTGTTCCAGAGGCTTCTTATAGTTCTAGCTACATGGGATTGCTGTTGTTATGATGGTTTTATCATCAGCTTTGGTTCCACCCGGAGTACCCAAGTGTGTTTCTCCTTTAGCAGCAACCTTCTTTCTATTTCTTAGGCAGAATCACTTAGCAAAAAAAATGTAGCACCTTCTCTCTATTACCTGGGAAGCATGAGTCAGGCAGGTGACAATATGTACTTCCAATTAAATTTAGTAATCAGTATATTATAAATAAAGTGAACATTGTTCACTTTAAGCTTAATTGAAAATATCAGAGTCTTAGAGAAAGTGGAAAGTGTTTGAGTCAGTTCGAATACGAGAGCAATCATGCCTTTGATCTTAGATTCATGAATTTCACTTACAAGTGTGTAAGAAACAGCATTTATGTGTGTAGTTGGTATATAACGCATATTGTGTGAGAAAGGCTTTTATGCTAGTTGTCATGAGTTTTCAAAAGTGCATTCATTGTGTATAAAGCCCAAACTGCTCTGGGGTAATAGAGTATATAATAACACCAGTAAATCTCAACTCCTTACCACTTTCACTCTAATATGAGTTCCTCAGGAAGAAAAAATTGTACAGGACACTAAGCTGTAAACCACACTGAATAATACTTGGGGCTGAGGAAGACTGGAAAAAGTTTGATGCAGGAAGAAAATTAATCCGAACCCAGATTATATATCTACCCCATTGAGGGCAAACTCCAGCTTGGTGAAAGGAGTCTGATACAATCAGTGCTACAAGGTAGGTGGCAGGTCTCGCCAGAGTTGGCCCCAAATCATAGGCTCAGTGATGGGCCCCTAACCACAGGTGGGTACTCCATAATGATAGTAGCTAGCCTAATTGTGCTGCGAAAGAGTGTGTGATGTAGGGCAGTGGGCTCGCTAGAGGAACAGAATATATATGAAAGCGCAGTTAGTAGTCTGGCTTAGAAGATAAGAGGCCAGTTGGTCCACAGTGTCAGTCTGCGTGCTAGAGAACCAGTAGCTGTTCAGTCTGAGAAACTGGGTGTCTCAGAACAAGAGGAATCAAGGACGCAGCACCAGCCTGAGCCTGAAGGCCTGGAAGCTTCCTGGAGAGTTGCTGGGGCGAGGCCATGAGGAAAGGCTGACGACCCTGGATTCTGATGACCACAGCCCTGACAGCAGCAAGTGATGCGCCTGCTCAAGCCAAACTGAGCTGTTAAGCATGGGCCGACTTCTTCCCTTCTGTTCCACCTGGGCTGCAAGCCTACTGGAGGATGCTACCCGTGATCACAGCGGGTCTTCCCCCGTCAGCTTGCTGGCCTCCAGGCTGATCATCTCTGAAAAAACCACAGATACACCCAGCAGTGTGCTTTACTAACCTTCTCTCACTCTAGTCAAGTTGACAAACAAGATTAATCATCACAAGGCCGGTCCCTAATCCCAGTTCTTGACATCATAACCAGTTTTGAGGGCCCATTTATTCTCTTTGAAAGAGTGTTCATATTAGCTATTTTCACTTTCTTTCCTCCAATTTTTCTTTCAACTTCATCCAAGATAGAACAATTTATGAGAGGGGACTCGGGTTATTCATCACTGCATCCCTGGGTCTTATGGTCTCTACCGAGCCAGTTGCAGAGAAGAGCTATTTTCAAAATGAATACTTGTGCCAGAAAAAAAAAAAAGTTTGGTTCCTGCGTTCAGGGCCCTGTGTTGTATATCTCTCTCTTGAAGCTTCACTTAAGCGTACTCAGCTTCTCAGCCTGCCACAGATACTTTCCTCATCCCTCTTCTGCTAGTTTGTTAAGAGTGACAAAGCTGCTCATCCGGACCACTGGGTGGGACCTGACCTCTCTGCTGACGAGGCAGTGAGAACCCAGCACGGACTGCCTCTTAATTTATGCACTGCCAAAGAGGTGTGGAGAGCTCACACCGGGGCCAAAACAGAGAGCTTTCTCTTGCTCTGAAAATTTTTAGGGTCATGAAGCAAATACAGAAGTGAAATCTATCTCTTCTAAAGCATATAGTACTTAATTCCAAAAGATTATACCTTTTCTTTGAGTAGCAGGTCCAGTGAATAACTTGTTTTTTCATTTAGAAATTGATATTTCTATATTCCCCAAATACTGCAAAGAAGTGAAAGGTATTGTCAAGACACTCATCCTTGTTCCCTGTCCACAGGTGTCTTAAAAAGTCTTCTAACACATCTTCTACTTCTCTTTCTCCTGCTATCACTGAAAGTGATCAATGTGGTAAATCAGTGTATGGTATCATCCTGTGGGACACTGGGACAGCCAAACTGTCCTTAGATAAAATTGCAACACAAAGTTGGACCACTGCTTGGGCCTTTAGGCAAACTAGTAAGGGTTTGCTGTTTTCCCTTCCAGGTAAGAATAAACTACTTCTGTTCCTCGACCCACATAGCCAAGAGGGTCCTGAGAGGGGGCCGTGGGAGAGATTAAGAAAAACTATGGACACATACTGAAAGGAAAGCTGGGACTGGGTGGGACCTGACCTCTCTGCTGAAGAGGCAGTGAGGACCCAGCACAGAGTGCCTCTTAATGTATACACTGTAAAAGAGGTAGGGGGAGCTCACAACGGGGCCAAGAGTGCAAGGTCTCAGTGTTTTGCTGAGAACACTGAAAGCGAAACATTCTCAGAGCTGTCTGTGCTATAGTTAGCAGGGAAGAACACCAAGGCTGGACACCTGCTGGGCTGGCCTTGCTCTAGTCTCAACAACTTGCTTACATGGCTCGCCTCTGTGTTCTCAGGGCTGGCTTTGCTCTAGCCCCAGATGTATAGTCAATCTCCAGCTCAGCCGCTCGCCACACTTCTGCTAGCTTCTATTCACTGCGCAAAAGTGGAAAATAGTCATCTGTTTAACAGTTATGTAAAGGACTATAATGATTTTCCTCTGCAAAGAAGACCTCATCAAGAAAAGCTACTGTAATTAAATTCACCACCTAATTAAGCCCATTATAACCTGCCGTTATTCTCCCAGTTACATCTGTCTTCTGCATTAATCTAACTGGGGGTGTGATAAGAATCATTAATCTTCATCTTTCAAGCCTTTAACAGAGGGATTTCAACTATAATTTCTCCAAAGATAGAGCTGATTTTGATTTACTCCTTCGTGAAAGAGATGAAGTTCCAGAGCCTTTCGTTGTGACATTTCTACCACAGAGGGGTTTACATGAGCGGTTCTCCACGTGCAGTAAAACCGGGAAATGAGAAAGCATCTTTATACTCTTCTTACTTTCTTTCCCTTTTCTTCCTTACCCCCAACTTCACAGACTTTGTGCATAATTTCTTTCTTTATCAGTACTGACATGCTGGCTTTGGCAACACATATACTAAAATTGGAACAATATCAGTACAGATGATTGTACTCATGCACTTAGTGCTGTGCTACCTCCCCAGCCCCTTTTTACTTCTTATTTTGAGGTAGGGTCTTGGTAAGTCATTGAATTGCTCAGGTTGCTCTCAAATTTGGGAGACCTCCTTCACCTGTCTACCAGGTGCTAATACCTAATTTCTAACATCTTCTTACAAGCAGCACCTGGGACAATGTTATTATGCGCAAAGTCATCTTTCCATTAAAATATATTAATGGTTAAATGTGTTTCTGTTGATACTGTTTGATCAGAACCGATTGGATTTCTCACTGTAAGCTCATCACTTGTGAAATCATGTGAGATTTTGTTCACATTACTTAACTTCTCCAAAGTTAACTTCAGTTTCCTCATCTGTAGCAGGATGACTGATACTTTTTCTAAAGACTTTTGAGACAAAATCATGAACACAGTAGGCATTTATAGTAACCACAGGGTCCAAAGTGCATGCTTAAAAATAGTTCAGTTGTATAACCTTGTATGCCTCCTTTAGATTTCTCTGCCAAATATTTCCTATTTCTTGTGTCTGCTTAGGTCAAATTTTCCTTTTATTATATTTCATTTTTTTATCAGAAGAATTTTTTTGTTTTTTTTTTTAATTTTAAAAAGAAAAAGAAGAAAACATTAACAGACAGACAACCTTTTACAAAATAGCAAAAGAACAGTACAGACAATACAGAGTTACAAACAAAGTGGTAGGAAGTTAACAAGACTTGTTGTATTACATATTGATATCTTCAAAGTAGTTTCTCATGAAAACAGAGACATGCAATATTGATCAGTCAAGGACTCCTTGACAGTTTCTTTCAGCAAAGAAATAGAAGACAGTAGAACAACTAGGTTAACTATCCTGTATATACATACATACAAAATTTCTCCTTCTTCCCCTTCTCTTTTCCCACATCCCAGCTGCCCTCTACCCTTGAGTGTTTTCCTATCATTTCACAATGTCTATCATACCTCCTACTCTAAATTAACTCTTTCAGGCTTTACACTAGTGAAACAATGTGGTGCTTGCACATGCAGGTCTGATTTATTTCACTTGTGAGTATGGCCTCTAGTTGTGACCATTTACCTATAAAAGCCTCGAATTTATCTTTCTTTATAGTTGAGTAATATTCCATTATATAAAAGTACCACAATTTCCTTAGCATCCTCTCTTCGCCATTTTTAGTGTTCCCAGTTATTATTTTATATTCATTTCCGTGTTTGTATGATTAATGTCAGTCTTTACTACTGTTCCTCCTGGAAGGGGAATCATTGTTGTTTTTTTCTTTTTTTTTTTCCTGGACACAAGAGTCTCACTAAGCAGCCTAGGTGGCTTTGAACTTGGAGCAATCCTCCTGCTTCAGCTTCCTGAGTGCTGGGATTATAGGCGTGCACCAATCGTGCTTCTTTTTGCTGTTCTTCATATCCCTAGTAGTTAGTATAAGGCTTGACCATTGGAAGAACTTAAAATTAATTGAATGAATGCATGAATATCACAAGGCAAACACAAATGAAAGTTTACTATCAGTAATACGACACGGCACATGCTTTTGGTCTATGATACTAGAAAATAGAAATAATACTTAAATACCCCCCATGTTTTTTCAGTATAAGTAGAGAACATGAGATTTAGAAAAGACTAAATGCTACGATTTTGTTTTGTGTTTTTTTCTTTCATGTTTTCCTTATTGACCTGAGTATCTGACCTCCCACAATATCGTGATTAAATATTCAAAATCTCATACCTATGATTTAATTTGTCCACATATTCAAGACTTCCAAAATAACATAGTTGATTCAGAAACACCTGAGAGCTGGTTTAAATATTTCATCCATACCCAGAGATCCTAATCCTATAGTTTAGTAATAAGAGTGAAGTACTTGTATACATAACATCTTTCAGGTGGCACCAGGGGTATTGCAGAGGCTGCACTGTTCAAACTCCAAATCATGGGCTCAGTGATGGACCCCCTAACCACAGGTGGGTACTAGATAATGATAGTACCTAGCCTAATTGTGCTGCAGAAGAGTGTGTGACATAGGGAAAAAGTTAGGGAAAAAAATAAATAGTAGAGTTGCAAGATGTAGCAGTAGACTATGAAGAATTTTAACATTGGGAGAAAGATATTTTCAGTCCAGTAGGCTGATCCCTAGCATTCTAAAGGGCACAAGTGTTCCAGGCAATTAGGAATTAGTAATTAGTATTATTATATTAAGCAAAGAAACCGCCAACATTGAAAAAGTAAAATATATACTAGAAAATGCATTGCACAAGCTGAGAAATCTTGATTAGTTGTGTGAAAGAAAGAAGAGTTATCTATGTGAAATTTTTTATATTTGTACCTAACTATAATTACCATGCTGCAGTCTAACAGTGCTCACGCCTTCCCCTAAATATGTATCCAAATGCCTTTGTTGTAAGCTTTTGTGGAATTAGAACAAGATCTTTAGGAAGCTGTCTTTTTAGATTAGTATCGTAGAACTATATAGCCATTTGATTACAATTTGAAAACAAAGAATGACTAACATAACTCAAATTGATTTATTTAGGATGGTTGATTTTGTATTTCCTATCCCACATTAGAAAAACAAAGGCTGATGTGCACTTTCTAGAGGATAATTTGGCGTCTCTGAGAATAACAACTGACATTTCAAAGAAGAACATAAAATAACGTATGCTCTCCTAAACACTCCACGTGTAGTCTCTAACAATAGACAGAGAAGGCACAGATGTTCCCTTGGAGCGTAGGGCCCCTGTCCCGAAAAAACAGGCACCTCCTGACCTTGAGCTAAATGATACACCTTGCCTTTTCCATTCATGGATATTATCAGTGACTTCTCTTAAAAATATTGTCCAAGATTTGTACCAAAATAATAGTATTGGGGCTGGGGATTTAGCTCAGTGGCAAAAGCGCCTGCCTGGCAAGCGCAAGGTCGTGAGTTCGGTTCCCGGTACCGGAGAAAAACCAAAAAAAAAAAAAAAAAACAAAATAATAGTATTTTCCACTTAGATATCCCTTCTTTATATTTCTCTTAATTGTTTTAGGTATTAAGATTTAGGCAAATGTATAAAACAGTGTAACAAAGCAAAAATAAACACATAAGCAAATCAAAGCAAACTGTAACTTTTCCTGTAAATTTTAAGGTTCAGGCAATTCCTCTTTAACAAAATATACATGGATTTTATACTAATATATGTAATGGTTAAGCTAAACCAGAATTGACCCTAGTTCAGTCATCAACTCTACGATTACTAGCAGTGTAATCAGAGGCAAATTTGCTTCACTTTAAGACCTGATCTAAGCACCACATTCATCAGTGAAATAAGGATAACACCTACTGCATAGGTTTGATGTGAGGAGGTATTTAAGAGAGCACTGCGTTGAGCCTAGTAGAAGGTGAACAGTCACTTTTTATTACGAGTTAATACTGATAATAAAATAATACGATAGTGACTTTCATTGGCCTATGAGAAAAAGACCATCAAGTACTGTATCTTATAAGCCTCAAATATCTAAACACTGTAGATGTGCTTATAGTTTTTTAAAAGTAACTCTCTTTTTAACTCTCCTTTTATGAATTATCCAAGATCCTTTCCTTGTTCATCCTTGTTGTCTAAAAATGTTTAAGAATTTGGGGGTTATTTACCTGCTGAAGAAAATGACAAAGGTTCTTTCTGTATCTAGTTTCACAGTTCATGCTCGGTTTGGTGATTGTTGGAGAAAGGAAACTATTATGATGTTCAAATGGCAGTGGTGCTTTTATCAGACGGCCCATTAGTCAGTACCCTCAACATGAAATGCTGGACATGGTCCACACTGCTGTCATTTAGCATGCTCACCCATGAAAAGAAAAGTTAAAGGAGGACGGAAACTTGCTATTTTTCTGTTTCAAAAATAAAACAAGGCCAGTAAAACTGTCATGGAGTCACTTTTCTCAGAAAAGCATTGGCTACCATCCCGAAAGGGAATTGAATTGTAAGTGGAAAACATCCCCATTGATTTTTGCAGAACAAAGCAGAACAGCTGGGGACAAACCAGGCTAGGAGTTAAAACCAAACTGTAAATGAGCCTCCAGGAACTCACGTCCATACTGTCATTGTTCCCTTGGGCATGCAAAAGAAACAATTTCAGATATGACTTTGCTGTTAAGTAGCTGGCTAAAGCTTGATTAAAGTATTTCATTCAAGCACCTAACTCCTATTATTTTGACTTTGGATTTAGAATTATAGTTGTTCTCACACACACCCCCGCCCCCGATACCAGGAATCAAACTCATGACCTTGCTCTTGCCCCTGAGCTAAATCCCCAGCCCCCGGATTTAGAATTATAAACAAATGACCACAGCCATGGTTGCCACACTGGAAGATACTCATGCAGGGTGGCTTCATTCCCACTAAGCCAATTCACATTCCTTTGGATCTAAGTGGAAACCATGAAGATGGAGATTCAAATGGAAGAATGGACAGAAAGGCCAAGCACAGGTGTAATCATGTCATACTGCACTAAAACTGTGATTTGGTAAGCTAATACCACAAATGATAGTGTTGCTGTTATTAAACATTCATCCTCAAGCCTAATACTTCAAAGACTGAGAGAGACATTGTATGATTAAATAGGTGATGAAATCAATCCTAGGAATAAGAAAAGGATTAAGAGTTCTCTGCTGTTTCTTCTTCACAGTATCTCTTCACTAGCTTTTATCAGACGGGGAACACTTTGGAGTGAAATTCCTACAGGACAGTGCTTATACTTCCACTGTCTTAAGTAATTTTCTACACCAAGTTAGATTGAGACAAATGACAGAAACTTTCTATTTGGGTAGATACCCTTTCAAAGAAAAAAACTTAAAAGACATGGTCAGGAACTCTAAGGACAGTTGAAAGTTAAGACTTCAATAAATTTTAACTATAAAATAAAGGATAATTTAGTGAGTTACAAGAGTATTTTTCCTGCTACTTGAGAAAGCCCCCCACCAAAGCATTGTAGTAGAATTACCAGTAAAGAAAGCTATTATTGTTCCAAATAATAATGCTTAGCAATTTTTTTTTAGGAAATTCATAGATCTAATTGCAAAACATAAAGAAGCACATTGCTGGGAAAATCATGTAAAAATATGAGAAAGCAATCAAATTTTAAGATGAGGGGCTATATGATTTCAGAGAAAAATGAATTGAGATAACATGCAGATATTCAGAAAATTGGTGCTAGCTCTCCAAAATTATTTGAATAAGTATCATAAACAGTAAAAAATTAAATTCTACAAATAACAAAACAGGTGTGGCCGCTCCACTCAGGGACAATGTGGTTGCTGACAAATATAAAATGAAAGTTCCATACCCTTTAGCAGAGCACTGTGAAGTAGGAAGCTCAAAACATATTTAGTAGCAAGAAAATTAATACAGAAGCACAAATATAAGGCGTCACCTCCAGGCCATGCACTCAGGTGACTGTGACAAGAGGATTGCATGAGTTCAAGGCCAACCTGGGTTACATAACAAGATCCATTCTCAAAAAAAGAGAAAGAGGAGAGGGGAGCAGGAAGGGAAGGAAGGGGATGGAAGTGGAAGAAAGGAAGGAAGGAAGGAAGGATGGAAGGAAGAAAGAAAGGGAGGGAAGGAAGAGAAGAAATAGAAAGAAAATAGAAGAAAGGAAGAAAGAAAGGAAGGAAGGAAAAAAGACTATAAATCTATAAACACTGTTATCTGTGCTGATAAATAATGTTGACTTGAATGGAAATTATTATTGCCTACACTTAAAATGTCTTTTCTGGGCCTCTATTGTTTGATAAAACAGCTAAATCAACTGTTTAACCATAGCTTATTTGTTGCATGCATGGTTAAGATCACAAAGAATACAGTTTGAATGTTCGCTTAAAATACGAATGCATGAAGGCATTAATACCTACCAATATGTATTTTTTATTGCAAATGCTTAGTGACTATTACATGCCAGGGATTTTTTCAGATGCAGTAGGTACAGCAAAGCACAAGGTTCATATGAAAAAATGGAACTTAAGATTCTATTTCAAAGAAAACTAAGGCAAGGTAGTGGAAAAGAGTCTTTGGGTCCTAGTGGGAGTCCAGGGAATTCCTGTCTGAAGAGATGACATTTAAATGGAAGACTTCATGCTGGAGAGTAAAACGGGGAGAAAATCCAGCGAGGAGGCTGTGGCCATGGCCTTGGCGGAGACTATGAGGTCCACTGCTGATGGACTGACAGGTGCAGGCTGTGGGGATGGAGAGGAAGGCTCAACTTTAAGAGAGATTTACAATGCATTAAAAAAATTCCTTGACAGTATTATGCTACTGGTGGTGTTTGCCTCAGTTTTCTCCCTGGACATCTAAGGCAAATTTCAGAATAAGCAGAAGGAAAGGTTTTCCATGCAAATCTAGAATTTAACACCAAAGATCTGTCTTCACCATGGTAGGAAAATCAGATCTTCAGGTCTCCACAAACTGCCCAAAGAGGAACTGTCAATGTTCTCCACATCCTCAGCAGAAAGCCAAGTCGGTGAAGTCACAATCAAAACACTGAACAAGAAAGAACTGTGTAAAGGACAGACTCGGTTACACTCATGGAAACTATCCCTGAGCACTACTACTAGTGGTTATATTAATTATTCCAGGACAGAATATAGCATTGCTGTGATGTGGGCTATGGACACTGAAAGAGCAATTTGCTTTATGGTTTTAACTACAGTAATTGTAGTTTATCTGCAGTACTTACACACTTTACTCAGAATGGTGCTTTCAATTCACTAGGCTTGGCATATAATTTTCCTGAAAGATTAAACATGCCATTTTCCTACCTTTTGCTTAATGTAGTCAAGAATTGAGGGCCTCCACGTGCCAAAGACAAATGGCTCAGAAATCTTCATGGAATAATGAAAATGTTTTATTTAGTTAGTCGATTGTCTTCCCGAAATAGATAGATGCATGGAATTGGTGCCTAGATAGTAGTCGAGCTTCTTAAATTTTTATTTTCTAACCCTAGAAATATATATATATATTTGAAATACCAAAAAGACCAACTAAGCTTTAAAAATCATAAAGCAAACAATTCAAAGAAAGTATACGTGTTCCCTGGAACACTGCTTAGCTGGCATGTTGTCAGCAAACAAAATGAAACTCAGTGTTATTGTTTATGAGAGAGCACACAACGTGATAAAGAGGAGCGAATTTGGACTGAATGAGGAAATGATCCTAAAAAGCCTCAGACAATTTGCAGCACACTTTCGGGTGGGAGCAGGCTTGCAATAGTTTTCTTTTCAACAACTCTTTGTTACTGGCCCAGTGAAGGGAGCAGCGAGCCCTGTTGCTATTATTAAAAGCTGAATGAATGAGAGAAAAACAGAAAACTTCATTATTTGCTGCCAAAGGCTTCAGTTCATTGTGAATATCCCCATGCAGCAACCAACAGTCCAATAACGGTATTATGTTTCCAATAATATATCCAAGGAGTTCTCACTGCAAATAATTATGGCTCTGAGTGGGATAAATCTGTTGCACAGGGAAATTTCTTACCTCAAACATCTTCATTTTACTGATACTCCACAAAATTAGACTAAGGGAAGTAAATCGTTTCTCATAGATTTGCGTTCCTGGCCTCTTCCTTCTCCGAAGCAACCCTAATACACTCACATAGCGTTGCTGCACTTGGTGTTGGTGTTGTTGTTGTTAGGTCTGTTGTATCAAACCAGCTTGACTTTTGGCCTCTCCTGCTCTTCCCCTGCTAGTCACTGTCCAAAATTTTTTTCCTCTTTCTTTTTTCCTTCCAATTTCTCAGAGAAATGCTTCCCATGGAAATTTTAACCCGATCAAAAATCTGAACGACATCGACTGTCAGCGCGTATAACTGATCGTCCATGTGGGGCTGTGGGCCTTTCCGTTGAGTTTACAATGGCGCCCGAGCTGTCTCCGTGTTGAGGAGTAATAGCAATCAGGAAAGAAAGGTAAAGGAAGTTTACACGTCGGCTCCATGCAGAATAAGGAGATAGAATTTGTAGAAAACGCGTGTAACACATACATACTGAGGAAGTGATGGGCAGTAATATCGAAGAGAAGTAGACTGCTCTCGGAGGAGGAAACAGGATGAGTAATACACTACTAGAGCTTCTGCTCTGTGGGTTAAAAACAGATGAATTTATAGCGGGGAGAAACCCATGTCTTCTCCTCCCCCATCAGGGGATTCACGGCTGCGAGTTCTATATTAAAAGAAAGCTGCATGTAGTGGATTGATAACTGGTGATTGACTTGTAACCCCCAGCTGAACTGAGTGAGTGTGGTACAGGGTGTGGGAGGCCCACCTGAGGACTGTTGCCAGCAGCATAACAGGCAGACCTGGAGGAGAAGAAGCAGGCTATTGGGAGCTGAGAGAGACTGTGGGGAGCTGGCTTTCCTGATGAACTTGGCTGTTTTCATCCTCCGAGGAGCTTGGGACCTCGCTGGCACTGAGAATGGCTTTGGTTCACTTTGGGAGAGCTCTAGTCCTCACTCTGAGCATAGTTCCCGGTTCTGGAGGGGAAGATGGTGCACTACTGACCTCCTGGAAAAGCTTGCTGCATTGGCTTCCCTGATGGGAACTCGGCCATCCTGATCATCGGAGGAGCTTGGGACCTCACTGTTGCCGAGGATGGCTGTGGTACCTTTTGGGGGAGCTCTGGTTCTTCTGAGCATCACTTCCTGGCTCCAGTGCAGATCCCTCAGCCTGCTAGCACAGGTCCTTCTTCCTGCTGGCACAGACTTTGTAGATTCCGCCACTGACCTTTGGGCCTTCCCAGCAGATCCGTGAAACAGGCCTGCATGAGACGTTGTCATGGGCTCTGGGTCTCCAGTTGGATTCATGGGAGGCATTGTTATGAGCTCTGGGTATTCAGCTGGACTCATGTAGGACACTGTGGTGGGATCCAGGCCCTCGGCTGCACTCCTTGGTCTTAGTGTGTGGACAGATTTCCTGCACTCTTTTGTGTACTGTTCTTTGGGTGACTATTATAAATAATCATATGAAGTATGTGTCCTGTATTATGTTGTTCCCCTTGCAAAATAAGCCCCAAACCAACACAGTGCACAAACTTATTTAAGTTTTACTTGGCGTGGGAGCTGCGAAAAATAAAGAACCACAGGCAGAGGTGAACCTGTGCACAGGTTTTTCTTCTGTGCTCATTTTTGTGCTAAGGGTTACTGGTGCAGATATCTGACATAATCGACTTAGAAAGGGAAAGTTTTGTGTTGGCTCCTAGTATTGGAGATTCAGTCAGTACTGGCCTGGCCCATTCTTTTGTACCTACGGCAAGGTAGCACCTTATGATGGGACCACACGGAGGACAAGGCTGCTGACCTTACAGCAGCCAGGAAACAAAAAGAGGAGGCAGCAGTGTCCGGGGACCTGTTTCAAGGGCACACATGCAGTAGGCTAGTTTCCATTAGGCTGCGTCTCCTAAACACTCCACCACTTGCCAATTGTGCCAAGAGATGGAGACCAGGCATTTGACGCACGGGTCACTGGGAGAAAATCAGGATCCCAAATATAGCTGAGACAGGAATATCAATTTCCTCAGGGTATAAGGAGGGCACCTCTGAATGGAAGGTCTAATGACCTTAGAGAAAGGTCAGATAATTCTTTCCTGGTCTTCTTCCCTGGAGAAGAGCAAGTGAAGGTTAGAGAAACTGTTCTGCTTCTGCTGTCTTCTCAAATGCCAACGTATTATATTTATGGTTAGTAGCTCCTGAACTCCATCACATCAATTGAATTAGATAAATATGATTCAGAAAGTAAAAGATATTTTGGTCAGGGATAGACTTGTCCTTAAGGCATAGTATCTGGAGGGGCAATGGGCAGGTGCAGCTTAAGAAAGGATTTAGGCTATATTACAAGGAAAGATTTGAACTCAACAGTACCTGCCCATAACTTGTCCTGCAAAGCTGATCTCCCAATTCTTAGGTAAATCAGCTTTCATAGTTCCACAGGACCTTCAGACTTGTCTTCTTCCATCAGTCCTATACATGGAAAAAACTGAGAGGAACAAGATTCCACAAATACTCATGTACAATCATATTTTTCTCCATTATAAATGAGCATATCATTTATTATCCAAACAAAAAAAAATTTTTGACAGAGTGGGAAAAAAGTGAACAATTAAACTAGGATGATAACAGCCAAAAATTTCAACTATCTTGAACAAACTGTATTAGTGAACCCTCATTTTCTGGCCCTAGAATGTCTAGTTTCTAGAAATGTACCTCACTTGGGCTCTTGTACATGTTATCCTCTAAAAATTACCAGTCATAGCTTTCACCCATGGCTTCTGGGAACTCCATGCAGGTGTGGGTGAGTGAGAAGAAGCCTAGTACTCTACCCCTCTCAGGAGAGAGAGAGACTGATACGAATTTAAAATTAAATCCAAGAGCAGTGGGAATCTGAGCCACACATCAGGTCTCAAATCCTGGGAGGACACTTTGTAGGTGAGTAAACTTCGCATGTGAACAACATGGAGATGACTGCCTCAGATTTCAGAAGTAGGCTGGACCTTTGTGGCAGCCCTGCCAATCTTCCTAATTCCCAGGGTTGCATGAGGACAGCACCCCGATTTTCCAGGCCTTGAAGAAGGACATAGAAATTGCAAAAATAAAAGCCAACAGATCCCCTCCTCTACCTTCCCCCACCCAGTCAATGCTTCTTAAAAATATCTTAGCTCTGTATTTTCCCTATCTTCCATTCCAAGTTCAATTACCTCTGCTAGGATCTCTTCTGGACCACGGTTGGGACAGCACCCTGGACATATCCCTCCAGCCCTACCACTACAAACCCACTCCCGCATATTGCATCAAGTGATGGTGTAATCTCGGGGTTTGCTATGGTGCTGCCCTGCTGAAATAGCCTCAGGAACACCCATGCTGCCACTGCAAAAGCCAAGCTTCCCTCCATGGTGTTGTGCAGAAATCCCACACCCGCCTCACTCCATGCCTGCCTTCACTTCACCAATGGACAGCACCATAGCTCATACTTTTCCCTCCACACCAGATGCTCCCATGCGTCTGTCCCTCCCACACCTGTGCCTCACCCTGTCTCATCCCTTCACAGCTTCAGACGAACTTCTGCAGCAGCCTCCTTGGCCAAATCTCTCCTTGTACCTGCACGGGTTTCTATCTGCTCTTCTGCCTTTACATCAAATTGATGCCTCTATGTGCCTCTTCCGCTAAAGCATCAATAACTGGCAAGTAACATGCTTCACTGTCTTTATGTTTTCAATAGCACTATGTGCTCATTGACTGTTGACTAAATATTGGGAAAATAGTAGACTTAAATTGCATGGCACTGAGCACATAATTAGGTATAATATCAACAGATACTAAGTATTGTTTCCAAAAAAGAAAAGAATACTTTAAGATCTTTCTCAAAATATTCCCTGTTCTTCCCCATGAGAAGGTGGGTGGTGGTTTTTCTCTAGATGCCTTCTCCAAGCTTACATTGCTGTTCTGTCTTTTGTGCGTTCGTGTTTCACCCCAGACTAAGTCGTTTCAAGATTTCCTATTTGTCCCAGTAGAACATGTGCATTTGTGATGTTTATGTTTCTGAAAAAGGAAGAAACTAAACAAGGCTTCCTTATTTCGATTAGTAAAATGCAACTGTCAGCGTAAGGCTGGGATTCGCTAAGAAGGAAATCTCCAAGCAGTTTCCACATGCACGCCAACGCGGTTTTGTCAGTTACCTGAGCAGGAGGCTACTCAGCTGCACCTACTCTTGAACTGAGGCTCAGGCTGTTAAGGAAATGCTTTTGCTAGTAGTTCCCCACTTTAATAGAACAGAAAAAGGGAAATCTTGAGTATGGCGAACGATCACAGTGTCAGTGACCACTTGGGATGACGCCATTCAAGAAATACAAGCTTCGTCAATTAGCAAGAATGGGCTTTCTACTCTCTTCTCTTCCTGATAAAAGACAACTACTAACTGCTGTCTATTGATTAGGCAACAGAAGAAAAGTAAAATTGGCCACAGACAAGATAAGTACATTTAATCGTCACCAAGGAGTCCACCGTGGGGTGCGAGACCACATCTTCGAGGGAACCTGACCAAGCGGGGACGACAGAACAGAGATATAAAATAAACAAATCAGTTCTTTAACCTCATGTACTATTTCTAAGGATCAGTTTACATGTTTGCAAATGTAGCTTTCAATTCAGGGCCTACACTGTTTGTATCTAGGCTGCGAAAGCCACGTGTCATCCTGAAGAAATACAGCCCCTTATAAACGCAACCAAACAGCTTGGAGCATCATTTTCTGCGTCTGTTAGCAGTGCTGTTCAACAGCCGTATGAGCGATATCACCGACGGATGTCAGAGAAGGAAGGGAGCACTGTTATCAAGAGCTTAAATTGGTAAAATATTTCTGAGGAGTGATTTGGCACTATTATACAGAGGTTTAAAATTTTTTCTACTAGATGCTGAATATCATTAATCATCACAAAAATACAAATCAAAATCACATTACACTTCCTTACATTCACTAGGACGGCATACACACACACACACACACACATTACATATAAGCATATAAAATGGTTAGACTTTAAAATGGTGCAACACCTATGAAAAACACTATAATATTTCCTCTGAAAAATTAACAGTAAAGTTGCACCTGTGGGTGTATCTCAGAGAATTAACAGTAGATTTCACCTGTGGGTGTATCTCAGAGAATTTAAAGCAGAGACTCAAAGGCACATTGCACATACATGTTCATAGCAGTATTCCTGGTGGGAGCCAAAAGGTCTTTACCTAAGCCATGTGTCCACCAGTGGAGAAATAAAATATTACACATACATCCCATGTAAGATTATTTCAGAAAAAGGAAGGAATTCTACCACATACTGTAGCATAGACGGAGCTTGAGGGGGATTATGCTGAGATAAATACTCCAGTCACAAAAAGACAAAAGCAGTATTATTCCATCTATGTAAGTATCCAGAAAGGAAAATTTATAGAGACAGAAAATTGAATTGTGGCTGTCAGGGCCTTGGAAAGGAGGGAGAATGAGCATGAATGTTCGGTGGGAGACCAGGTTCAGTTTTGAAAGGTGAAGAGTCCTGCAAATAGACACTAGTGACGTGAGCACACAAACATAAATTCACTCAAGACTGAAATTTAAAACCTTACACACTTAAAAATTCACTCAAGACCTTCTGCACTTAAACATGGTTAAGATAGTAAACCTTCATATGTATTCTGTCATAATTTTTTTTAAAAATTTAAGTCTATTTCTCTTATGAGATTTAGTCTTATGAAATCATCACACAAAAGCATAAATATCACCACAAAAATATTTTCTTTACTTCATTGTTTATTACTGGAAAAAATTAGAAATAACCTAAATATCCACCAATAGGAATTAGGTTAAATATATTGTACATTCACACAGTAGAATGCCATGTAACCATTAAATAAAAGTATTTACATGTACATTTGTTAACTAGAAAGATAGCATGAGATATTAAGATTTAGAAACATTTCAAAGCAACATGGGTGATGTGATCTCATTGTCTACAACTAGATAAATGCACACAAAAAACTTTTCTGTCCTCCTTCCCGCACCTCTGCACAAACACAAACACACACAAACACACACCTAGAAAGAGACACATCATACAGTTAAACTACGAGTAATTTTATTGTATGGTGGGTTATGGGTGATTTTTACCTTTCTATTATGAGGTGTTTTTCCCTAGAAATTCTTTGAAATAAGCAACATTTATTTGGATATCTAAAAACTACAAAGTTATATTCATTTTTAATGGGTCATCTCATTGACAAATGAGAATCTTTAGGTCTTAGAAATCTACTGACTATTTTCCAATGATCCTCTAGGTACCAGAAACCAGAAGCTATGAACTGTACTCAAGTTCTGTCACGGAATTTTCGTGCAATTTTTTTTTGCACCCAGGCAGTATTCCTCAGAGAATCTTGTCCTTCATGCTGGAAAAATGATTACTCTTGTGCCTGCTAACAGATCGTAACCCTGGAGTAAAGTGGTGTTCAGCAGATTTTCCTCAGCTCCTGGAGAGTCTGTCTTTTAGAGAACAGTGTGTCCGCGGTTCCTCCCTTTTCCCGTCCAAGCACTGCTCGCACAGATCGTCCCCTGCAGTGCAAACCCAAGTGGCATCTGAGTCACCGCTGGCAGCCACCCAACACTGTCTGAACAAGCGGGTCTCACTAGAGAGGACTTTAACATTTTTATCATATGGTTTCTAACAGCTGTTTTAAGTGCTGACATGATCTTGGCCGTACCCTTCAAAGTGACCTCTCAGTCCTTTTCTCTCGTCCTTTGGAAGGCAGCTTCCTGTCTACACTCAGGTTTATCTTGCAGCCCTGGTGCATATGAGGCCCACCGAAGTTATCAATCAAACCAAATCTAGGAAGTTCTTCTTTGAAAGCACTACAAGGCGTTGAAAATCAATGGGGAAATAAATAATACTGAAACAAATGTTGAAGCTTAATTCAATAAAGGACTACAAGATTTCGCCCAAAAGCAGAAGCCTAGAGAAAGGAAAACAACCTGTCTCAAGTTGCCTGTTCATTGAACCCAGTTTCAGTGTGTCAAAACCAATCACAGCAGCAGGTTGGGGAAAATTTGACTATAAAAAGAAAAGAATTTCCACCTTAAATTCCATATTCTGTAGAGAAAAAATATTGAGTTTATTTAAGTAATATTTTGCTGAGTAAAAATTATTAGGACATTTTTTTCAATGTGCAAAGGTAGACGAGAAGCTTAATCTAGATTAAGGTCAAATTGTTCATCTAATAAAGAAATGAAATTTGCTCCCCAGAAGCTGGAGAAACAGAAGGAGAATATTGGCTAAGAAGATGTCTGCTAATAGGACAGTGATAAAACTCACAAGGGAAAAAAATGACAGAGGAATACCTGATATCAGCGAAGCCTGGGATTTTTTTGTGTGTAGTTTTGTTTTGTTTCATTTTGGTTTGGTTGTTTTGTTTTGTTTTGTTTTGTTTCAGTAGTGGATTATATCCAGGGCCCTATGCATGCCAGCAAGCTTTGTACCACTGAGCTACAACCGCAGCCTAAGACCTGGGAATTTTTAAAAGCAGTGTCATGTATTCAAATTCTGTTGTGCTGCTGGGTTCCCAACATGTTACTTGCATGGTCAGTACGCGTATGTGGCACTCAGAGGCTTTATGATAAAGACGCTCTGAAGAGTGAGGATAGAAGAGTTCCATGTGTGAAGCTTTCTGGAAATGACGGAGGAAGACAGCAGAAAAGCAAGCCGTGCTATGGGCCAGCTCAGGACTGCACAGAACTCAAACGTTATTGTCCCAAAAGGCACCAGAGAAAGATCTAGAGAGGAGAAAGCAGGCTAGATCCAGCCCTCATGTGAGCAGGGACCTCCAGCTGGCAGTCCTGTGAGTTCCAGCAGACTTTAAGGAGCAACTACTGTGGACCACACAGCTGGCATCCTTTGGGGTGGGCATTCTTAAGGTCCTCTACTTGGAGATAGTCTTAATCCAAGGTCATATAACTGACAGCTGGAGAATCAGCTGTCCTCAACTGCCCCCCAAGCTCTCCTTCTGTCCACACACAGCCACCCCGATATTCAAGGGCTCCCTTATTCCTGATTTAGACCCTATTTGGAACTTACTCTGATAGCAGAGTCACCATATTCTGGGGGAGAAGCCACCAAGCCCCCTACCAGAGGAAGTGAAAATAGCCTGGCGTGTTTCACTGGCGTCTTGTAACCAAGATGCTAAACTCTTGAGCACAGGGCTATATTCCTTTTTCCATCCACATCTCCAAGGCAGCTGTCATCCCCACCCTCAAAACTGTGCTACAAATGACTTGTTGAATAAAGGATGAGTTTATGAAGGAAAAGTCTCATCTCACCATTTTAAAAATGAATATCTATGCCTAATCTCCTTTTCTTGATCGGCTCCAGAAAAGGAATTTCACACTGAATATAACTGATAAAGTCTACATTAAAAGAAGCTTTTCCTGACTTAAAAATTAATACAAGTAATCCACGTTCTTAGGGAAAAAATTAGAAATTGAAGATAAGCAAAGAGAAAGAATATGAAGCTGGCCTAATCCCAGTACCTAGAGATAAGATGTATTAAGGCTTTGACATAGGACACTCTGCTGGGAATGACACTGCCCGAATTGATCGCCTCGGAGAAGCACGGAGCATGCGCAGAGAGCTGGACTCACACAGGAGGCCGCCATTGCCCATGGCGCAGCTGTGTGGATTCGTATTGTGCGTGTGTGGGGGTCGACGTCAGTCAGCAGAGGGGCCATCTGCAACCATGGCGGCTAGAGCAAAACTAAACTAAAACAGCTAAAACTAAATTACAAATAAAACTGAAAATAAGGCAAGCTTTGTAAGCAGAGCCACCTTTGGGGTTTGTTTGATTCTGTTGTTTTTCTGCACCAGGTTTGGAAAAAGTCTTTTTGGATTCACCAAACTGATGGGTTTTGTGAATAATTTTAAAAGGGGGGGATTGGAACTCCCATTCCCACCCCCTAATTTACTTTGTTTTCTGCTAATCTCGCACAGAAGTGATACAATTAGACTGTATTTGAAAATAAGCTGTTTTTTATTTATTATTTGACTTGAATCCATCACATAAATTATGCTGTAAAGACTTCTAATACATGATTGTTTACAATTTAGCTGGTTTAATTTTTATATACTGTCACAAGTTGTTATGGATTGTGTCTAGATGTCCCCCCAAAGCCTCATGTAGTCATAGAGTTCTTTTCGAGGTGGTTGAATCTAGACTGTGTGATTGATTCGTAGTGCAGTGCTAGGATTAAATGTGCTGGGGGAATGCTACACCCTCCCTAAAGGAGGTCACCTGTGTACAATATAACGGACAGAAAAAGCTTTGTCTTGCTCTCTTGCTGCTTCTGCTGTCTTCCCCCACCATGAACAACACGGTGCCCCTCTGCCAGGTGCCACCCTGCCTTGGAGCCAGCTGATTATGGGCTGAAACCTCCACAAACTGTGAGCTAAATAAACCTTTCTTTCCTTAACTTCGAATATCTGGTGTTTTGCCTCAGCAGTACAAGAAAGGTAACTAAGACACAAGTGTATAAAGGGTAGGTAGTTCACAGAGAATGATGAATTCTCTTGGAAAAATTCTTGAAAGGAAAACTGCTACCCTCAAAAGCTTATCTTTAATGCTTGAGAGGTACAGTCAGAAGACCAAGAGAAGGCCTGCAAGCAATACTAAGGTCACTAGTATTGCCCTTAGTATGTGCCTGGCTCCAGATTTGGGGGCTACTCCTCTATTTTATTCCCCCCCCCATTGGGCTCTATGGCCTCACATTCATCATCAATAGATAACACCAATAAAAATATTTAGAAGATCTCCCAGCTAGCTTGAAAAACTTATTTTAAGAACAAGTATATACCATTTTAATAACTACATTTTATTGTACCATTGTATCAAGGAGTATACTCATTTCTGATTAATAGAATCTGCCAGCTGATATTATTATCATTTTGTCTATAAACCAGAAACTGAGTTTCAGACAGGGTAAGTGGCGTGCTTATTATATAATTCATGTAGCTACTCATACAGCTAAGTAGCAGGGCTTTGATTTGAATGGTAGTGTCTATTACTTAAAAACCTATCGTCTCAATACATTCTGGGGAATCTGTTGTACAGCTGGGTAATAGATAGTTAGTAAGAATGTATTGTATACATAACATTGCTAAGAATAGATCTTAAATGTTCTCACCACAAAACAAGGCTTGTATGAGGTACTGGATATGTTCACTAACTTGATGTAGTTACATCACAATGTATACATTTATCAAAACAGAACTTAACACTGTGGGTCATAAATAGATATAATGTTTTCTTTGCCGATTAAACCTCAATAAACTTGGTTTGAGTGGGAGGCATCCTCTTAGCCACATTTCACAAGGAACTTGGAAAAAAGATGTCTTTCAGTGAACAGAATGGGAATTTGAAATTTTCCATGTTCTAATGTTTAGCAGGTGCTAACTTGCATTTCCCAGGCCCAAGCACTCCCCACGCGAGAGACCTTCAAACAGTAGTCTAAGGGAAGGGGCTCAGCTGACAACTTGTAGCCTGAACCAGCTGCTTCCTCCAAAGGCAGGCAGGACACTGTACTGGGCAGCAAGGGCTCTCTGACACCTGGGACACCAGAACAGCCTCTGAGCTTTGCAAGGGGACCTTGGCAACTTTCAGGAAGCGAGTGAATTTTCCTACCAAACTGCCAAAATACTTGTAAATTCCAGTCTTCCCCTTCTGGTGTCTATATTCCAACTAGGGTATACAAAAAAAAAAATTCATCTGGCTACACTAGAACCTATTTGTTGAAAGACTATTTTATTCAATATTTCAGTTGGTATTAAGTGATAGTCTGATAGGCTTTAAAGATTCAATTTCAGCGACAGTTTCATCAGCAGATTGAGATAAATGGAGCTACATTCCACAGTATGAACCCAATGCATTTTCTATAAAGTGGCTTGAGGCATAAATATAGGCAGTATGATAGAAATGCCTTACCTGGGAATTTTACATAAACTTGTAGTTCTGCTTAACAAACAAATCTACTTCTTCCTGTCTGACTTTTGTTGAATTCATGTAAGAGTCAGTTTGGGCCTCACCAGTTGGATTTTGAACTCTTTTGAACTCTTCCATATGAGTCCATATCGAATATCCCTACTTCTGAGCTTGTTCTCTTTATTTATGGCTTTTTTCTTCCTGCCTTCCTGCTCTGCGTGTCTTCCTAGTAGTGACACAGTCCTCTAAACAGAAAAAAAAAAAAAAAGACTCCTGGCATGATAGACATTCATTCCATTTTTTTTTTTTTTTCATGTAAGCCCTCGGTGCTGTGGTTTTCTATAAATTCTTCCTAGTTTAATAACTCGCCGGATGATAAATTGATTAACAATATAGAGCACAAATGTTCAAGTGTTTATAGATCAGTTCTCTTACCAAAACACCCTAGCTTATTTTCCTTATTTGGCGCTTTGCAACCTGAATTCATTTTATCTACCATTTCAGCTACTGTCCGTACTTAACTTTTGTAACCAGCTGCCTCATACTTCTCTAAAAAGACACTCCTCCACTCCCGATGGGGTGACAAGCTCATTCTAAGGAAAAGTACGGTAAGTTCCAACTCTGTCTACCACACCTTCCCTCGCGAACACCGCAGCTTAGCGGCGCCTTTCGCAGCAGTCTGCTTGCTGCTTCTCGCGGCTGAAGTTATCAGCGGACCGCGGCTGCCAGCAAGAGAGTTTGTTCCTTTTGCACCGCTGTGCATTCAAAAGCTTGTAAGCAAACTATGTAGTTTGGAGACATCTGTACTCTGAAACGTCTGAGGTTGGATTTTTAAATGTATGAACCTGCTTTTTAAGAGATAAGCTTAACACACTGACGTTCACACTGACATTCATGGAGATGACCAGTATGTTTAGATTTATTCCTCTCTTCTCATTTTGTTCATCCAGTTTTCTGTGATTCTTTTATTTTACAAAAAAGGTATCTTCGTTTTTCTGAACTGATCTGCATACTCTCATGCGGCCCGTGCGTCTCAGAGTCTGCCCTCCTGAAAATATGTTTCTAGTCTCTAGAAGTGAGGAATCTCTGGGGGACCTCAGTTCAGACAAGCAGATGCTCTGAAGCTGGGAGGGCAATCGGAGGTGCTGAGAGCGCGGATGTGTGTCCAGGCGCAGCGCAGCAGCGTCTCAGCCCTCAGGGGGAGCGGGAGCAGCGTCCTGATGAACAATTCTTAGCGTCATCCTCGCCGAGCAGCAAGAAGTCCCAGTTGGGGTTTTCTGGCCCCGCCTGCGGTTTAGGTAAGTAGTCCTGCCTCTGACGCTGTCATTCCTGCCAATACAGGCGCGAAGCTTTATCTTCCGGCCTTTCCAGAGGTTCTATAAGGTACCCACAGTCTCTAAGAAGTCCTGATAGAGGCAATTCTATGCCCTGCCACTAAGAATCCTAACTGAATTGCCCCGTCCAATCAAGAGCGACCCGCTGAGTCAGCCATCTGCACAGAGTTGGTGATTCATGTCACGGGGACTAGGGATTGAGCCCAGGGATGGAACCAAGGAACTGCACTGAGCTACATCCCCACGTCTTTCTAAATTTTTATTTTACTTTGAGACACAGTCTTGCTAAATTGTTAAATGGCTCAGTCTAATCTCTGACTTTTAACCTTCCTGCCTCAGCCTCCCAAGGTGCTGGGCTTATAATCATGTGCCACCACCCCGGTGTGTATTGACTCTTATTGGGAAACATGTTTATTTTGCTCTTGACTTTGAGTAGACACGTTGTATAGGGGATAATAGGTTAAAATTTATTTTTCCCTCAGGATTTTTATACTGTCCTGTTTTTTCTTGCATTTATATGGTTCTTACTCCACTGTTGATGTTTATTTTTTCCCTTTTTCTGGGTGTTCTGAATGTTTCCTGTTTATCTATCTATGAGCTGTCATTCTCTTTATCATTCTTTATCTTTATCCACATACTTAGTAAGCCCTTTCTGTCTGTCATTTAATGCCAGGAAAGTTTTTACTATTCTTCCTATGTTGCTTTACTTTCTCTTCTTCTATAGCTCCTGATTGATTGACATCTTGTATGCTTTGAATTTTTTTGTATTTCCATGCCTTTATTAACTAGAGATTATGTCCTGTCTCTGCGCTCTCACCCTGTGGAGCGCACACCTATCTCCCACGCATCTCATTAAAAAGGAAGATTCTAATTCAGTACTTGGGGTGGAGCCTGGGTCCCATCTTGCTAGCAAGTTTGCAGAGAGGCTGATGCCGCTGCTCTGCAGACTGGACGCTGTGTAGCAGGTCCTCAGGCCCGAGTTAGGCGCTGGAGGTGCAGAGATCAGGCCTGAGGCTCTCCACTGTGCCTGTGCAGATCTTCCTCCGCACTCGCTAGGCGCTGACCTTGAGAGAAATGACCTCATCTCTTTGAGAACCACACTTTCCCTCTACAAAATAAAGATCTTAGTCCCTGTGTTTCTGGCTGCCTGTGGTGATTCCGTGTGCTTGTTAGCCTGTTCAGACCCCAGGAGGCGTGAAACAGAGAAAGGACAACGCTGGGCTTCTGCTGTCGGGGGTTAGCTTTCAGGGCACGGGACAGACAGTGTCCTGGCCTCCAGCGAGCAGGGCTCTATTCTCGGCTTCAGACTCAGCCGGGAAGCTGCTGTCTGAGTGAAAGGGGTGAGAACAAACCCCCCGCACTTCTTTCACCCCGCATGGCTGCACACCCGCCACACGGTAGGAGCCAGCGTGCCCCTTCCAGTGGAGAGCGACCCGCCGCGTCAGCCGTGTGGACCGAGAGGATGTACAGACTCGGTGATTCATGTCACGGGTTATGAGAGTAAATTTGTGTTAAAAAATAATTCAAAAAGGAACTCTTAAAATGGAAATCATAAAAAGTCATGGAAGAGAGAAAAGGTAGGCGTCTGATGTTTGAAGGGGAAGTGTCTTACCCTGAGACCACGTGTCATGATTACTCTGAACATAGAGAATCAGAGAGGGAAGGAAGGGAAGGAAGGAAGGAAGGAAGGAAGCAAGGAAGGAAGGGGTAGGGAGGGAAGGAAAGGAAGGAAACCCTGAGTAGCTCTTTTATGCCAGGCATTTTGTCAACATGAAACTGTAAACCTGGGCATCACCCAGGCTGAATCCAGAGCCCCTCACCCGAAAGACCCCAGCCTGTAATGGACACAAGAGAATAAATAGCTTTAAGCAGCACGTGGGGGGAGGAATGGGTCCAGACACACTTTAAAGTCATTTTTTTCTGAGAGTAGTTCTAGGACTGTGTTTAGTTACAACCTTACTGTTTTCACGCAGGCAAATGTTTTGGTTATAATTCTACTGTTTCACTGTCTAAATGCCAATTTAGCAGGTAACTTATAGATTTAGTCTTGATAATATATTTTAGAAGCAAAGAAGTTGGAATAACCTTTATGAAACAAATTCAGAAAGAGAGAGAGAGAAGCAAAAGATCACAAGCTCCTTAAAAGAATAGGTGACGGATTTGCCAAGGACAAATTTTAGTCCCGCTAGTTCTCCTAAAGTTTACCAGAAAACTGCTTAGCATTTTTAGCTATGTTAATTCCTTCCCGGAAGGAAGTCCTGACTATATTGCACAAGGAGCTTGGGTCCCAAAGTTTGGCAGAGTCCCCTGCAACACATACACTCCTTGACTATGGATTTTTATCAGTTTCCTTATTGGGAAAGTAAAACAAAAACCTAGACCTTTATAAACTTAACCTCATTCATTTTAAGGCATAACTTTCTTTCTCCAAGAATTGTTCCAAGTTATTCTCTCCTGGTGGTGAGGGTTGCCGGAGAGAGACTCCTGTCTGATTTCAGCCAAGGTCCATTTTTCCAGAAGAGGTGGGTACCTGGGACACACTCCTTTGCTATGGTGGTTTTTGTTTTTGCTTTGTGTTTGTTTGTTCTGTTCTGAGTGGCTTTTATCTGCTTGAGCTACAAGCTACACCAGAGGTACAAGCTCACAGGTAAAGTGTCTGGCACCCACCATGAGCTCAAATCTGCATTTTAGTTCTGTCTTTCCTTACCCACCCTCCCTTCTTCTCTTCTTCTCTTCTTGCCTCTCATACCTGGACTTATTTGTGATAAGATTCTAGAAGTGAAAAGATAGGCGTCCTCTCAGGGTCTCCAAAGTCTTCCTTCTCTTTCAAATAGTGAGGAGAATACAAGGCTCTTAATTATACATTTAAGAAGAAGAAGATTCAAGGGCAAGTAACTAGGCACTATGGTCTAAATGTCTGTGGTTCCTTAGAATTCATATGTTGAAACCTAACCCTCAACCGGAGAGTATTCAAAGGTGGGGCCTTTGATAGATTATTAGATCATGAGGGTGGGGCCCTAGGGAATGGGATTAGTGCCCTTATGAAGAGGCCTTAGGTGCCTCAGTCCCTGTGCCATGTAAAGAAACAGTGAGGAACTGGACGTCTGAGAGAAAGAAGCCTCTCACTCAGTGTCCAGGGCTGTAAGAAATGACTTTCTGCTCCTATAAACCCGGCGGTTTCTGACATTGTCTTGCAACAGCCTTGACAAACTAACTAAGACACGGTGCTCAAGAGTACACAGTACTTGTATGTTTCTTTCACTGAATAAACAGTTCAGATTTTTTGTTATGTTTTAGTTTGAGGAGGACTCAGAAACACAAAATACTTGCAGGATAAAGATGCTACATTTTCCAAGAAAAAGAAACATCAGTAAAAAGTGAGATAGTTGCAAACCTGAAAGGCAACTTTGGCAAGCTTTGCTGTAGAGCCTCAGGCCAGCCCTGATTCCTGGCATCTCCAAGGCAACAGCGGGCAGAGAGAGCATCTTGTCCTCCTCATGGCATGCACTCATCCCAGAGCAGAGATCAGGCAGGCAAGGCCAGCGGGATGGGGAAAATCAAAACAGAATTTTCTAGAACATTGAGAGGCACCAAAACAGTTACTAGGGATTTTTAATCAGATAGACCTGGCCAGACTTCTCTGAACCTCAGTTTCCTACAAGATGGAGCCAATCTATCTCAAATGCCTGAAGAAATGATTACGTGTACACCTTGGGCACTGACTGTAATACACAGTGGGATATTCCTGCGCGTAACAAACAACCCCAGAATTCTGTGATCTGATAGGTGTTTTTCTCACATTCACAGACTTGGCACTGCCTAGGTAACACCTTCAAGCTGCAGGAACACAGGTAAGTAGAGAAGGCTCCTACTCAACCCACGACACGTGTCTCTGTTTCCTTGGGAGCAGCAGGCTCCCCAGAGCCTTCTGTGATCGCGGCAATGACCGAAACACCATCACAAGGTACATTTCAAGGGCTCACTTAGGTTATGTACACCAGCACTGCATGGGGCCACGCCCAGCACCAGTGTTCGGCTGGTCGAAGAGGAAATGAGTATTTGCTGTACGATCACCCAAACTGTTACAGTCTCCTTTATTCAAAACACGCTCATCACCACCCAAAGATCCCCAGATCTCTCACATTTAAAGGATACGATCTTGTGAGCTACACTGGGTCTCAATGTGGTTCTTCTAGATCTAGACACCCCTTACCAAAAAGCAAGATATCTGCCCCGCACAAACTGAACATTCAAAGGTAGAATAGTATTGGGATAAAAGTAATGCATAAATACTTCCATTAAGCCAGGTGTGGTAGTACATGTCTCTGGGAGGCTGAGGCAAGAGGATCAAAATTTTGATCTCAATCTGGGTAACTTAGCTAAGTGAGATCATGTCTCAAAATAAAAAATAAACAAGGCTAGGAATGTAACTCGGTGCATAGGTCCCGGGTTCAATATCTAGTACTGCAAGAATTGATAGGGGAGAGAGAGAGAGAGAGAGAAGATAGCAGAGACAAAGAGAGAGAAGGAGTCAGAGACAGAGAAGGTCCAGGAAATAGCTCAGTGTCACAGTGCCTGCCTGGCAAGCATGAGGTCCTGAGTTCGATTCCTGGTACCAAAAAGAAAAAAAAAAAGAATACTTTCTGAGGCAGGTCTGGAAACCCTCTTTCATGCATATCTTCATGAAGTGTGATTGAAAATGATTCAGTGAATGCTCCTGCCGAGCGTCATCCAGTGGAAGGAAGGGCAGGCTCCTCACAACACGGGTGTGTCCTCACCCATCTTGTTCACTGGATCTGGCGCCGTACAAATAATTCCGGACACTAAGGCAGCCGTGACAACGCAAGGAAAGATCGAGCGAGAATTTCTGGAACTGCTGCAGACAGTGGCAAGAGCAATGGGATAATGTGTTCAGAGAAGAGAGAGCATTTTGAGGGAGGGATAAAGGCCATGTGTCTTTCAGCGTAATATTTTTATTTGAACACATGCATATGTTTTGAGCACACATTTTACTTTTTAGATAGGGCCACTCATGACAGACAATTGGAAGGTATCCAGCTTCTATAGAACCAAGATTTATATTTTTGTAGGAATTCTCAGTATGTGAAAGGATGTAGCAGGCAGTTTATTCATGTTAAGGGCCTCAGCAAATGGTACATTTAGTCTGGATTTAGTCTTTACTTCATGGAAATGCTTTAGACAGTATATTGAATCTGTTCTCTTCCCTAGCGCTGTATCATAATGAACACATGGATTTTGCGAAGAGGAGCTTTAGTTTCCTTTTCTACTCTTACTGACAAATAGAGTGTTCACAAACTTAATTCATTCCGAGATTCTAGAACAGATGACCATGTTCACATTCGTGTGGGAAAGACAGCAAAGTTGTGTTTGTCACTCCATGCAGAGTCCACAGACAAAAACAAAATTGTGCCAGATGCTTCAGTTTGCAAACCAAATTGTTCACAAGAAATGTGTTCCTGAACTGAAGTACCACTGTATTATTAAACATTCATTCAGGAGACCCCGATTTCTCCACATGCTCCTCCTAGCATCTTATAAAGAGTACACTGGAAGCACATGGAGACCTCTAGATTTGCAGATCTTGATTCTGTGACTGTCTTCTCAGACCACGATTTGATCTAAGGTAGCATAACGTACGGGAACTTACAAAGCAAGAGCCACAGAGATTCAGCAAGTGGGGCAAAATTAATGATTGAATTTCCGACAAAACATTTCTTCTTCCTGCTGTTCTTCCCAATGCAATAGGAGAACTTAATCATACACTCCTCAAAAATACTCAGGGACGAACCCATTGCAACACAGTGAGCATCAGTGATGAACAATCGCCAGTGATTACACCTAGGACCTCGCTGCGAAGAGATCAATTAACAAGTGCTCAATTAAAAATCTGAAAGAAATGAATGTTTATAATAAATGCCATGCAATTATCTGAAACTATACCTTCTCACAGAAACACTGGGATCCCGAGTCATTCAGTGTGTTCCTGTATTGATACACGAAACTATAAAACATGAAGTTAAATGAATTATCTACAATTATGCCTTTGATCCTGTCTTTGCCATTCTTGGAGCCCAGAAGTGGCTTTTGATTTCTTTTGATTCAGTAAGATAAAAACTCTAATTGTAGTTATCACTCACACCAGCCGCAAACAACTATAGATTATTCCCTGTCAGAAGTCAATGCACTTTTGATTTTCCTTCGTTCCCTTAGCCTCCTTTAGCCCTTGTGGTCTCTGACCTGAATAGGACAACTTTGCTGGTCTCTGATCCTCCGTTCTTACGCTCTCGTCCTTCAGCGCCTTGTCCCAATGCCAATTCTCCCATAAAGGGCTTCCTAATTACTCTGCCCGAAATTACTATTGCCTTTTTATAGCTCTTTCTTATCTCTCATAAGAGGATAATAATAATTATTCCCAAATCATTACTACAGCCTGATAGGTATGTCTGCCTCCCTTTCTGCATGGTAAGCTTCAAGAGGTATCATATAGGCCTGTCTTAGTCTGTCCCTTGTTTATAATGTTCATTGTTACATTTATTTTTTACTCTCCTGGAAATTGAACCAAGGGCCTCATATGTTAGGCAAGTGCCCTACCACGTTGCTACAGCCCCAGTCTTTTAAAATTTCTAACAGGATCTTGCTACATTGCCCTGGTTGTCCTCAAACTTGTGATCCTCCTGTCTCAGCTTCCCAAACAGCTGGGATTATAGGCGCACACCATTATGCTAGCTCTAAATTCTTTATAGCTCAAGACTTCTGGCAATTGCATCATTTATAAAATGATTTTGATCTACCATCGTGTCAGCACTCAATTAGACAACCATACTCACCATCCCAAGCACTGACCTAACTTAATACTTTATTTTTCCCAGCCATGATTCTGTGGTCAGTCCCATAGTCTTTCCAGGTATGGTGGTACACACCTGCAATCCCAGCACTTGGGAGGCAGAGGCAAGAGGATTGTGAGTTCAAGGCCAGCCTAAACTACATAGCCAAAACCTGCTCAATAAAATTTTTTTTAAAAATTCATGTTCTGGGGCTGGGAACTTAGCTCAGTGGCACAGTGCCTGCCTGGCAAGTGCAAGGTCATGAGTTCGATCCCTGGTACTGGAAGAAAAACAAACAAACAAAAAAAATTCATATTCTACAAGGTCTTCAGAACAACCTTTCTGTATAATTTAAAATAAAATTTGTGTCAATATAGTAGTTGGAATCCTCATAGAAATAGTAGTCATAAAAAGTATAAAAGTGGGGAACTATAGCTATGCTCATACCTCTGTAGGTAGAAGGTTTCCAAATCCTCTGACTAGTGCATCAGGGTGGAAAAATCATAAAGCTTTAATTATAAGCAATGAAAGAATTAAAGAAAAACCCTTCTTGAAGCTCTGATCACTACCTCTCAGCTTGAGCATATTCTTTATGAAGCCAAAAAGGAATAGAATTGTCTTAGAAAATCCCAAACCTAACAGTTCACTGGAGCAGGTGTGTTTTGTGACATCTGGGTGACACAAACAAACAACTTTTCTGAGAAAATTCATCAGTGAAAACTGGAGTTGGAAGATGCAGGCCAAAGATGTTATACTTGGCCTTCCAGTGACGTAAGCAACCATCAATGGTTGTGCAGGTGCAGTCTCAGGATTTTATTTGTGACAGTATCAACTCAGGAGATGAGGGAAGGAAAGCCAGGGCCAGCCTAATTACTAGGGTGCATTTTCTGAAGAGTTGGCACAGTTATCTCACAATAAAAAATGTAAAATGCTGGGAAAATCACATTAAACATAATTTGTTGTGGATATTGTTTTGCTTTTGCTTAAAATAGATGGTGAACCTGAGTTACTTCTGGAATGAGGAGCTCTACCAAGCCATAAAAAATGAGGAGTCCAAGATACCTGAGTCTTATCCAAATCTGTCCTCCTAAACAAGGTAAAGCATTTGAGTTCCCACTTTTCCAAATAGCTTTGAAAGGTAAACAATTTGAAGATAACAATTTGCTAATTCCCCATCACCTTGTCTGAAATTCTGTACTACTTCTATTGTTTTAGTGTTGTTTTGTTTATGTCTGTTTGTTTGTTAATATGTTTTCATTCTTTTATCTTTAAAATAAAAATAAATACAAATTTTAAAAATAGATAAATAAAAATTTAAAAAAATAAATAAATTAAATTAAATAAATAAAAGTGAATAATCAGTGTTGAATCTGAATATCTGAATATCTGAATAATCAGCAGACCAACCCACATGTCTTATAGTCATAAACTGAACAGGAGGGCTTTCTGGATGGTCACGGACTGACACTGTTGTGATTGACATGTTTCACACGTGTACCCAGAAAGTGCGCTCCACTCCTCTATGCTCCCCTTGGCCTCATGAACGGGATCCATGCAAGCGGCCCTATCACCACCGCTGGCTGCTCTGTCCCCGCCCAGGAGCTCCCTGAGGCCTGCACCACTGTTCCCAGCCCCGGGCTTCCCCATGGGGCGTGGCCCTCACGTCAGTATCTGGCCCTGGAGAAGCGAGTGGAAAAGCCCAGAATAGGCAGTTCTTTCCACTGGCTCCAGGCCGCTCACCAAGAAAGCAAATAAGTCTCTAGTCCTGTTTTTATTTTAAATTTCCAGGAACGGGTGCTCGAGCCTGTTGTCACTTCCACGTGAGTTGGGGAGAAACCATAAGACCATTCTGGCTAGCTCCAAGGCATTTACCTAGTAACTATTGTTTTAACGAGGGTAGAAGGGGTGTGCATACTTTATGTCGATGTATTTTACATGATTTTTCCTGTTGGCTGTTATTTTCCCAAGTCCGTCTCCTCGTGTTCAAGTTAAGCATCTGCTGTCTGACATCTTCATTAAAGCCCTAATCTGTACTCATTTTTTCATGGGTGTCTACCAGAAAAACACACCAGGGGCCTGACTGATCTCGTGTTCCGGGCCTTCCGCCCTGATGCACTAGTAGTTTTTTCCTGTATGCTTGTTTGTTCCTCAGGCCTGGGTGTTACAGTTTTCTCTTTCTTCTTTGATTCTAATATCTCCTGTCCCATTAGCTCCTCCATTCATCCTGTGCTCAGCAGAAAGGACAGCTGTTAAGGGTAGCAAACTATCTCCAGATCCTACTTATTCTACTTAAGAAAGTTTTCTCCTTTCCCCTTCCTCTCCGTTACGGAGGCCCGAGGCCCTTCTGTATTTCCCCGACGTTTCCTAACTCTGCTCACTAACTCCAAAATAATTGGTCTAATCCACATACCACCCGCTGCTGTTACTGTCTTTCTAATGCACAGACATGATTATATTATTCTTCATTTAAAAGTCTTTGATTTCCCTATTTCTTTAAAATTAAGAGTGGAGTACTCTGTATAATAGGCGAAGCTATTCATGACTGCATGCTGTCTTCCTGCCCTTATCTCCGTCCACTCGCCCTGTGTCCGCATTTCCAGCCACCCCCCTGTCACTCTCACTTTCCTGGAATAGAATTTGCTTTCCTTCACGCTGTTTCTGCTTCCAGGTATGCCCCGTGACCACACAGAACACCCCGAGCCCTGAATCTATACAGGGTTTGCTAACCATTTGGTAAGACCCTTCCGTAATGAGATTCGGCACCTCCCCATGAAGCAGTCACAGGTTGCTTCGCTTTGTTCTGGGTATCTTGCTATTTGCTTCAAGTATATCACGTTGTTCTAAAGGTGAGCATGTGTCAGAGCACCATGAAGTGATTCTTGGAATCAAACCTTAGATTCCCTTTACTCAGTGAGTGGGAGTGAGAATGGGGCAAAGGAATTCCACCCCTGCCTTTGTGGATATTCAGTTACCCAGTGAGTCGGTCACTTTATTGAGGATTTAACATGTGCCAAGCAGTTTTAGTGTTGGCAGAGAATACAGCGATGAACAACACAAAATCTCTATCCTCATGCAGCTTATATTCTGAAGAGGGGTAAAGAAGACAAAATAACCATGTAATATAATGTCAGCAAAGCTGTGAAAAGGGGGGGCACCTGTGATAGCAGAAGGACAGATCGTGCAAGGTAGGTGTGCCAAGTGGTCACTACAATCAGAGAAGTAAATCCAGTGAGAGTTCTCACAATGTGTGCAGACCCAAGGAAGTGCAAGAGCAAAGGCCCTGGGGCAGAATGAGCTCCCTGAATTCAAGGCCTGCACAGCTGCAACAAAGTGAGCCGTCAGTGGTAGACGAGAAGGCTAGAGTGGAAGGCTGGAGGGGTGGGGTACACTGAGGGGCCATGGAAGGGAAGGGGTGAACTGGGATTGCTCACCTCCCTCTTCACGAAGCAGAGCTTGGAGGCAGAAAGATCAGGAGCATCAGGAGCCTGAGTCAGGCAGAGCGGATGGGAGCCATCAGCCTAATGCGGCCCTTCCCGGCCTTCCCAGAGAGGCGCCGTAACACACCCACCCCGGCCCCAGTGGGGAGAACTTCCCAGTGTCGTCTGCTTCCTATTCTCAGACAGACAGAGCTCCAACTAGCGCAAGCATCTGCCCCTGCAAGGAGGAAGCAGGGACGTGCAAAGAGACTGCCCAAGTTCTCATTTGACCCCCACTTGGCAGTGCACTCGCTTCTGCTTCGGGTCTGAGGCCAAGTCCACAGTAGTATAAGGTACGGTTCACCTGGAACGCTTGTTTAAAGTAGATTTCCGTGGATTCCCGACATTTATAATAGGCAACCTCTGCCGACACAGAATCTGGAAACAATGAAGGTCAGAGCTGGCGAAGGAAGAGACAAGTATCTGTTCCCATCTTTCGCTGGTACAAGAATCCTCTACGGTGCCACGACCACACATGAGGCGTTGCTGATGGTACCTACGGTTGGTGACAGAATTAATTCTTACACTTCTATTGCATTACGCCGTTGGTATCGCTCTTCTAAGTAAGCCTAGGGTTCTTATAATAATATATGTCTCTTAGAAGTATCCTCATTCACAAATTTTCACCGATAGCTTTTCAAACACACAGTTTCTCATTTATTTCCAAGTCACATGAAACTGTCTTTTCCAGATCACAGCAGCTCAGAGGCGGAGAGGTGTTTGGAGGGCTCCTCCAAGACGACCCCGTTCTGAGGTTAAATGAAGGCGGGCAATGACAGAAGTTTTCCTGAGACGCAAGGCTCTGTCTGGTTACAGCTGCCTTCCTCTTGTCATCCGCATCTGTTAGAGTGGCGAACCTCGGTGACAGATAAGAAGTAAACGCAAGATTTAACAGATCTGTTTGGGAACAACTGATCTTGCATAACGAGACTGCAGTCAGCTGTCAGCTGCTGTGTCCCTAGCCTCTGGACTTTTGTACCCTCCTCTGCGGCATGCCCGCTGACCTACGATCCTGTACATTAGGGAATAAAGTGCTGACTTTCTGTCTGACTTGATGTTTTCCACAAGACACTACAGATTGTCAGAAAAGGGCTCGGTATCTCAAGTCATTTCTTTTCCTAACTTGTTAAAGTGGGGCTGGTTTGTGAGAATGGAAAGTGTTGTTCCTTTATGCTTAAAGGACGGTTAGAAATACCGAGGACACTCCAGCACAAGCACCACAACGCCCACGAAATGGCAAAAAGATAAAGAAAGAAATGATGGAAAGTCTTTACCACAGAAATAATGCCTCAAGTCAGCACAGTGGGGTGCATCTGTAGCCCCACGATTTGAGAGTCAGTCTGAGGCAGTGGATCACTCGATGAACAAAATGAGATCCAGTGTTTTAAAACCAAAAAAAGAAATAGCAGCTACATTTCTTTCCCATGTGGGTAGCCTAACAATTTCAAAACCTAAAGTACAGGAGGTATTAACCCATAACCAGTGAGACCTTCCATGTTCACACAATGAGAAAATGGGAGTTTCCCTGAACATTTTCCCCAGCTTTCTATCTGGCAATCTTGAAATTCATCTTGCCCTGTGAAAGAATTTCATGGGGTGTTTAGGCAATGACTTGGGTTTTTTTGTTGTTGTTTGTTTATTTCTTTTGTTTTTTTCCAGTACCAGGAATCAAACTCACGACCTCGCGTTTGCCAGGCAGGCACTATACCACTGAGCTAAATCCCCAGCCTTAATGATTTGGTTTTAAAGTCAGTCTAGTTATTCCAGAAAAAAATTTCCACTACAATATTAAGTGTTGAACATCCATAAACCCAATATTTTAAATCTTCTTTGCTTTATCAGTTCCTTTCATTGGCAAATGCCTCCTTCTTTCTTTTATTTATTCTGTTTGTATCAGATAGGGGCATTTGTCAAAATAAACCTCATGTGGACAGCTTTGTAACATATCTGATATATCAGAAGAAAATAAAATAAGTCATTAGTAGTTCACCTGACGTAACTATACATTTTCGTGCCCCGCCTACAACATAATCACCCAAACAAACACGTGAAGGGGAAGCTCAGGTCTGTGTCTTCGTTAATTATTCCCTACATTTCATTTGCTTGCAAAGATTGTATTTTAAACAAATCAGATTTGAGAAAAATGGAATTTTTCTTATTTAGTCTGTCTTTCTGGCAGTAAGGACAAAAGGAAGATAAAAAGCAGTCACAGAAAAATGTCACAGCCTGGGGCACAGGGTACCCTGCCATGGCTGGTAGCAGAAAGACTAAATTTGAGTATCTTTTCTACAACTGATTCTAGTGAATATGCAAAGCCTAATATGATCCAGCAGGTGGCGTGAGGCTGACTCCACAGTTATCTGGGGCTACACAGTTCACATAGCGAAGGGCTCCAGATAGCAAATAAAATTGATGGATATTTGCAGTCATTATTTTTAATTTCACTTTTCCAATTACACATAGCCTGGAATTACCTGTCATATTCCTTTAGGTTTTCTTTTACCTTGCTGTTCAAAAAAATCTGGGTGGTGTGTATTAAAGCAGGCAGCCCAACAAAAGTCACTGAGGAAAATGCACGTATTTACTTTGTTTGGTTTAATCTGCTGTATCTATTTAGCTCTCAATACATAATTAACATGCACAGATCTATGTTTATGTGATTTATTCATAGTGGCATAATTTACATGAAGCCAACAAATGTGAAAGACTTTAGAATGGAAAAGAAGGATCAAGTGGTGATTACTGATGTCAAAATCTCTCTTGATGTGGAAACTCACTGATCGATGCTACTTTCTGCTTCAACTTTTCTTAAGAAATTTTTCTGAATGGTCCAAATCTACTGTTTCTTGTACAATATTCAGGAGGGAATTTTTCTTCAATAACTAATTTGAAAACTTGTTTAAAACGATCCTGATTTTTATGGCAGTGTTAACCAGAGAATCATGAGACCTCTCAAGAATTAAAATAGGTGCCATTTCCTAAATGGTCAGTCACAAAATTCTTTGGTATTTTATTTTCTCCTAAGAACAGCATATTTCTTCCATCTGCTTAATAAGCTAGAGTGATAATGTGCTTTCTAGTTATAAATACCAGTGTGCATGTTTTCTGCTGGCCATGTCTTGTACCTATTAATCTCATCACGATTAATATCCTATATTGTAATTTGTGAATCTTATATTTACAGCTAGATCATAAACTCAAAGAAAATAGGCACTTTCACCTTTCTATGGGCAGTGTCTAGCAGGGCTCAATACATAGACAATGTTCCGTAATGCCAGTGAAGTACACTTTAACAAAGTATCATTCGGGTACTAAAAGCGTAACTGTTTATGTGCAGATTCATACGCAGACTTTTTTAACAAATAATATCAAATAGCTGGTGATGCCACAGGATGTGATGGTGTCTCAGCTCACACTCTTTCAAAGAAGTGGAGATGCGATTCTTCCAAAATGGTCAGGCTCCCTCGCCTGCAAGAAGATGACCAACAGCCTTACACAGGAAGAAATCGAGGGCCGCACCTCCTACGTCTCAGAGGTTGAAGGCGGTTGAAATGACCACGAATTCATTCAAAGTAGCATTGCCAGGGGCCTCATTCAGGACAGCTGGTCAGAAAGGGCAGGGGCAAGTAGCTTCTATGCTCCTCTTGGTTGATGGCTTAAAACAAGGCGGGCTCCCTACACTGCCGGGTTTTTTCTCATAATTTCACACTTTTTTTTTAACTTACTTTCTCCCTTTCATTGACATATTTTTTTAATTTCTAAAATTCATATTGAAAGTAAAAACAGGGAAGGGGGGTGGTCCCTCCTCAGTAAGGGCAAGAGCACAAGCCAGGGACGTCTGTCAAACAGTCCTTGAGCCATCCATCCTTCCCGCCCACGTATCTCAAGACAAGTAAGAAAACGCTCAGAGTTAACTACATTCTCTTTTGCTTTTTCTTTTCAGTGTATTTAAAACTTACACAAGTAAAGGATGCTGGCAGTAAATTTTTTCCCCTGTATCTAACTCTTATCTCTATAACCACCCCTCACTTTCACGTTCCAGAAGAATGGGTGTTCTAAGCTTTTTTCTTTTACCGCAGTGATTATATGCATATTTACACATCACACAGCCATGAGTGAATTTTTAAGGTGGAATCATACACCACAAACTTTCTACAGCTTGCTTTTTTAATGCTCACACACTACTTATTTTAGTGCTGAGTACTATTTCATCATGAAGTCACACTACAATTTGTTTAATAAAATCTCTTATTGATTGAATTGCTTTCAATTTTTCCCTTCTAAATGGTGCTTATGTGAGCATCCTTCAATCTTTCGTGTATTATAAACCTATCAGTAAGGAAATTTCCCTAGTGCTAAAAGACACAATTCACATTTTTAACTCTACTGAATGTTTCCAAACTGCCCCCCAAAGCGTGGCACCGAAAGAATCTGCCAGCAATAGGGTGTGTGAGTTCTCCTCCCTGCACCCGGACAAGCTCCCTCCGCAAGGAATATTTCATTACTGAGAAGAAGCCCTGCCTGATATGTTGTATTATTAGCTCAAAGTTGCTGAAAATATTGAAAATTTATTAAAAATAGAAATAACAGAAAAGACAAAAGATGCAGCTTATTGGTCATATATGAAAGATGACTCTAACTCTTGCTTTTATTCTATTATTTTTGTAACTGCAAAATTCAAGCATAGTATTTAAAAACACGGAAGGATAAGAATGTAATCGGTGTAAGAGTGTGTGTGAGTTTGGGTTTGGTTTGTGTGCGACTCTTCCCCTTACTGAGATAAGGAAGGAAGGGCTTTGGTTCTAAACTGGGGCAGGGGGATGTGACATCTCCCCCTATGTCTTACAACCTCTCTGCTCAGAGATGAACCAATGACAATTCAATAAATCTGCCTGTTCATGGGAACCAGACGTAGCCCGGGTTAGGAAGTCAGCACTCGGTGGCCGTACCATACATCACCCGGAGGTGCTGCCGGCCACGCACTGGAGAGTGACGGCACTCTGATTTTTCTCCTTTTTTGTCACGGGCTCCTGCAGACATCAGTGTCTCATTGAATGTAGCGGCTTCCTGGCCATATTTCCCCTCTCTTCCATTACTTGTACTCAGATAAATCTCCTCACTTGGGCAGAAAGCTTGGATATACAGCCTCTGCTCCTGGCACTGATCAATACCTGCACAGAGATAAGCCGGCCAGAGGAGCAACTAGACTGGCTCTTGGAATGACTATGTATCATGTTCAGGGGCTTGTAACATCCACAGTACAACCCGTGATAATACTCCTTGTTTTAGGGAAATATTGCCGCAAGCTAGAGACCATCATGACACTGTCCTAACACACTAGAGAGGTTTTCAGGTAAGGACTAAGGCCCTGAACCACATGATTCAGCCAGGAATATTCTGGGTTCTGTCACTACTTGTCCTCTAAATCTTCCAGGGCTTACCTTTAGGTGGAAGCAAATAAGACCCACAAAACTTGGGTTTACACTCATTTCTGTGATTCTGATTGCATCTGTGTAGGCAGTTCCCTGTAAAATCATGGAGCGGAGTTTCCAGGGGACCGCCTTAGTAGGCTCACGTACTGACTTGTCACTTCCAGAGTGAGGAGGGGCATGGATCATTTCTCTCCAGCAAGCACTGCCTGCCTTCTTCCTTTGCAGCTCCTACCTACAAAGACACCCAAAGTTGCTGTGCTACCAGGCATGTCTGCTGCAAGAACTTGAAAATGTCACCGTGTGCGGGGGACCGTGCCCTGATCTTCCCAGCCTTCAGAGAACTAGAGTGGTCTTGCCTCCCTTGAGAAAGCGGAAGACCTCTCCCCTCCTTAACCTCCCCTGCTTCCCACGAGTGGGAAAGAAATTTTGCACACACCTCCTGCGTCTCATCCCTTATGGAAACGGCGCCGTCATTCCTTGACTTGACACAAGCCTCTAGAACTGGGCCACCGGAAGTGGCAGACATGGCTTGGTCCCTGCCCCCACTTCCCCGCCCTTCTTTCTAGAAACCTACTTCTTCTCCACGCCCGTCATCCTGAAAACAGAGGCTCATCCATCTCCCTCCTAAATCGCTCCCATTTCACATATTTAACATGCAACGTTATTCCGTGGCTGTGAAAAAGAAGTTGCATGACAGCCGCATTTTAAAAGTCAGGTAAAAAGTAAGTTCGTGCAATTAGAGTCTTTTACTAAGGAAATTATAACCACCCCTTGGCGTCACCTTTTAGACAATGTTGTCTTTGTTTTGAATCAGTTTTGCTTATTCAAAAATTCCCAATGTGGACACAGTTGAGTGTGCTGTGTTCTAACAGAATGTTCTATGTAAAATCAGCAGGAAAATAGCAGCTGGTCTCGGATACAGCATCTCCGTGATCTGTCCCGTCTGTTTTTTCCAATTCTGGTTCCACAGCTTTTCCTCCACTCTCTCCTTATATGGAATGATTGTCAGTTCCCCCAGGTTTTCCTCTGGCATTCCTGTACCTCTCCTTCTCAGTGTCGCTCAGTCTGGAAGGCACCCGCCTCTGCTTGTCTTTTGGGACCCTGGGTCAGGAATCACTGTACGAACAGACGTCCTGTCTGTCTCCACCGCTCCCTTGATCCCTGCAAAGGAATGACGTTCCTCCCTGACCCGGTGCCGCACGCCACAACACTTCTGCCATGCTACCACGGCATTGTACTTTGTAAAACATGCTACCCTGAAGAGCAAGCTTATTTCGTCAGGACTTACCCCAGTCTCTGGTACTCAGAAAAAGTTCAATGAATTTATCTTTTGAAAATAAAAGGGGACAACACGTTTTTGCAAGTAGGTGCCAATAATAGTAAGAAAATGGTCTTCCTCAAATCACTTAACTTGGCCTTGCATAACTTTAAAGTGGGAGCAATGAAGGGAAAAGAGTGCAGACAAATCTGAAGCAGGGGGTACGGTTCCTGGTGCCCCGGTCACATTTCCTTTGCCTGCTTCTGACTGCAGCGGGAGAGAAGAGGCGCTGGGCCAGGCTTCCTGCACTCCTGCCCAAGGCCTCTCCCTGATTCTGGCCGAGTTCTCGGCCTTCATAGCAAGCCTGAACAGAGGGAAGTTAACTCCCTTTTTCCCAAGGGGCAGTAGTGCTTGAAATTCCTGTCTCTTGAGTGGACGATTCCAGAAGCATTCCCCTTGCTTCTCTGTCCTGCAGAACGGAACACCCTGTTAACAGGGGCAACTTCAGTGACCGTCCCCCACTTAGCACTGCTTTCTTCCTGTCTGTCTTGCTATTCCCTACCTCTGCTTTGGGGGTCACCTTTCCACAACTGCTGCACCGAAATCTTTGTCTCAGGGGAACCGAGGCTGAGTCACAGACCCTGTCCTGGGTAACTGGTCCTCTCTGCAGCAATCAGGACACGAGCGTGATGTACAGGCAAGACTGAGAGAGACACAGGCCACGTAACAATTACATGCACCAACGGGTATTTCTGAGACAGTTATAAAAAGGGACTGTTCTAGTGTTCAATAAAGTGAAAATATATACACTGAAAATGGAAAGGTGCTTACTGTTAATTAACTAAAGAAGCATATTGCAAATATATATATCCCAAGGGGTATAAAAATGATCTAAATATGCACTAAAGTATCAATTTTTCAGTCTTCAGGTATTTACAATATAATTGTTTTATTCTCATATTTTCTAATATTATACCACGTATATACCACTTATGTATCTTAACATATATTTTAAAAAGCTAACTATGCCCAATTTTCAACCCTTCATTTTGCTCTTCCAGGCAGTGGTTCCGTGATGAATGAGTCAAAGAAACCAGGAAAATTATAAATGGTCTAAGCAAAGTCCCATCATGCACTGCGGCAGGATAAGCATAGACAAGCCACGGCCGGGCTCCTGCGCAGAGAGGGTCCCATAAATATCAGCGTCCAAGTCTGTCTGAGGTACACCCGCTCTTCCCTGTAAACTCATTCACATGCATTCATTAAAACACTCAGAGAACAAAGACACGCTCTTCAGCCCAGATGGAGGAAAAGACCTGCTTGAGCCAGCATTTCATAATTTATGAAGGCCGGGATTAGGAGCCAGCCTTGCTGCTTACTAACTGCACCTGATGCGACTCGGCAGGAATCTTCCACCGCAGCACACACGCTCTCCCTAAGCTGGTTATCCTCCTCTACACTTAATCTTTTCCCAATCAATCCCTTCAAAAGAAAATAAATATTTGTAGATTAAAAGCGAATTGCCTTCTCATCCTTTACAGCTGCTGGTGTGCAAGCTGTTAAGCACAGTGTGTTTAATTAATGGATAGATACCATTAGAGAGACAGCTGGACATGCATCCAAATGAGCTCGGATTCAAGGTGCCGGGAGATAAAGATCGGAAAGTGGAGGAGCTGAGCTGCAATTGGGTTCATTTATAAAAGAGGCTGCGAAAGGTCAACTGTGTTTCGTTGTGCTAGAGAGGAAGAGACGCTGTTAAAAACAAGGGAGAAGTGATTCATAAGGGACCGGTAAGTCACTTGTGTTAAATTAGTTTGTCTGTTTGATGCTGTGGCACTCATGATGGGAAAGTAAGTTTACCTAAAATCACGATCTTTCCAAAGCAGCCATTGATCGTGTCTTTCCTGGAAAGCCAGTGGCAGAAGCTCCCGTGTGCCCAGACCACGCGTGCGGTCTCAGCGTGGCGTACCCATTGTTCCCCGCAGCCTCTTTGCAGGCTGAGAATTAGCCAATCATTCCGAAGGGTAGCAAGCGCGGTGGTATTTGTCAAGACGTGCTGAAACGCCTGACCCTGCTGGCGTGGTCCCGGCACCTCCGAGTGACTCAGCGCTAAGCACCAGACCAGCCCATCGTGCGCACGACTCCGCATCTCTGACATTCAGCAACATAATAAAACATCCTGCCCGTGCTGCTTCATTGAAAGCCTCCTTAATCCCGTCTCCCCTCCACACGCCACACATCCGGACATACACATACCAGGCGGAAAGTTCTTTAATTTATCCGAAGATGTGGCTACTATTGTGAATGACAGTTTATTTAACTTCACATAGCAACAGGACACATCTTCTTTGTTCGTCTCTCCTCCTGGATAACTCCTTCCATGCCACGTACTGTACCACTTGCTTTAGATACGTCATGAATTATTGTTCTTACTCTTCAACGGTCAAAGAATTGAAGTAAAGCTTTGCTAAAATTAATGCCTAGGAAACAGGAGACAGGACATCCTGTGCATCTTGTTCTAATGCTAAGAATGTGAAACCACTTGTGATGATTCCAAGTTTACCAGTGAAACTATGGCTTGAGAAATAACTAAAATGCACACCATGAGCCGGATGTGGTGGCGCACGCCTGTAATCCCAGTACGCGGAAGGCTGCGGCAGGAGGATTACCACGAATTCAAGACCAGCCTGGGACACATAGTGAGTGGAAGGCCAGCCTGAACTGCATAGTGAGACCCTGTCTCAAAAAGACAAAAGAAGCACGCTGTGCATTTTTCTTTCTTGTCTGCCCAACGCCTTCCCATGTTAATGTGAGATCAGCACCCATGTCTCCCAGGGAATGCGTCTCACCCATATCTACCCATGCTGTTAAGGTGTGGTGGAAGCTGCTATCTCACAGCTCCTCGGCTTCTCTGACCACACTTGATGGCCCAAGGATGGTCACCTGCCCAGGCAAAGCCAGTCCCTAGGTCCACCTGCCTGCCTACAGCTGTCCGGGTGGGCATGTGAAGGAATCATAGTTGTGCTAATAATAACCAAAATACATTAGTGGTCAAGAGCCAGGCATGTCTACATTTCACCTCCTATTCTCACAACAGCTGTCTGACACATGTGATGTCACTATTTCTAGCTCACAGAGGTGACCAGTGACATGCAGGTGAATAAGCATCTTGCCCAGGGTCACATAGCTAGGAAGTTGCAAAGCTGACGCTTGATTTATATCCATCAGCTCTGCCTTGAAATTTCTGCATTAACTTCTCATCTCTGAAAAGAACAGTCACGCATGCCTTTGAGCATGGGGTCAGATGGGTGGCAGCTGGGCTCAGCCGTGGGGCTCTGGTGGTCCTGGCTGAGACACACAGGTAACCGAGGAAGCAGGGTGTCAGCAGACGCAGCCTGGAGCTGGGGGGTGGCTCTGTTCCGGGAGCCCCCTACCCCCTCCTGGGACCTGATAGCTGCACTGGGCAGGTCCTTCTCATGGGTCAGCCAAAGAGTGGAGCACAGGCATCCGCGGAAGAGGCCTCCTGAGGCTGGGCTTGGAATCAGCACATTGATATTTCTACCTCAACCATGATTTCATGAAACAGAACGTGGAGCCTTTTGGGGAGGAGAGCTGAACCCTCAAAATCAAAGACTAAAGATCCAAGCAGAAGGGGAGAATGGGGGCCAGGACCACCACCTACTGCATATCCTGCTAATTCTGGGAGCATCGTCCATCTCAAGCCGCTACACTTTCAGTTCCGTGTCAGAGGCTAACACGGTATCACGTGAAGCGCTAACCTGTCAGCTTCTCCCTTCCCCAGGGTGGGTAGGAAGGGAGCAGGGACAAGACTGAAAGTTCCCAAGATGCCCCTGTCCCGAGGACCAGCTGTCCTCACGTCGCTGTTACGTCCCTGCCATTCGGCTGCCCAAGCCTGCTTCTGATGTCCTTGACCACTATTTTTTTAAGTGAGGTTTCCTTTCACAGGTTACCCACAAAGTCCTGAGCAGCACAACGCCCCATAATTAAAAACTAATAATACTAAGCTGCAGTGACCCACATGAACACCTGCAGCATTTGACACGTATCTAGTACACCTATTTGCGATGGGTGTGACAGGAATCGGAGATGAGAAAGAGTGGACACAGCTGAATCCCAAAGAACTCATAATCTAGGAGGTGAATCCACATGTAGCTCATGCTACTGTGAAAGGAATCCATTTGCTCCTCTAGAGACGCAGAGAAGATGAGATTAAGCTCTGATTTGGGCAGAAGCAGGAAGGTCTCAGAAAGGAGTTGGTGTGCGTCGTCAAGTCCTGGAAGACAGAATTTCTACAGGGAAAAAACAAATTAGCCCTCACTGCCTCAGTGGCAGTGAGGGCTTTGGGCAGAGGGCAGGGTGTTGAGGACAAGAGGTAGTGTCACGGTGTCATAAAACTACATGATACCTAGGAGGGGGCCAATATCAATAGGCGATTGATAAACACGCAAGGGAAAGGTTGGGAAGAAGAAATCACCCTTGTGGTTGGGAGAATTTCACAAGACCTAGTTTAGCTGGCAGAATTGTTCTGCCCTACTTAGCAGCACTGGGCATTGATTGTCGAAGGTGCCCCTGGAGATTGTCCTCTTCCTTTTATCCTGCGAAGAACCTTTTCATCATAATTTGGTTTCCTATACAGGCTTCCTCTAGGGAAAAGAAGAAGCCAAGCAGCCTATGGGAATATTTTGGCATTTATTTCTCTGCATAAATTAAAAAATTGACAACCTAGTTTATAAAACAAACTCTCGGGAGTCTAGCGTATAATCAGGGCTCTTTATTTTACATGAACGCAACATGGGCTAAACAAAAAGAATGTCCTAGAAAATGATCGATTTGGCTCACACTGGAGGAATGTCAGGTACCAGGGCCGCGGCAAGGCCTTCAGAATCGGGACCTGGGCTCCTAGCTTTGTTTTTATCACTGCGGAGCTTCTCTTTGTGTGTCAAAATGCTAGTAACCCTGAGGTCAAGCTTTATAGCTCATGAACAAGAAGAAGGAAGAAATTACTTGGATAATTCCAGCAAAGAAAATTGCAAATACCTCCTATTGTTCAGATTTACATTATATGCTCCTTTTGACGGAGATCAAAGGGATTACTCCAGTTTGAGATTCTGCAGTGGTTGAGAATCTTCTTCCAAAGTTTGAGGAATGCTGTTTCCTTAACAGACAAAGTTCTCTGTTTTTTGTGAGTGGATACTGGATGAAATTGAGTCTGGACCTATAAAGGAGAGGCAGCGGTCTGCCCCCATACCCCACATTTCCTTCCGAGGATAGAGAAGCCCAAAATGTTACTTCCTTTTGTTAAAGTCAAGACGTGCAGTGATCCAAGTAGAATAAGCTTTCTGACTAAATCTGTGTTGGTTAACAATGTGGGTAGGATATTAAATTTATGTTGCGGTTAGAAAATCTGACTCAACTCCAAATGAAAACAAAAAGTAGGTATCTTTATCTCTAGTATTCACTTGGGGGTGTACCCATATGCTCTATAATTCTGATAAAGGATTGGGAATCAGCAAAGTTCGAGAGGCTCACGGGAAACAGCACGAAGAGGAACGGTACACTGGGAGCATGCGCAGTCCTTCTCTAGGGCTCAGCCCAGGCACCCGGTCTTCCCTTATCTCTGCTCAAGAAGCTCCGCAACACTCTCAAAACAAATTGGCACCTGCAGTACTACCCCAAGGTCAACAGTGTTTCAATGATGAATAATTTCTTCAGCTTCAATTAAACCAGGGACTGCTTAGGCAGGTCAAACACGGGCCATTAATATACTTGCTAAATTCGGAGTAGTTAAAATCATGACCAGTAACACAAAGTATTCAAAGGGAGGCAAGAAATATAATGGGAAAAGACAATGGACACCAAAAGACCAAAGCTCTATGCCTATTGTGTGTGTGCCCTCAAGCACGGCATGGCCTCTTTGATCTTGTGTCTTCTTTTGTGAAAGAACCCTGACGAATGAGTTAATCTGTAAGAATCTTTCCATGTGGCAGAAGATTCCACCAGAATGCCCAGTTCCCAGCCTTTCCTGGGATCAGTGCCTAAACGTGTTCACAGTGCACTTGGTTATTAATGAGGATGACGGGAACCATTGTATCCACATCACACCATTCTCCATAACTAATTTAGACAGCACGGAAGTACATTCGGATCTCCATGTTTGGAATCACACAAGGCTGTGTTCAAATTACGCCTCTTCCTTCCAAGAGCTACAGATTTTTAAATCTGCAAAAAATTAGTACCTTTTTTATTCTTTTCTCAATGAGGGCTGATGGCTAGAAAGTTTCCAGCATGTAGATCAGTGATGGTCTCAGAAACGATGTCTCACACAAGATGGGCCGACCATCGGAGTTGCAGAGCAGTTCCGGTGTTTCAGCTACACAGCTGAGGTCCAAGGAGAACTGAATGCGGGGCCACGCCTTGCTCCTGCGAGATGAGGGCAACTCCACTCACCTTCACCCCCACCTCATCAGGCCCGCCAAGTCTCCCTTCAGGTGCGATGCTGTTGACTTTGGCAAGTTAAGGCCGAGGCCCTTCTAGGTGCCTGTCTCTTCTGAAGAAGGTGGGTCAATGTCTTCAGTCTGTAGTCAGCTAGGACTGGGCCTAAATTCTAAACTGACATTGGTTTGTTCCAATGACATCATCCACCGTCAAAAAGATGAGCTGACAAGTGTCCATCAATAAATGAATGTTGAGTGATCTTTAGTCACTGACCCAGGAAACACTGTGCAACAGAAAAGGAGGCTCTTGTGTACCACAGTAAAAAATTCACCAAAATATCTTGTTATGTGAAAGAGTACAAAACAGTTTAAATTGTGCACTACCATGGGTTAGGAGAAAAAAAGAATATATTCAAACTAGGCATGATGGTGCACACCTGTGATACCAGGACTCTGGGAGTGTGAGGCAGGAGGATCACAAATTCTAGCTCAGCTTGAGCTACTTAAAGATGGAGAGACAGAGAGGCAGAGACAGAGACAGACAGACAGAGACAGACAGGGGAGAATAAAAGGAAAAAAGAAAGAGAGAGGGAGGGAGAGGGAGGGAAAAAGAGAAGGAAGGAAGGAAGGGAAGAAAGAAAGAGAGGAAGAAAGAGAAAGAAAGAAAGAAAGAAAGAAAGAAAGAAAGAAAG
>NW_004955432.1:17555112-17732619 GCF_000276665.1 Chinchilla lanigera | reverse complement strand
AAAGAAAAGAAAAGAAAAGAAAAGAAAAGAAAAGAAAGGAAAGGAAAGGAAAGGAAAGGAAAGGAAAGGAAAGGAAAGGAAAGGAAAGGAAAGGAAAGGAAGAGAGAAAATCTTTTAAAAGTTTGGGTTTGTAGTTCAGTGCACAGCATTGCAAAAAAGGAATGTATTCACCTATGCTATTGGTACATACTTTTTGTATTGTATGCACAAAGCAATACTGAAAGATATTCAAGAAATTATTAAGTAGTTTACAGGGCTTCAGGGAGGTGGGGGCAGCATGAGGTGAGCAAGGGGTTGTCGGTGTGCAACCTTTGTATGATTTTGCTTTGGGACAAGTCAATATATTTGCTATTTTTAAAATGTTAAGTTCAAAAGAAATTTTCCATGTGTATTTCTTAAGGTAATGGTAGTTACTACTGCAAATCAATCACAGGACTCAAAGGATTAATACACGTTCGTTTCTCACGTAGACCGAAGGCATGATCCTTCTGAGACTCTGGCTCCTTCTGAAACAGGCTGTCTGTTGTTCATCGTACAGTGCTATGAGTCCAGGGAGGAGGGAGGAGGGAGGAGGCTTGGGCCTAGAGGGGTGAAATTATTGTTTTGACCAGAACTCAGCCACATGGCCACCCCTAGCTGCAAAGGAAGCTGGGAATGAGTCTAGTGAACAGGTAGCCCGTCTCTGATATTTCTGATGGGTCTTATCTATCTGCCGAGTGAAGTTATTACTAGGCCTATGCTCTGAGCTTACAGCACTAGCACTAGCTGTTCCTGCACAAACTGGCCCTCATCTGATTTAGCTGAACACAACACAGACTTGGGCAAGTTGATGAGACCCACACATTCACCAGTCTCACCTTTTTCATCAAATCCTTTGGTCTTCGGTTCAAGACAGACATCAAAAGTTGTGTTATTTGGGACAAGTCTTGAGGTTTCACAGAACAGTAGCACTTTAGTTTTACTTCAAGATTGTAGGCTGTTGTTTCATGTATGGAACCTAGGAAGTATGAAAAAAAAAGTATTTGCTACAAAATGCCCTAAAAGTAGGCACTCTCAGGACCAGTGAGATTGCAGGATAGAGGTCATATCTACTCAGCAGAAGAAGGAAATTCAGAGTAGGAAGTTAAGGGTACTGTGCATCTCCAGGAGAAAGGTGTGAATCATTTAGATACACCTTTCCAGAGTTACCTAATTCTAAACTTTCACTACTTTCAAGCTATTTTATAATCAAATGCAAAGCAAAACATATATGCCTGTGGACAGGCAAATGAATTGTCTGGTCGGAGATCAGCCCTCTTTTTCTGTGCAAAAGTTACCTATGGTCCCATCTGAAAATTCATTTCAGTAGCCCTGGTAAAAATGTATCTGTTCTCTGGATTATCCTCTGAACCAGTTATATAATACCTGGTCCTTCACTAACAGTGAGTTAAATAAAATCTTTAATATGCATTTATTTTTGATAGTATGAAAGCCAATTCATATCCTCTTCTGAATGTATCAAGTAGTGCCACAAGGCAAGGATGTCCACTGTCACCACTCCTATCTGCATAGTTCTGGAAACACTAGCCAGAGCAATTAGACAAGGGAGAGAAATAAAAGGAAAAAGGACAGGAAAGGAAAAAGTGAAATTATCATTATTTGCAGATGACATGATACTCTACATAAAAGACCCCAAAAACTCCACCAAAAGACTCCTAGAATTAATAAGCAAATTCACTAGCATTGCTGGATACAAACTCAACACTCAAAAATCAATAGCACCCTATACACAAACAACAAACATACTGAGAAAGAAATATGGGAAACCATACCTTTCACAATAGCATCCAAAAAACTGAAATACTTAGGAATCAAACTAACAAAAGAAGTAAAAGATCTATACAGTGAAAACCACAGTACTCTGAAAAGACAGATCAAAGAGGATTTCAGAAAATGGAAAGATATTCTTTGCTCATGGATAGGAAGAATCAATATTGTGAAAATGGCCCAAAATTGTGGTACAGATGCAATGCAATTCCAATGAAAATACCATTAGAATACCTCACAGATCTAGAGAAAACATTCCTAAAATTCATCTGGAACCAGAAGAGACCCAGAAGAGCAAAAGTAATCCTGGGCAACAAAGGCAAAGCAGGAGGTATTCTAATCCCTGATTTGAAATTATACTACAAAGCTACTGTGATAAAATCAGCATGGTACTGGCAAAAAAATTGACCCTAAGATCATTGGAACAGACTAGAAGGTGTAGACACAACCACAAAGACTCTTAGCCACCTTATCTTTGACAAAGGGGCCAAACACGTTCACTGGAAGGAAGATAGCCTCCTTAATAAATGGTGCTGGAAAAACTGGCTTTCCACATGTCAAAGACTAAAATTAGTCCCATGCCTATTACCATGCACCAAAATAAAGTCAAAATGGCTTAAAGATCTAAAAATTAAAACAGAAACACTAGATCTATTAGAAGAGAAAGTAGGTAGAAGTCTTGAAGGCATAGGGGTAGGCAGAGAATTCATGAACAAAAACCAAACTCCATGGAAAATACTTCAAAGAATCAACAACTGGGATTTCATCCTATTGAAAACTTTTTGCACATCAAAAGAAATCATCAACAGAATACAAAGAAAACCCACAAATTGGGAAAACATTTTAGTCATCTGTCCCTCAGACAAAGTAATATAACATAAAAAATATAAACAATTTTTAAAAATCAGGCTCCCAAAATTCAAAGACCCAATCCAAAAATGGGCATCTGAGATGAATACACACTTCTCTGATAAAGAAATACAAATGGCAAATAAATACATGAAAAAAATGTTCAATATCATCGGTCATTCAAGAAATGCAAATTAAAAACAACACTGAAACTCCATCTCACACCAGAAAGAATGGCTATCATCAAGAAATCAACCCATAACCAATGCTGGAGAGGCTGTGGGGAAAAAGAAACTCTTCTCAACTGTTCGTGGGAGTGTAGACTGGTGCAACCACTGTGGAAATCAATCTGGAGATTCCTTCAAAAAACTAGGATTAGAGGTTCCATTCAACCCAGCTATTCCCCTCCTGGGTATTTTTCCAGGAGAACTGAAAAAATCATATCGCAGTGATATGTATGTGCGCATGTTTATAGTAGCACAATTTGTCATAGCTAAATCATGGAAGCAGCCCAAATGCCCATCAACTGAGAAATGGATAAAAAGGATGTGGGATTCTTATACAATGGGGTATTACTCAGCTATAAAGAAAGATAAACCAGAAGCTTTTATAGGTAAATGGATACAACTAGAGACCATACTCATAAGTGAAATAAATCAGACTCACATGTGTAAACATTGTATTGTCTCCCTAGTGTAAAAAACTGAAAGAGTAAATAAAATCTGAAGCATACAATAGATATTGTGAAAGGGAAAGATACTGCTCAAATAGGAAGGAGCAACTGGGTTGAAGGAGGGGAGAAGAAAAAGAAGGAAGGAAGAGAAAAAATATGTACATATATACACAAGATAGCTAAGATCATTGTACTACTAATTTCTATTGGTTTATTGAAAGGAACAGTTAATGTAATTGTTTGATCAGTCTTACATGCCTATATCTGATTATCTGAGCAACCACTTTGAAGATAACATTATGTAATACAACAATCATTGTTAATATCCAATCACCTTGTTTTGAAATTCTGTATCATTTTTATTGTTTTTTATGCTGTTTTATTTATGTATTTGTTTTTTCTCTTGTCTTTAAAATGAAAAACAAAATTTATAAGTATATATAAGGATAGCTGGGATAGGTGTATTGCCAATGTCTGTGGTTTATTGAAAGGAATAGATAATGCTTAAATTTTTCTTTTTCCTTGACCATTTTTGCACGCTTGTATCTGGTAATTAGAATGACTGATCTGAAGACAGCAATACGCAGTATAAGAACCACTGTTGAACTCCTACCATCTTGCATGGTGAAGCTCTGCATCATTTCAATTTTTTTCTTATTACTTGTTACTGTGTTTGATTGTTTGATCAATCTTGCATTCTTACATCTGGTGGACTGAGCAACTTCACTGAAGACAACAGTATGTAGTGTAGCAACCACTGTTAATTCCTATCATTTTGTTTGGAGGTCATGTATCATTTTTGTTGTTTCTGTGTTGGTTTTTGTTTTTGTCTTCATTGTTGTTGTCTTGTTAGTTTTCTTCTCTTTAAAATAAAACTAAAAAAAGAAAGCAATGCCAGTAATTGCTGAGGATTTGTGCAGCTGGCTCTTGTGAAGTTATCCTGTTTTCTTTCTCTGGTTTATGTATTTTGTTTTCTCTTTAAGTTATACCTATAATCATTGCGATGAAAGTGGTTATGTAGTGTAGCATAAGAATCAGGCAACGAAGCAATCCTAATATCTTCGGCTTCCACCCCAACCCCAACTGTTAGGATGCTCGGCCTTCACAATATCTCCAGAGAGCCTGCTCTGCTGACATTTCAGGCTCCCATAGGAAACACTGCCAGTCTTCAGAGAAGGCCTTATTTGCAAGCTTTGCTCAGCAAAGAGGTTGGATAAGCATCTTGGATTAAACCTTCAAAGCGGCAGGATTTTGGTTACTTTTTCCCGATTAACCTGAGAATACTTTGAAACCCTCTTCATCATAATACAAGGTTGTTTTTTATTTTTGAAACCTTGGGTTCTCATGAGGAACACTTCTACAAACACTCTTCTTCTTGGGCTTTTTGCTAATTAACAATCCTTTTATTTTGCACAAAATTTCATATTTAAACTTTATCTGCAAAGGATATTTGGTGTGAAGTATTAAAGGAACTAGGGGGCTAATGGAAAATACATTTTTCCTACTGATAACACATCAAAATCTGTTAGTCTATCCATTAATTTCTAGCTGCTTTGCCTCCAGGAAGCCCAGAGCCAAATTTGCATCTTGACTTTTAACAACTCAGTAGGATCTACCTGTCTGCACCATAGCATCCTCTAGCCTCAGCCTTGAATCCTAATTCATATTTCACTTCTTCCTGCTTTTCTTTCAGATATTCTTGCTGTTTTGTTGGATGCATTTTATAAACCACCTCTATTTCTTCAGGCCAGATATAATATACATTTTTATATAGGTAGATTACATACGTTCTGTTTGCAATCTTATAAGTGAAATTCCTGGGAAAATCACAGTGTCTCTCCTCATTATTCTTTCCCTTTGTATTTCATCCTGGAACAATGAAACACTTGCACTTAGGTATCTCATCTAAATTATTCATGTGCTGTGTAACAACTGAATACTCTTCAGCAATGGATAAACAAAGTCATAATAAAATAAATTAGCATCTTGCTTCTTCCTACAATGACACAATGATTTACATCATTTAAGTATATTTTCAGTTTCTATAAATATTTCCCAGAGTGTCACTATTTATTAGAAAAGTACCTTCTCATCCCCATAATCCCATTAGACTTTTTATGCTTCTCTCAGGGGGTGGAGGCGACCATTAAGCTTGCAGGTTAAGCTTGCAATTGGACAGGATTACATCTCAAGGACGGGAGTTGCATCTAAATCACCTGGAGAGCCTAAGGCTCTGCAGGTCCCATGAGAGAGGTGAAATGTTCATAAAAAGAATCTAAAGTGCCGCCTTACAAGGGAAAAGGAAATGAGTTAGTGCGCTGCACTCCTGCGGCACCAGGGAACGTTCGCTGGATACTATAATATTTAAAGCACACTGTCAGCTCAATAACATGGAAAAAAGAAAAAGAAAACAAACAAAAGAACGCACTGGACATGAAGCCCCAAATCTGGGTGCAAATTCGATTTCTGCAGCTCATTAAGGAGTAACTTTCTGCACTTATAAAATATGGGAGTAATTAACCTTTCAACTGGTCCTGAGGCTTCGGTATGAACGTGCTTGGCATGGAACTAGGTCCTCTTATTACTTGCCCCCCTTCTGGTTTGCAGTTAAGAATTAACTCAGTGTAAACACGAGCCCCAGGGCCTATTAAACCTCTTTCCTCATGACTGACTGCCTCACTCACGCTGCCTTCAACAGCAGCAGCTCGGGACTTTAGATTCTCACGGTCCTGGGGATGTACCTGGTCATTTGCGCGGCCATCACTTATGTTGCCCTAACTACCTATGAGACTTGCGTTGGTGCATTTATTTGCCCACCTATGCCAGATCGAATTTTCCAGAGCTGTCCGCCATCAACTTCGTCCATTTGATAAGTTATTATGCAAAGTGAAAGTAAAGAATAGAAAATCTAGTTTGTGAACAGATTTGAGGGTTATTCATTTTCTTAATACAGACACAAATTGATATTTTCATTGTCATCCCCAGGCTTATTGAAGGTTGATGGAAGAGAAGCCTTCTGTAAAATAAAAAAGAAAACCAACTTGAAGAGTCCTCCCCAGGAGTATTCTCTGGCAGATTGGTTTGGAAAACAGAATAGAAGGAAATTGGGAATCTGAAAAGTGATTTCTTTGGAAGTACCAAGCGCCTCCTGCAGGCCTTGGGCGATCACCCTTTGCAGATCTTGATGTGCCTGGAGGTGGGGGAGGCATGCTCCCGCTAGAAGGAAGGCTATTCCTTGTGCAACCACCACCTTGTGGTATGATAATTTGAAAACTTGTCTTGCATGTTACAGAAGTTAAAAAATCAAAAAGGGTCGGGTTCCATAATGGGAAGAAACTTGAGCGATTCTGGTTTAACAAGTCCCTTCCTTGAGTTTATGGAATATTCTATGATCCTTAAGGAGGTAGAGGATACATGATACGATACCTCACAAACTGATTTGAATGTGAAATTCCTTTTCTCCTCCTCATGGATCATGATATGGAAGTAGTGCTCCATTGAACGTGTTTTTGGAAACACTAATCATTTTAGCTCCCCATTACCATATACAAGTGTCCACAAACTTAACTAAAAATAACACACAGTTTTGTAGGTCAAGAGTCTGGTCACAGCTTAGCATTGTCTTCTGCAGGCCAAAATAAAGCTGTCACCCCGGGGTGGCACAGCATGTGAATATTCGACGGGGAAAGGATTCATTCCAAGCTCTCCCAGGCTGTTGGCAGAATTTATTTCTTACAGTTGTAAAAGTACGAACCTTGCTTGCTGCTGACCACAGGCCATCCGTAGTTCCTGCAAGCCCCCTTTAGTCCTTGCCACCTGAAAGCCCCTCATCAGAGCTGCCCATGAGGACAGTCTTGTCTTCGTGTGTTCAGGCTGCCAGAACAACGTGCCACCAGCTGGATGGTCTATCACAACAGGAATTCCAGAGGCTAGAAAGTCAAAGATCAAGGTGGTGGTGGCCATAGACTGGGTGTCAGGTGAAAGCCTGCTTTCTGGATCATAGACGGCATCTTCTAGCTATGTCTTCACATGGTAGGAAAGTCAGGGCAGCTGCCTGAGCCCCTTTTATAAGGGAACAAATCCTAATTCATTGGGTGCAATGCTCAGGACTTAATCACGTCCCAAAGGTTTTACTTCCCAACAGCATTCATTATCTTTGGAGTTAAGATTTCAATCTAGAATTTGGGGGGAATACAAATGTTCAGACTGCCAGAAGTTTCTTCACAGACAGATATCTCTACCTTTTTCCAATGTTTTTATTAGTACATGTTTGCAGTGTGCAGTGATTGCATTTCTCGGGAGTAGTTGCCACACACCCATAACACATCTCAATTCTCTTACCATCCCCTTCCCCTCCCCTCTACCCTGCTCCCCCCACCGCCCTTCATCTCATGGTGCCTTCCCTTCTGCAAAAGATCTACCTCTCTGTCTTCTATTATTTATCTTTTATCTTGCTCTTTGCATTTTGGTTTTCTCATATGAAAGAAATCATGTGTTATTTAAGCGTGCGTAACTGATTTATCTCACTTAACGTTATTATGGTCTCAGTTGCACCCATTTTCCTACAGGTGACTCTGTAGGAGTCTACTCTGCTCCACTGATCCATGTGTCTGTTTCTGTGCTAACGCCATGCTGTTTGTGTCACTGTAGCTTTGCGATATAATGTGAAATCCAGGATTGTGATGCCTCGTACTTTGCTCTTGTTACCTTGTTACCTGTTTATCATTCTTTATGGCAGAGTAGTATTCCATTGTGTATAAATACTACCATTCCTTTATCCATGTATATGTTGATAGACACAAAGTCCACTTCAAGGACTTAGCTATTATGAATTATGCTGCTATACACATGGGTATGGAGGTATCACTGTGGTAAGATGTAACTTTTTCTGGAAGATACCTAGAAGTGGAACAGTTCTAGAAATGTAGTTCTAGAATGAAAGTTCTAGAAATGAAATTTCTAGCTTTAGTTTTTTGATGAATCTCCATCATGATTTTCTAATGGCTCACTAGTGTACATTCCCACCAACAATACAGAGGGCTTCTGTTTTCCCCACAGCTTCAGTAGCATTTGTTATTTGATTGCTTGATGATAGCCATTCTTTCTGGGGTAAGATGAAATTGTAGCCATGTTTTAATTTGTTCTTTTCTAATGGCCAGTGACATTGAAAATTTTTTGCATGTATTTATGGGCCATCTGTATTTCTTTTGCTAAGAGTATATATTCATTTTAATTGCCCATTTTTTGATTTGGACTTTTATTTCAAAAGATCCAATTTTTTGAGATCTTTATGTATTCTACATCTTTTTTTTTTTGGTTTTTTTCTGGTACCGGTAATTGAGCTCACAACCTTGTGCTGGCCAGGCAGGGGCTGTGTCGCTGAGCTAAATCCCCAGCCCCCTATTCTTGATCTCAGTCATCTGTTCGAGGAAGAGCTGGCAAAAAGTTTTTTCCACGCTGTGGGTTGTCTCTTCAATCTGTGAGTGGTTTCCTCAGCTGCGCAGAAGCTTTATAATTTGATATGATCCCATTTGCTGATCTTCAATATTATTTCTTATACCCCTGGGGCTCTGTTCAGAAAATCCTTGCCTACACCCATGTCTTTAAGAATTTTGCCCATTACATCTCCCAGCAGATTAACTGTTCCTATTTTAACATTCAGATCTTTGATCCATTTTGATTTTGGTTTGGTACATGGTGAGATATACGGGGCTAGCTAGATTCAGTCTTCTGTACGGTGATAGCCAGTTTGCCAAGTACCGTTTATTGCAAAGAGATTGTGTTTCTCCAGTGTAAGTTTCTGGCTCCTTTGTCAAAGATCAGATGGCTGAGTGTACCTGAGCTGTTTCTGCATCCTCTGCTCTGCTCCACTGATCCATGTGCCTGTTTCTGTGCTAACGCCATGCTGTTTGTGTCACTGTAGCTTTGCGATATAATGTGAAATCCAGGATTGTGATGCCTCGTACTTTGCACTTGTTACCTAGGACTGTGGTTGATATTCTGAGTCTCTTTTGATTCTGTATGAATTTTTGGATGGTTTTCTGTACTTGTGGACAATGCTGTTAGCGTTTTGAGTTGGACTGTGTTGAATCTGTGTATCAGTTTGGGAAGTATTCATGATTTTGACTATACTGATTCTGCCTATCCAAGAAGAGCATTTATCTTTCCATTTTGTGAGGTCCTCGCCAATCTGTACTGTACTGTAGTTTTCACTTCAGAATTCTTTTACTTCATAAGGTAGGTTAATTCCTAAGTGTTTAATTTTTCTTGAAGCTATCATGAATAGTATTGTTTTTCTAATTTCTTTCTTGGCAAGTTCATTATTGGGGTACAAGAGCACAACTGATTTTGTGTATTGATTTTGTATCCTACTACATTGCTGAATTAGGTTATTAACTCTAGGAATCTTATAGTGCAATTTTTTGAATCTTCTATGTAGAGGATCAGGTTGTCTTCTTATAATAGTAATTTGACTTCTTTATCTCCTCTGCATATCCCTTTTAGTTCTTCCTCTTGTCTGATTTCATGAATGCTTCAAGTACTGCACTGAACAGGAGTGGTGGTAGCAGACATCCATGTCTTATTCCTTATTTTGGAGGTTACACTTTCACTTTTTCTTCAATTAACCTGTTGACAGTAGGTTTGTCATAATTAGCTTTTAGCAGACTGAGACAATCCTTCTATACATATTTTCTTCAGGGTTTTTATCATAAGTAGAAGTTGGGTTTTGTCGAAAGCAGATGATCACATGATTTTTGTTCTTGTTTCTGACTATGTGATGTTTCTGACTATGTGATGACTACGTTCTTGTTTCTGACTATGGGCATTTATAGATTTGTATATGTTGAACCATCCTTGCATCCTTGGGATGAAACTACTTTGTTATAATGTATGACTTTCTTGATGATTCATTACATTCTGTTTGCCATTGAGAATTTTTGCATCTATGTTCATTAAAGAGATTGGCCTGTAATTCTCTTTTTCAGTTTGGTCATTTTCTGATTTTGGAATTATGGTAACGTTAGCTTCCAGGAATGACTGTGACAGTATTCCTTCCTTTTCATTTTCATTAAAGAGTTTGAAGAATATTGATGTTAGATCTTTTCTGAAGTTCTTGTAGAATTCAGTAGTGAATCCATTGGGACTTGGGCTTTTCTTAGTTGCTTGGGTTTTTATTACAGCTTCAAAGTCATTGCCTGTTATTGGACTATTGGGGGGTTTTAAATATTCTGGGTTCAATTTTGGTAAATCATAGTAATCAGTCCACTTCTTGTGAATTCTCCAATTTATTGGAGTACAGGTTCTCTAAATCATTGTTAATGATCTTCTGTACTTTGGCAGTGTCTATTGTGATTTCACCTTTTTATTTCTGATTGCATTGATTCAGGTCTTTTTTTCCCCTTTTTTTACTATTGGCTAATTTCATGTCTATTTTGTTTATTCTTTGATAAACCTCTTTGATTCATTGCTTCTCCTTTTTAGCCTCAATTACTTTACTTTCTGCTCTGATCTTTATAATTTCCTTCCTTGTACTAGCTTTGGATTTGCACAGTTCTTGTCTTGAGGTACATCAGTAGGGCATTTATCTGGGCTCAATCTATTTTTCTCATGTGGGTATTCAGAGCTATAAACTTCCCTCTTAGGACTATTTTCATTGTATCCTAACTGTCCCATGAACCGTACGCCAGCACTTTCAGCTCCAGCCACCTCTGAAAGCCACATTTGCCAGGCCTACTTTCTCACCTTTGAGTGTGGCAGCCTTGTCCCTCCTGGCCAGTTTAATTCAGGGTCTCTATGTCTTGCTTGTGCCCTCTCCCTGGCTATCTCCCACTGCGTCACTGTGGGAGGATACTAGAAACCTTGAAGCAGCATTGTTCTATGGCTCTGTGTTTCCCCAACTTCCACCTGATTAAACACTCTCTGGCCACACAGCTGAGATTTTGGAATCAGACTTTGCTGCAGTGGGTTTCTTGGATGCTATCCTGCCATGAAGGAGTTACTTTTGTAGTAAAACTCCACATAGCTTTTGTAGTTTACCATAGCCATGGGTTTGTCGTTGGGCTCGTGGTGCTGGCCTGGCCCATTATTTCTCCCTGTAGCTGCTGACTCTTTGGGGTTTACCTTCTCTCCAGAGCATTAACCTGTCCACAGTTAGAGCAGTGAGTCGGTCAGTGCCCCTGCTGCCCCATGCCAAGGAGTAAGAGCACAAGCAGGCTTAGGGGTCAGAGGGCGGCTGTGACCCACAGGTGCAGAGAGGGCTGGGGTGGATGCTGCAGGGGAGGGTGCAGCAGCAGCCCACAAGGGCAAGTTGTCTGCAGTCCATGGGGGCAGACTCCATCCACAGTCCCTGGGGGTGAGTTCTATCAAGGTTCATGGTTCAGGTTCCGTCCGTGGTCTGTGGGGCTGGACTGATATTTCTATGTTCTATAACATCATTCCAATAGTGATGCTTACCTTTTCATTTCACCATAATCTGTTAGTTCATTGTAAATCAGAGGTCTTGCTTGTATTCAGTGAGGTGTGTCTATCAAGAAGTAGGCAACTTAGGAATGGAAACTATAAAATTCTCGGCACAAATGACTTTGCTACTACCTAGACTTAGAGAACTTAACAAACACTATCATGACTTCCAGTGGTTCAAGGCTGTGTCCCTAGGATGAGAAACTCCAGACCTCAGACTCCTTAAAGTGCTTGCTTGAGAAAATTCAACACTGTTAAAAGAATTTACTCCTTCCAGCTAAGATCTGCCTTATAGGTCCCTGAGCTCCCTAAGTGTATATACTTCAGAAAACTTGTAAATCCTTTCTCTGTCTCTGTGAGACATAGATCTGCAATTTAGGAATGTCTTTCAGAAGGACAGGAGAGCCACCCTTCTGAAATGTTAGAGCCAAGAAGACAGTAGGATGCTGGGAGTCTAACTTTGATAGGGACCAGTTACCAAAGACACAGGGCCTAATCACACCCAAGAAGATAGCAGGACGCTAGGAGCCTAACTTTGATAAGCACCACTTACCAAAGACACAGGGCCTAATCACACTGACTGACAGCCTCACCTCCTGACAGCTCTCCTCACCTGGTCTTTGGTGCAGAGTTGAAAAGGGCTCCTGCTTTGTTCTGGTGGAAGTGAGCTCTATTTCTACTGGACTGCCCTTACTGCTGTAGGTTGTTGTTCATTGTGTCAACTTGAGGAGTTTCGTAGGTTAACTAAGTGACTCAGCAGGGGGCCAGGGGCCTCACTTTGTAAACCTCCTCATCCTGTGCAAGAGGAGGGCACGGAGCTGGTGTGAGTGCTACATCAACCCCTGGGTGGGGGAAGCCTGCTTACAACATAAGGGAGGAGAAGAGGCTTGCTTGCCTCCTCCCCCTTTTGCTATTGCTGCTTTTGCTGTCATCTGCTGTCAGGAACTGCTGCCCCCCTGCCCTGTGCCACCTGCCTTGGAGCCAGCTGATTATGGACTGAAACCTCCACAAACTGTGAGCTAAATAAACCTTTCTTCTTTTAACATGTGAGCGTTGGGCATTTTGTCTCAGCATCGAGAAAAAAGTCACCAAGACATTGAGTTAATATGAATTGTCTTGGTGGTAGAGTGAACATATCTGAACGCTTTAGGAGAAAAAAAATAACCTCAGTCTTGCTGGAATAGTGAGGCTAAGCAGGAGGTGAGTAATATGCCATCAGCCCCTCCATACCCCTCAGTGGGAGTTCATTCTTTTCTCCTTGAGATGTCAGGAGAACCCTGAACAGAAAAGCATTCCATTCACCCAGCTCAAGCCTGAGGGAGAAGAGCTGATGGAATCCAGGGGCCTGGAACTGGGCCCCACAGGAAACATTCTTGCCAGGCACGTTGCTTTGTGACGTTTATTTGAGCGTTCTGTGAGAGAATCTCCTTCAGGCAATGAGGAAGCCAGAAATGGCACCAGCACATGTATTCTCACCAGTGCCCTCTCTCTGGCCACAGTCCCCCAAAGAGCAGGGCTGCATCCGTGGCCTCCCATGAGGCTGATGCCAGGCTGAATCCTCCCTCCTCCGACCCCGCAGGGCCAGCTACGCTGCCTGCTTCTCAAGCCCGTCCGTCCAGGCCAGCTCCTCAGAGTCAAATGTGATGTGTGCATCACAACGCGTTAAACCAGGAGGAGCACGTGCTGACTGAGTCCAGAGGAAGACGGTCTGCCATGGAGGTGTTTTAACTTTTAAGGGAATGTTTGGGTGTGTAGCTAACGTGCTGCCCCCAATCCTCATGCGTTCACAGGCTTGGGAAGGGGGCTGGGTCACAGAGGCACTACATGCACCAGAGGATTGACCCACCGATGACTCCGTAGCCGAATCCCTGTCAGAGCGGGGCCTGGTCACAAGAGCTGGGTCACTGGAAAGTGGTGACTTGGGAAGCTGTGTTTCCTCTCCTGGCTTCTCCGTCCTTCCCCGCCGCTTCTTGGCTACTGTGATACGGGCAGCTTTTCTCTGCTACATCCTTCCACCAGCCATTCTTGCCTTGGACCCGGCCCCTGTGGGCCAAATCCTCTAACAACCATGAGCTGAAATAAATTTCTCTTCCTTTAAGTTGTAGGTGTTGAGTGTTTTGTCCCAGCAGTGAGGGAAGCTCAGTGGAGCTCCGGGCTGTTGTGCTCTATAATATAAACTACAAATGTCATGAGCCGAGGTCTGCCTTTGACATTTTGTCTGTTCAGTGAATTGCAGAAAAATGCAAAGCTTTATGAGTCAGAAAAATATATCTTCCCTGAATTTAGAATATTTTAAAACTAATCTGTGTCTAGCTTTTCCATTCTCAAAGTTTTCAAAATACGTGTTTCATGATTTTGTCCATTTAAAAAGTTAATAGGTTACAGATTTCATGAAGGTGTTTTTTGATTTTTTGTTTTGTTTTGCTTTTTGTTTTTGAGACAAGGTCTCGCTGTGTAGTTGGGACTGCCTCAGGATGGTCCTGAACTTGCAGCACAGCAATCCTCCTGCCTCAGCCTCCTGAGAGCTGGGGTTGCATTTCCTTAATTTTTCATTAAGTTCAATATTCTGAACTATTTTATTTCTGAGATTGTAATATCATTATGCAGCATCATTGGAAATATGATTTGGTGGCTTAGTAGTATTATTCTGAAGCTACAGTATCACTAAAATAAAAGCAGATTCTATGTAGATTTTTGCAGCCTGTTTTATATTTAATTTTCCCCAATGAGATTTTGGTCTCATTTTCAATGAAATTGTTTCTTCACATATGGACAGCGTTCTTTAAGTTTTTCACTCCACTGGTGGTTTGTTCTAGATTCTTCTCCTTAACACTGTTCTGGCTGTAGCAGACGTCTCAGGTCTGGCTCCGGGCTTTGCTCTTGGGTTCTGGCCTCAGGCCCTGTGCTTTGGCCATCTTCACACTCAGCCACACTTACCTCTGCACACTGCCCTGCTCTGTGTGACGTCAGACCCCATCTCTATTGTGAGAGATCAACAACCGGTAGTGGACTTGCGACACCCAGCTGAACTGAACCAGCATGGGGCTGGGTGTGGGAGGCCCGCCTGAGGGTTGTTGCTGGCAGCGTAAGAGGCAGAACTGGAGACCAAGGGGAGCTGTTGGTTCTCTTGGTTTTTCTGGAGGAGCTTGTCATGCTGGCTTTCCTGATGAACTTGGCTGCTCTCATCATCGAAGGAGCTCCAGGACCTGGTTGTTGCTGAGAATGGCTATAGTTCACTTTGGGGGAGCTCTGGTCCTCACTTTGAGCATCGCTTCGTGGCTCTGGAGGGGAAGATGGTGCACTGCCAGCCTCCTGGAGAAGCTTGCTGCATTGGCTTCCCTGATGGGAACTCGTCTGTCCTGATCATCAGAGGAGCTCAGAACCTCACTGTCACTGAGGATGGCTGTGGTACTTTTGTGGGGAGCACTGGTCCTTACTTCGAGTGTCAGATTCTGGTTCCAGTTCAGATCCCTCAGCCTGCTAGCACAGATAGTTCATCCCACTGACATAGACTTTCTAGATTCCACAACTGATCTTCGGGCCTTCCCAGTGCAGATCCATGAAGCAGACATGCATGAGACATTGTCATGGGCTCTAGGCCTCCAGTTGGAATGTGGGGGGCATTGTTATGGGCTCTAGGTCTTCAGCTGGACTCATGCAGGACATTATTGTGGGATGCAGGCCCTCAGCTAGATTCCTTGGTCTTTAGTGTGTGGACAGATTTCCTGAGCTCTTTTTGTATATGACTCTGGGTAACTATTGTAAAATAATCTTTGAATTATTTTCCCCTTGCAAAACCCTAAACTACAACAGATATGCAGAGCCTCTCTGAGCATACGGCTCATATGATAAACTTCCACTTTCTTTTCTTACTAGTTTACAATATTTCTTAAGCTCATTCAACAATAAAGTGTTTCAATAAGATTATAGGTAAGAATAATAGCCAAAAAATTGGAATTTTTCAGAGAAAAAGAAGTTATCCCATGTCTGTTATATAGCAAACATTGTCCTTTCCACTGTGTTTAATCTTCGGGTGATAGATAATTTTTTGTGAAACTGGTCTGGGAGAAATGCCTCCTGCCACTATGTTCACAGCCTACCACTCGCTACCATTGCTGGTGGATTTTGGGGAAAAGTGATAAAAGAATTAGAATTAGTTGAAGTCCACGGAGTTAGAGGATTGGAAGCTTGTTACTGATAATGTAGAATTATATGCTGTGATAATTAGAAAAACAGGGTTTCAGGGCAGGGGAGAAGAAAACAGGTCTCTGGTAAGATGATGTTTGTCCAGTTTTTGTGGGAGGGGGATACTGGAAATCAAACTCAGGACTTTGTGCTTGTCAGGCAAGTGCTGTGCTACTGAGCTTTATCTCTGGCCCCTGTTTTTCCAAATTTATGTCTAGTGAAAAGAGATAATCAGTTATATTCAACTGAATCTTACAGATTTATTAACGAATAGGTGGTTTCTACTTTTAGACGTAAGTTCCCAGAGATCACATTTTAATTATATCTTAATTTAAAAAACAAATAGGTAGCTAACATTCTGCAGCATGAATACCTGAGGTCTGTTAGGAATCCTTGTCTTTCTTTAGGGCTTAAGAAGTCTCAAGAGACCTTTTACTCCCTATAATCTACCTCTGCCTAAGAAATTTCACAATCTTCTGAAATGTTATATTCAAGAATTAGGACTGCTGTTTATTTCAGAAATACTGACCCAATGTTTCTACTCCAAGACCCAGCTAAATTGCAGAGAATAAAAGGTGAAATCGAAGAGACAGAGAAAAGTAGAGTCAAATTTTGAAACTCATGGAAGGGATGATGAGTGATTACTGACTTGGGTAAGTAGAAGAAGATGGGCTTGGATGAGGCAGGAGATTAGGGCATGGCAGACTGGCTGGAGAAGCAGATAAGGCTTCAGGTACAAAATCTCAGAACAGATGTGCAGAACAGTTCCCAAAGCTCTGTGTGTGGACTTTTTACAAGAACTTGAGTAGTTCTGAACAGGACAACCTAAACCTGATATCTGGGCTACTGTCCTTTTACAGTAGTCCATGCTCATGCTGCGGGATGCCCTCCTTTTCCTACTTTTACTTGGCTAAACTTGTTCTGCAGAGCACTTCTCTTTTCTTACCTTTAATAAATGTAAAACACTGCTATCTTTTGTGCTTGTCTGGATCAATTCTTTGTTCAGGACAGAAAGAACCTGTAAACCACTTCTAGAAGGAGACTCCGACACCCCAAAACCCAGGCACCTGGGTAACACAGGCACCTGCAGAAGGAGATGAAGATCAGACACTGTGCATCTCAGTCTCCATAAAGAGCAGCAGACATTGGTGGCAGAGATGAACGGCAAAGCTGAAAAGCAATGCGGATAAGAAACACCCATGTTCCCTGCCCTAACTGCATTCTCAAGTGATGGTCTCCTCTCTAGTGGAAGTCATGCCCTGTGCCAGAGAGACTCAGGACCAGGGAATAATGGTTTTTCCCAAGGGCAGAGGGAGGCTTCCTACTGACAAGAAGGGTGAGTGAGGCTGTCCATGTGGAAATGAGAGGCTTCTGAGCGCCACTTTAGCCCCGAACCGTTATTGTCTCTATCTAGGTCTTGCCCCAAAGCCTCATGCACTCAGAGGCAGGGGTTTTGGAAGCTGATTGGACTGGGGAGGGTGCCGTGGCTGACTTGCTGTTAGGAGGTGGGGCCTGCTCAGGAGGGAGGTCACTGGAGGCGAGACCTAGAAGGGGGTGTCCTCGCCCCACTTCTGCTCTCCTCTCCACTTCCTGGCCAACGTGATGTGAGCAGTTTTCCCCCACCAGCCCCTTCCCCCGGGTGGTTTCTGTGCTTGAGTCTGCCCAACGAGGACTAAACCTTTTAAACCATACAGCAAAATAAACCTCTCCTCTTTTAATTTGCTGTGGCTGGGTACTTGTTGTTAGGAAACAACAAAGTCTTAGGAAAGTGACTAAGACGATGGCTTCCTAACTCAGCACACTGTCCGGAGACACACGGCTCCAGGAAGGAGGCTGTAGCACTTTTCCTGGAAGGAACGACTAGCTCCACACAAAGGAATCAGACATGCTAACATCCGGAGGATTCTCCTACCAAAACCTCCTGGAGAGACGCTCCCTAGAATTCCTGCTTCCCCATAATTAATGCTATTTAGTGCTCGGTATATGAATGGGCATCCAGGGATTTCCAGATGTTTGAAGAAACTCTCTAACATGAAATGAGAAGAATAGGGCCAATATTTTGGGAAACAAAAGGGAAATGATAATGTATGATAACCTTTGCTAAGTGCAGGTTTGGAGCTGCGTCTATTGATGAGCAAAATGGAATTAACCAGAGCAATGCAGCAAAGGACAAAGTCCGAAGCTTCCTTAGAGAAACTGGAGACTCTGGAGATACCAACTTCATCAAAAAAAGGCCTCAAATGAGTGAAGGTAGACACAGGAATTTAATAAAAGGGTACTTCTAGTTCTAGAAGGCAAGACCTACAGGATATTTCCTCAGGCAGAAAAAACACTGAAGGAAAGGCAACTATGAACATTACAAATGACTTTCAAAAAACCCAAGAGAAAAGTGGACAAAAAATTTGAACAAGTACTTCAACAGAGATCATGGATAGGTGGTATATGGACACATGAAGAAATGTTCAACACCATTAGTCTTTAGGGAAATACAAAATGAAACCACAGTAAGACAACGATCACACCACACACCTGTTTGAGTGGCTAAAGACCAAACAAAATAAAGCAAAGCAAAACTCCCAGCAGTATCAAGTATTACTAAGGATGCAGACACGCGGGGCAACTGTAGCCAGGATAAATTGTTGGTGGGAGGTAAAATGCTACAGCCAGTTCTGCAAACACTTTGACAGTACCTTACAGAGTTAAAGGATACTTACCACATACATAACCTTGCAACCCCCCTCCTAGGCACACATCCATGAGAAACAAAAACTTTCTCCTTACAAAGATTCTTACAGAAATGCTTATAGCAGCTTTATTATCATTGCTGAAAACGAGAAACTACTCCAGTGTCTCTTAGCTGTGAGGGGATAAATAAACCATGACACACGGGTAAAATGGAACATTAGTAGCAGAAGGAGTGAATGCTTCATGTGTCTAACAACACGGGTGGTGTACTTTTAAGTGACAGGAGTCTCACTCAAAAGGCTACATACCATGGTTCCGCTTATATCAGATTGTGAGCAGAGATGAAACAGAAAGCAGGTTGGTGATTCCAGTGGCAGGGCAGAGGGTGGAGAGGAACTGATCTCTGAATACATAGACACATGCGGGAAGCGTTCACCTGAATGCTGGTAGCGTTGCTTGACGGTGTGCCTCGCCAGAACACATAGAAGTGTACGTGGGAAATGTACATTTTGTCCTATCTTAATCTTAACTTTCAGAAATAAAGGAGAAATCAGTGAGGTTCCAGTGTGAGTGGCTCCAGAGCGCGAGGCTGCTGAGGTTAACAGGAGCCGGGGCTGAGGAGCGGAGGAGCTACAGGCAGAGGGCAGCTCCTGCCTTGGCCAGGAGCGTGTGAGACAGCAGGAATCCGGGGTTAATACAGCCAAGGCAGTGGGAATTTTGTTGCTGAATAGTATTCCACTGTGTGAATATACCAAGCTCATCTATTTGCCAGCTGTAGGCCACTTGAGTTTTCAGGTTTTGGCTTTCATAAATAAGATCTCAGTGCTCCTCCGCCTTTGGGCTAAGGTCGAGTGTATACACAAACTCTCTATCAACATTCACCTGGCTCCTCAAACACCCGAGCAGGAAAGCTGAGAATCTGCGTTCCGCACACTCGACACAGTTGATGTCCTGAACTGCAAATCTGATCGTGCTATGTCCTCATTAATATTCTTCGGGGGTTCCTTATTGCCTGCAGCACGCCCTGCGCTGTGACTGCGACTGCATATCAGAGTCACCTGGACACTTTACAAGGTGCAGTATCACCCTCCCTGCAGAGATTCCGATCTAACTGACCAAAGGACGGAGGTCATCAGTGTTTTAAAAGATGTCTGTGGTTTTATTTTTTAAGGCTTAATTTTGTGAATGGCAAAACATAATTAACATAGCACATAATTCACCCATTTAAGTATATGATTCAATGATCTGAGGTGTGTTCCCTTATTAATTTTTAAATTGTGGTGACTGTATAACATAAAATTTGCTACCTTAACCACTGTATGTGTAAAGCTCAGAGGCATTAATTACATTCACGGTGTTGTACAGACATCACAGTTATTATCTCAGCCCCATGTGAGTCTAAGACTACGTATCCAGCTCTACAGAACTAAGTCCAGTTATCAAAGCAGACCGACACCCCACGGAAAAAAGTCTCCTACTTCTCAGACTCCGCTCCTAGATTTTCTGCCTTGCATTTTCTTGGATCTAGACATATCGAATCGTCTTTAACCTTTTTTTTATTTTAAAGAAAAAAAATAACAAAACAACAACAATAAAGACAAAAACAAAACAAAACAACACAAAAACAATAAAAACGATCCAGAATTTCAAAACAAGATGATAGGAAATTAACAATGGTTGTTATATTACGGATTGTTATCTTCAACGGAGTTGCTCAGGTTACCAGATGTAAGAATGCAAGATTGATCAAATGATTACAAAGAATTAAAAATAATTTTAAAAAAACACTAGAACCAAAAAGAACAGTTAAAGCTTAAATTTTTCTTGACCAATTTTGCATGCTTATATCTGATAATCTGAACAACTACTCTGAAGACAACAATATGCAGTGTGACAACCACTGCTGAATTCCTACTATCTTGTCTAGTGACGCTCTGTACAGAATCATCTTTAACCTTTGAAAGCTCCTTATTCTTGCCTAGTGCCATTTTGTCTGTTTGAAACACTGCTCACACTGCTACTTCTGGTAAAATGCCATGCTCCCAAAGCCAGACTCAAGTCTGACCGTTGTGGAGTGTTTAATGCATCCCCTGGCTTGTTAAGCTGCTCCTCTCTGTTCTGCAGCCTCGTTTATCAGCCCCTCTCGGGGCTTTTGAGCACGGCAAGTTCCTCCCTCTGTACGGTCTCCACACCAGACTAAGACCGTATGAGGGTGAAGACAGCGCACCTTACAGCCTGTGGCCCATAGTAGAGGCTGCTTGATGAACAAACTGAGAATCAGTCCTCAAATACCTAAGTGGAAGAATTCAAAGAGTGGGATGGCAAAACGAGGGGAGCAGGAGCAAAACCAGATAGTGATCTAGCCTGGAGCATGCGCTGGTCAGAAAAATGTATCGGTGAAAGAGGTGGAGGTGGCAGAGTTGTTGGAGGTGGGGTCTTCATGAAGTATGGCCAGGGAGGCGGGTGCGGGGCTTGGTGATTGACACATAAACCTCTGCCTGAGTTTTTGAGCGAGACTAGCACTACCTCACTGCTCATTCACTCTGGATTCTGAACTAGTCGAGAGGGATACTGAGAAACCAAGTAGAAATCTAAAATATAGTATCAGCCTATCGATGGTAAAGCTGGAGTACACTTAACAATGTGCTTTGCGCTTTTTTATCACTGAAATGCATTCATTCATTCACCTGAGTTCAGATTTGAGGTTGTCCCATGACAGGGGTGAAGCAAGGAATCTTAAACAACTGTAGTAATGAAATAGGCCACAACTACAAAGGGGCTACAACTGGAAAGGAACAACAACAAGGTGAAACCCCGATCCTCAGTTATTCTCCAACGGGGTAAGACTTCCGAGGTATGTAATAAAGTTCTTGTTTTGTGGACCAAGGCAGGGATATTGGGTAAACAAATGACGCTGGGAAACCTGAGTATCTGCGTGAGAAAGAACAAAGTCGGTTCTTTACCTTATACCATAAATAGCTCAGAATGAACGAAAGATCTAAATTTAAGAACTGAAAACAGAAAGATCTGGAGATGAGTTCATGGGTGTGGCACTAAATACACAGGCAATAAAAGAAAAAAGAGGCAAATAGAACCTTATCAAATTTAATACACTGCTGTACAGCCAAGGAAATAATCGAGGATGGGAGAAATATTTGCTAACCATAGTTCTGATCGGATGTTAATATCTGGAATAGATAAAGAACTCCCACAGCTCAACCAAAACAGAGTCATGTGCCACATAACGATGTTTTGATCGATGCAACCCAACATTACAAGGTGGTTCTGTGAGGTCACACTGCTTCCGTACATTCTGTAATGTTTTCACATCAAAACTGGCTCAGGAAGTACTTCTCAGGACCTATAACTGGCAAGCCACGTGTGGCTGCAAACCACCTAAAAGGTGGGCCAAAGATCTGAATAAGAGTAGCTGAAAGCACATGAAAAGATCTTCAACATTCTTAAGTAGTTAGAGATGCATCAAAAGATTGCATCACACCAGTCAGCCCCTAACTGAAAAACAGAAAATTACAAATGCTGATTATCAAAGGATGTGGAGAAACTGAGACCTTTGTAAACTGGTGGTGGGAATGAAAATGGTGCAACTTCTGTGGAAAACAGTAAGAAAGTGCACCAAAATGTTAGAAGCAGAATTACGATATGATCTAGTAATGTCAGTTCTAGGTATATACCTAGAATAATTGTAAATAGAATCTGGGAAAGACATTGGCACACTCGTGTTTGTGAGAACAGAAGGTCGAAGCAAACTAAATGTGCACTGATGAAGGCATAAAGAAATGTGATATATATACAAAGGAATATTACTCAGCTGTATAAAATAAAGGAATCTGCTCTTACTCTCTAACATGAATAAAACTTGAGAAAATCAAGCTAAATGAAATAAACCATTCACAAAAAGATAGAAGTTGCATTTATTTATATGAAATATAGTCTACAGTAACCAAAAGAGAAGGCAAATGGTGGTTTCCAGGAACTGGGGAAAGGGAGAAAAGTAGATTTTGTTAAGTGAATAGTCTCAGTTTCATAAGACAAAAAAAGCTCTGGAGAGCTTTCACAACCACATGCACAACTAACATTCTGAAATCAATGAACAAATTCTTCTTTCCCCTCCCCTCGCCCCAGTCCCTAGAAAGCCACTATTCCATCCTCTGTTTCTCAGAGTACAGAGGACTATACTATAAACTTAAAAATGGTAATGACAATATATTTTGTTGTTTTTCTTTTACCACAATAAAAAAGAAGAAAAGCATGCATCTTCGCGTAACCTACAAAGTAAGTAGCATCTCTAGTTCATGGCTTAGAAAGCCAAGACCTAAGTATGTTACACCATTAGCCTAAGATAACACAAGCAACGTGGAAGTTAGGGTTAGTGCTCTTAAGAGTTACGTTATACTTTAAAATGCTTCTGGATAGAGGGGAAAGATATAAAGACATTTTTCCAATAATTAATAAGGAAGCTACCAGAGGCACAGTCCATGCTCCGAGTCCAGCAGTGTATTGCCTCCTGCTGGACACACGGCCAAGTCCACCGCACCTTTTGCAGCCTCCCTTGTACCTCAGCTGGAACCATGCGACTCACTTCTGGCCACTAGAAATGTGATTGGAAGTGATGCAGCCAGTACAGTCAAAAGCAAAGAAGTCTGAATGGATTCTCCATTCTCTCAATCCCTCCCCATTGATTTTTGCAGAAGACACACAAAGCTGCAATACGAACTTGTGAATTCATGGGCCTGGTCTCCAGACTCTGCCCCCAGCAGACATCTGACCCACGTGAGACAGTAGTGTGAGCGAGTAGTAAACTCTTGTTGGTTTAAGCCCCTGAGGTCTCTGGGATTGTTTTCACAGACTATTCTAGCCCAGCTTAACCACTACACTCATAAAGAATTCACACTGTCTACATCAGCTATTTTCTTGCACAATAACAAGAAGGAGATCCCGGGTTTGAAGAGGAGAAAGAGGGAAAGCTTGGTTTCAGGGGGGTCTAGGAAAGATGCAGCAGTGTGTAAGAAAGGTCTTGAGCAGAAATTTGTTTACCAGGAAAGTGGACCTGAGGCGGGCAGAGGGAAGAAACCCCCAAGCTAGAGGTCATTAGGGATGCTGAAGACAAAGAGCCCACTGACATGTTCCATAAGACTATTCCTGACTTTCAGAATTAGATGTAATCAAATAGAAACCCCAAATCAATGCAGGCCAGAGACAGTCTCAAAAATAAATAAATAAATAAATAAACCAAGCATTCTCTAGAAGAAAGAATTGCTACCCTGAACAGATGTTCCATTTAATTTTTACTAACAAGATAACATTTTTGAAGACACTGCTGAATGTACCAGTTTTGTCCCTTGTTAGTATAATCAGAAAGATATCACAATTCAACAGAGCTCTGGAGGTTGAAGTGTGTTCTTTATGATCTGCAGCTCTGATTAGTTCTATTTTTCTGCCTAAGGTGCAAAAATGCAAATAGGAACTGAGAGTCTGTGTAATTTCTGCTTTTAATATCATCACCATTAGAAAATCAAAACAAATATCCTCTTTGAATGTCACTAAAAATGTAGTCTGAAGTGCATGGGCAGAATCTGCTGTCACCCAATCTTCCACTGACACACTAACCTACTGATTGTCACACATTATTGAGGCACAAAAAGTGCACCTGTTGTAGAAAAATAAATATACACTAAATATGCCCAATCACTAGCGAGAATTTACTTTTGGTCCTGAGTGTCAAACCAAGGACCTTACATTGACTAGGCACTCTCTTTTACTGCTGAGCTGCACCCCAGTCCACAAGTGAATTGTTGCGAGCAGAAAAACATATATGTTCCAAAGAACAGTAGTAGAATCTGTTTTATGAAAATTTGGCAGAAACAGAGGGAAAAAAGGGATAGATAAAACAGTCCTCGCAATACTACTGACTGCTGAATTCCACACTGGAGGACATGGGAATTCATTATGTTCTTCTGTTTAGTCCTGTGTATATCTGAAATTAAGGATGACACATGGTAGAGGGATTATAAATGTACTGATAAAGTATCTTCACTCATCTGCACAAATTTACCAGTCCCAAGTCTCCTCCAAGACATAAAATAACTCTTAGCACAAGCCCCTGAACAAATGAAAGGTTAAACACTTCCGACATTCGACGGCACAAGATAAACATTTTCATTCCAAAAGTTACAAACAGAGGAATACAAAGGAATGGAACCAAACCAAGTCCAAAATCCAGCAGGACAAACATTAAGTCCTGTAGTTCCATGTCCAGCAACTGAAGAAATCTGTAACAAAATGTGAGCTCCAAAGGGCTTGTGCGGTTCCAACCCTTCAGTGGATTGACAACTGGTGGTCAATTTATAACCCCCGCTGAACTGAGTAAGTGTGGTGCTGGGTGTGGGAGGCCCACCTGAGGACTGTTGCCAGCAGCATAAGAGGCAGAACTGGAGAAGAAGAAGAAAGGCTGTTGGGAGCTGGTGGAAGCTATAAAGAGCTGTTGCTTCTTTGGAGGAGCTCATCATGCTGGCTTTCCTGATGAACTTCGCTGTTTTCATCCTCCGAGGAGCTTGGGACTTCATTCACACTGAGAATGGCTTTGGTTCACTTTGGGGAAGCTCTGGTCCTCACCTTGAGCATTGCTTCCTGGCTCTGAAGGGGAAGATGGTGCCCTGCCAGCCTCCTGGAGAAGCTTGCTGTGTTGGCTTCCCTGATGGAAACTTGTCTGTCCTGATCATCAGAGGAGCTCGGGACCTCATTGTTGCTGAGTATGGCTGTGACATTTCAGGGGAGCTCTGGTTCTTCTGAGTGTTGCTTCCTGGCTCCAGTGCAGATCCCTCAGCCTGCTAGCACAGATCCTTCATCCTGCTAGCACAGATCCTTCATCCTGCTAGCACAGACTTTCTCAGTTCCACCACTGACCTTTGGGCCTTCCCAGCACAGATCCATGAAACAGGCCTGCATGAGATATTGCTATGGGCTCTAGGCCTCCAGGTGGACTCGTGGGAGGCATTGTTATGAGCTCTAGGTCTTCAGCCGGATTCATGCAGGACATTTCTGTGAGATCCAGGCCCTTAGCTGGATTCCTTGGTCTTAGTGTGTGGACAGATTTCCTGCACTCTTTTGTATATCATTCTTTGGGTGACTATTATAATCTTATAAAGTATGTGTCCTGTATTATATTGCTCCCCTTGCAAAATAAGCCTCAAACCAACACAAACCCTATGGCACTTCTTCTGGGGGTTGTAGCTCCCACAGCTTCACTGCCAGGCCAGCTTTGCTCCCTCCTTACAGCTTTCCTTAGATGATCCACATTCCCAGCTTTCCCAAACTTCTGGGGTCACCACTGCACCTTTGTCTTCACACTCACAGCTTCACACACTGCCCTCTCAGGGGCACACTGCCTGGCCTCCCAGGCCTTCTAAAATCAGGGTGGAAGCATTTTTAACCCCACAACTCCTGCATTTTGCATGCACCTAAAACCAGCACCATGTAGATGATGCCAAGGTCAGCTGCCAGCTGGAGCACTAGCCAGGCTTTCTTCTCTCTTGGTTGTAGAGATTGAGTGCCTGGATTGCCGGGAACTCTGAATCCAGTTCTGAGGAACAAATTTTCTGTGCTTCCACCATTTTGGAACATGGCGCGCTGTGGCTTTCTCCTCAAAGCAAAATCTTTCACTTTTGCAGTTCTGTGGCTGCCCAGGGTAGAGCTTGCTGCTTCTTGTGACACCCTCAGGCCATCTTTTATATTTCCCTGTTCCTTCTCAGCAATCAAGATCTCCTCAGTTCTATCTTTGCAGTTCACAATTTTACTGAAGCTTCCTTTTTGGCCAAACTCACAGCATTTTAAATCACTCTGCTGGACTCTTTGCTCTTGATCCTCAAAATAAATCGGGCTAAAAGCCTCCAACAGTAGCCATACCACAGCCTCAGCATTAGACTGCCTTGAAATTTCTTCTGCCAGATTAATTAGTCTGCAACCCTTAATATTAGTCTCAGGCAAAGTCTCTGGACATGAGCAAAATACAAACTTTCTGCCAAACCATAAAACACATCATCTGGAGTTCAGCAGCCAGTGCAGTCCTTCCTCCCAGCAGAAACCTCCTGAGCCTGGTCTTTGCCGATTTTCTGGTCTTCTGAGCACTGACCAGAATCTGCCTCACAGAACAGTGGAAGGCATTCCAGCTCTCTTCTTTCAGGAGACATCTTTGAATCTTTCCCAACTCTTCCCACAAGCCATTCCCAAAGGCTCTTGAACCACATGGTCAGGTATAGTCCCAGCAGTGACCCCACTTCTTTGGTACCAAATTCTGTCTTACTCACTTTTCTCTCCTTGCTGAGACAAAACACCCAACATCCATAAGTTAAAAGAGGGTTGGTTTATTTAGCTCACAGTTTGTGGAGGTTCAGTCCATAATTAGTTGGCTGCAAGGCAAGGTGGCATGGCAGAGGGGTTGAATAGTTGAAGGAGGCAGAAGACAGCAAAAACAGCAACAGCAAAATGGAGGAGAACAACTTTTCTTCCCTTATATTGTATGCAGGATACCCACCCTTGGGTGAGTGTAGAACTTATATCATCTCAGTGCCCTCCTGTTGACAGGCTGAGAATTTTTACAAAGTAATAACCCTGGCCCCTTGCTGAGTCACTTAGTTAAACTTTTAAACTTCTCAAATTGACACAATGAACAACAGCCAGAGCAGGGCGGGCATGTCCTCTACACCCCAGGATGTAGAACTGAGTTACTCAGTTAAGTTTCTAGGCTTCTCAAGTTGACACAATGTACCAACCATTACATCTTCTGTTTAGTCTTGTGTATGTCTGAAATTAATTATGACACATGGTAGCGGGATTATAAATGTACTGATAAAGCACCTTCAAACATTTGCACAAATTTAAGGCCACCGCTTACAGAAAGACATTTTTAATCACAGTATTTCATTCTCTAACATCAAAAAATAATGATGATATTTTGCAAATAATAGGTTTCCTTCTTCAGAGCTCTTTACCATATGTTCTTTCTTCATGGAATATACAGAATGAAAGAGTCCTGCCGAGATGATTACTTCCTTCGATCATCAGGTACTACTTAATTAGCTACCTTTCTCATTGCTCTGAAATCTGAGTGTCATGGAAGAGTTTATCTATCCTTAGAAGTAACAATAATCTTGTGTCACCTTGAGAATTAGACTCAGTGTTAAAAATAATGGTTGAAACTGAAGGGCATCAGAAAGACCTATATTTTCCACATATATATGAACAAGGGAGGTTACTGCTTTCAGACTTACACATGCGTCTGGTTAAATTATCTATTGTTTCCAGAAATCATATCTTTTGATCATTTGTGGTTTAAATGTGAACATGAAAATAGCGATTTTTCCCTCCACTGATCGATAGTATCAATACAGAGTATATCTTATTTTCTAGAGTGAGATAGTTAGCATGCTGTAGGAGTAAATGAAATATGTAAACTGAGACAAAAGTAAACGTCTTCAACGTTAATGTGATGTTGGCTGTGCTATTATGAGCCTAATGAAATCTAGTGCACACACAAACACATAAGTGTCATGCTGGGAAATCAATGATCTAGTTCTCATCCTGACTCCAGGCAAAGAATATCTCATCAAAGCTATAAATTTCATGAGTCTGTTCCCAAATTTAAAACCCTTAAGGAAAATGACTTTCATGGCTCACCGGTTTTAAAGGGTTCTTGCTGCTTGGCTTTGTAACTAGGAAATTAATAGTTTTTCTCAAACGAATCAAAATGATACCAGAGTTGCTTGTGTTTTCATGCTGCTGCTGTTGTTAGCACTTAACTTCCTCTCTAGATAGGAGAGCCACGGATTCCACACTGAATTCACCACGGGGAGACGTTTATTACCTGTGATGATCGCTCGGGATAGGGTGGGGTGGTGATAAAATTTACTCACTCATGGCTATGTAAAAATTGTTTTCTTGAGGTAATGTGAAATGGAGTAGTTTTCTAATCAACTTTTACTATTCAGAGTGAAACTTATTTAGCCTAGTATTGGGAGGAAGTTGCTTCAGTCCCAAGCGATATTAGCATGCAACCAACAGAAATGTGTAGAAGCCTTGGGCTCCTATAACACTGATGAACTGTCATGAAATTAACTGAACTTATTTTTTCTTTCTCAGTAAGCTTTGGAACAAATCTGAAGTCGGCATGCAAGAGGATATTATATTTGTAGGGAACAGTCTCCTTTTTTTTGTTTTGCATACAATGGATAAAGAGCTTCAGGTTGTAGCATCTGGGAAAAATCAAAACAATTTATAATGGATGCAAGAGAATACAGACAATATCAAATACTTCCAACTAGTTAAGCTTGGAGAAAAACCATTACTGATTGTTTTACAGAAAGTCCATACATACACAAGTAATAAGAATATCATTATTGCGTCTCATGAAGCATTAGAAAAGCAAAACTATCTAGATTCACTTCATTTCATCTGGATGATCAGAAAGTTACAAATGAAAAATCACTACAGGGCCAGGGAGATAGCTCAGTGGCACAGCATCTGCCTGGCAAGCACAAGGTCGGGAGTTCAATTCTGGGTACCAAAAAAAACTTCACTACACTCTAGGGAAAGTATGTCTTATTCTGTTTCCTGTGGAAATAAAACTCAAAGTGGTGTACAGATATTTAACACTAAAATGGAGTACACATTTTTCCTCTCAGTCAAGCTTTCTAATCCCTAGGAAAACTGAATTTACTAGAAGATAAAGCTGTGAGTTAAATTTTAAAATTGGGTTTGGGTGTATTTTTAACTGACAGGCAATTAAAAAATAGAACTGAACTATGAAATCATTTAAAAAATTAATTACATTGAATGTTTTCAAATAAGGCCACAGAAGCATGCTTTTTAAAGTATATGCTTAAATTTATAAAAATTTATAGATTTATAAAAATTCCTGTATGTGTAGATTTTTCTTATTTCATTACCTTTTGTACACAATAATTATTTCTTTTATATTGTTAAAATACTGTATTTCCCTGAAAATAACACTGCGTTTTATATTTTTTCTCCAGCAGATGTAAGAGGGCTTATTTTCAGGGCAGGTCTGATTTTTTCACGTACAACACTCTACATTTGTTCATGTTCAACAATCTACCTTTATTCTTTTATTCATGTACAAAAATCTGCATTTGCTCATATACTAAAACCCACATGTAAATAGTCACGTCATCTTCTTCTGGAACACTGTCATACTCTCCAACCCCAAATTCCAGGCTGGATCTCTTGCAGCTCCATTTCCTGTAGAACCATTGGCCCTAATCTCCCATGTCCAGCGACAGAGCTCTCCTCAAATGACGCTTCCTGTCCATGTAGCCTGCGCGTGGTACGTTGGCAACACAGCTGTCGGAGATTTTATCCCATGACGTCTTCACCCAAGTCAGGACCTGCTGCAGACCAGGCTTCCCAAATTTTCCATTAAATCAAGTGTTCATTGAAGACTTACGAGACAAGAGTGGCAACAAAAATGACAGTTAAGAACACGGTCCGGATGGAAGTGATGAAAACTCTCAGGCATCACAATTCAGAAAATGTTTATTTCACACCAGGACGTTAGCATGCCCATCACAACACATGGCGCGTTGAATTATTAAGATTTATATTCAGGTAAGAACTATGTCTGTTCATTATCAAGTGTGCGTGTTATTTGTGCTCTGTGTCTGTACTCCAATGACCGCTTGAGTTCATGTTTCCATAGGCATTAACCTCTCTTCCAAAGGGGCCACTTAGGTATACACAAATACTTTCATTATTTAGATTTTTAATTCGGTGTATCTGTTGTGTGATGCAACAAACATACTGAATGTGTCTGTCCGGCCAGTGAGCTCACTTGGGCTTATTTTTGAGATAGGGCTTATATTACAAGCATCCTGAAAAATCACGCTAGAGCTTATTTTCCAGTTAGATCTTATTTTCCAGGAAATACAGAAAAAGGATTAAACCCTAATTTTGTGACCCACACTACACAACTCTGCGTGTGACAGATGGCTCTGGAAAATAATAGCAAGTATGAAACTTTAACTTTTGTTTGAACAGAAAAAATAATTGGCTACAGTTTTTAACTATTATAAATTGTTAAACTATCCATGTACAAATCTTTGTGTGGACACAAGATTTCACTTCTTATGTGTAAATATCTAGTAGTGGCATTACTGGGTCACATACTAAGACACGCTTAACTTCATAAGAAGTCTTCAAATTCTTTTCCAAAATGATATTACTTATACTGCCATCAAGCGAAGAAAGTCACTAGGTACGTAGGAGGCTGCCATACGTGTGAAATTATGTGACAGTAAAAACAAGGCAGGAAAGAAGGTAGTTCAGCGGCTGCAGAAAGGGCATACCTGCAAAACTCCAAGACAGAAGGTTCTGTAGTTGTGGGAAGGTTCTGTATCTCGACTGAAGGTTGCATGGATATATGCGTTTGTAAAAATGCATTCAAGTGCATTATTTTTTAAATGGGTGCAATTTATTTTATATAAATCATATCCCAATAAAGATGCAGAGTAAATACCTGCTAGTAGCATTTGTTTAAGCCCAAAAGTAAAGTTGAGACCCCTTATTGCAAAAGTATTAAGACTCTCAGAAGAGTGTCTGCCATTGAGTCATGGTAACAGAATACTACATAGCATATAGTTGGCCCCAGCAAAAGTTTGATGACTGAATTAAGAACGGGGCACATTAGTGCCCAGTGTCTATTTAACAGCAGTGACGTGCAAACATCCCTTTCTGCTTCTTCCGTTTGTTACCCAGACCTAAGGAAAAAAACATAACTCTGAACACCATCTTTTAAAATGCTATTTCCAAATGTGATGGAGACACATACTAATTCAAAGTTCATTTTTAAATTCTTGGAAGATATCGAGAAATACAACTCAACAGCTAACACGAAGAGAATACAATTTGGTGCAGCGGGCGAATGACACGGGTCGCACAAAATACACAGGAGCTCTCACTGCGCGGCATTCTCCACGGTCCGCTCCGGGCTTACAGTGGCGGCATTACTCACAGCTGGCGTGGGCCAAGAGCCCAGAGAGCTCATACCCTGGCGCCACCCGTTCCTTCCTGTCTGCACATGCACCAGGGCAGTGGGAAAAGGTCCACCTGCACGCCGGGAAGAGAGTTCTACTGCAGCCTGAACTCTGCTGCATCTCTGAGCCTCCAGCTTTCAAAGCTGTGAGCCAGATATAGACATGCATGCCTGGAATATCAGCATGCAAGAGGCTGAGGCAGGAGGATCGTCGTGAGTTTGAGGACAGCCTGCACTACATGGTGAGACCCTGCCTCGAAAAACAAAACAAATATCAAAAGTGGCCTGAAAGTAAATTTGTATTTTCAGCCACGCATCCTTGAGTGTTTTGTCTGCTGCTGCAGCCTGAGTTCATATGTAACATACTCCATATAATATAAAAATACATAATATGCACAATGTGATGTAGTTAACTGGCTTAGTGACAGTCGCATAGTAACCCTGCAGAACTGTAAGACATATATACGTGTGAGTCTTAAAATTTTGAGTAATTCATATAGAAGCATTTCCTAAAGGAAATTAAAGTCCTAGAATAAGAGATATGTATTGTAGAAAAATTTAAAAAAAGAAACAGCTTAAATGGCCTACAATGGCTAAAGACATCACTTAAAATGTCCACAGAGGGCTGAGCGTTGCTATGCTTTTCACACTTCGCTTTATAAACGCAGCACTCATGTAGGAGAGGAAAGCGCTCTAACACAGGAATAGTCTAGTAAAAATATGGCGAGAGACTGCTGGAAAAATCTTACGAAAGTAATAGTGCTTTCATACTTATTCCATTATAAGCAGGGTTTTCATGTTTTACAGCAGACAGAATGGTATTTTTTCATGGTTTTACTTATTTCATTTGAAGCAAAGTCTTCACAATGAATTAAAGTATAGCTAAGCTGGAGAACAAAAACAAAGGAAAAGCGACAAGCTATAAAAGGCTACTAATAAGATTTGTAGTTTAAGAGAGTGGATCAAAAAGGAATGGTATTAGTATGTATTTAAAAATGATCAGCTGGGCGTGGTGGCACACAGCTGTAATCCCAGCACTCCAAAGGCTGAGGCAGGAGGATCACAAGAGCTGGCCTCCAGCCCAGGCTATGTAGTGAGTTCAAGCCCAGCCTGAACTTCATAGCAAGACTCTGTCTCTGCCCCAAAAGAGAGAAAACAGTAATAATCAACAAAAGGATTAAATAATGTGATACTCTGGGGTATGAGTGCTTGCTCTGGCAATTAGGAATTACGTAACTTTAATCTAGTTCCCCTAGTTAAGCCTCATACTGACTGCTGCTAAAATGAGAAGAGCAACAGCACCAGTCTTCTAGGTTCACAGCGACAGTCATGTGCACAGTATGTGCTAAACGTTCCGCATAGTACCTGCAACACAATGCAGTACAGTATGACACAGACTGTATTACCGCTTCTTTTAAAACCTGACACCACCGATAGATTACCAGCCCGTGTGCGTGCTGGCATCCTGTAACAGACTGATGTGGGGAAACACCCAATCAGTGCTATTGCACTTGCTCCCTGCAAAGCCCTCTGCAGACTCTCCACTTCCTTCTCACCCTTTTCTTTTGCTTGGTCTTCGCTCCGAAGCTCATCCTGGGGTCTGCTATATGGACTAGAGCTGTTTTCCTAACCCCCGTGGCTGTGATTTTAGAGGCGACCCTTCAATCACCGGTGTTTTGCCCAGTTGAAGTTTTCCCGCAGCTTCCCCGCCGTCATCACACCTGCCGGGACGCCCTAGCACACATTTCTGGAGCCCGTCAGACGCAAGCGGTAAAAATATGGCCCGGGGCAAATACAGTGATTCTCTTGTTACAGGGCAGAGGCTGTGAGGCACTGTCTCACAAGCCTTCCCCAAATTCTGCCTCTCGCTTTAAGAAACGACACCTTAAATAATCAAACAGAGACACTGTCAGAAAACATGAACCTGGAAACAGCAGGTAGATTCACCGCTCCTGGTGTAGCTGGCAAGTGAGAACTTAGAAAGTAGAACCAGGAGGAATAAAATGGCTGCTTACTGAGAACTCTAATACAGATACGGATCAAAGGAATTTTAGAAAATTCCTAAATCAAAGAAACACATGGAGGCCACACATGGTGGCACACGCCTGCGACCCTAGAACTCAGGAGGCTGAGGCAGGGGACTGCCGCAAGCTCAAGGCCAGCCTGGGCTACATAGTGAGTTCAAGACCAGCCTGAATTAGATAGTGAAACCTTGTCTCAAAAAACAAAAACAAAAACAAAAAAAAGAGAAAGAAACACATGGAAACTGCCTGGCAAGCATTCGGTCTTAAGTTCAAGTCCCAGTACCAAGAAAACAACATTTAAAAAAAAATCTTTGAAAGTCTGGAGAAAGTGAGTAGGGCCCTGCACATAGTGGGTCCTCAGTGAATGTGTTACGCACATTTACAACCATGGCACTACTTCTACCGTAATGGTAAATTCTCATCCTCTGCCGTCTTGTCCCTGCAGTTCTAGAATATCATGTGAAACGTATGTTCATGAAATCAGAAATGCTACATCACCTTGTGGCACTGGTTTGCACCGTTTTCCTGAGCAAGCATTCCCTGGGCGTCTTAACACCACGTTGATTTTTTCTTTATACTGATAATCCAAAGCCCGGCCTGCGGAGGCTCTTAAAGAAGTCAGCACGGCCTAGGACTCTCTGAAATTCTCCTTCAGTTCACCCAGGTGAGTTTTCACTTACAGACAAAAGCAAATCCTATTTCTGTTCTAAAATTTTAGTTAAGAATTTTAATCTTTTTAAAAACATTCCAAGGACCAGTTCTTAAATCAAAAGTGAATGGCTCTAAAACACACACATTCTCAATACAAGCTCCTATTTCAACAACTTTATTGAGAACATTTTGCAAGTAAGATTTGACAATTTAACATATTACAAATTAGAAATTTCATCTGCTACTGCCTAAGTGGCAAACTTTTCAAAAACACTACAGAAAATCTTTTATTTCTTTGGATTTTTCTGTTCCATGCTGAGCTCCTGAGATATATTTTTTCTTTCAGCTTCATTTTCATCTTCCTGTGAAATAAATTTTAGAAAACATTAAAATATAAACTTAGGGCATGTTTCATTGAAACTTCATGTAATTTTAACGGTGTTTGAGCTGTAGGAGTATGAACTATTGTGATTCCAAGAACCCTAAGTAAAAGATTAGAAACACACAGAATAAAATTATATAATATTTAAATATTTGTAATACATGCTGTTTTATGCTACACATTGTACTCAAATTTTCTATAAGACATTTTTGAAAGTGAGCAACTTTATTAATGTCCTAAGGATTATTTTTGAAAACATGAGCTACTGAAAAATCTTCTCTGAAGGGGACAAGCCAGGTATTTTTACTTCACTTTCATAAAAAAGCAATAAATTTAACTTCCAAGACACTTTATGTGCTCCAGCATGGCATCTTGGTCCCATCTAGCATACAGTCTTGACAGGTCTGTCAATTTCCCAATTACTTGTACCACCATATGTTATGAAGATCAGTCAGGTCTAAAATAGGAAACACGGGCATGTCAGGCCGTGGAACACTTACAGTCTTCTGCAGTTTCAATTCTAAGTGCTGTCCTCGTAATTCACATCAGGTTTTGTGGAACATGGTGAATAAATGAAGTGACATCATAATGTCTGCTACCATAGGAACGAAATGCATCTTGTGTTTCAATATTAAACGGTGACCTTCACAGTATAAATAATGAGGTTCTAGAAAAATATTTCATCTTACGATTTGTAACCCATCTTGTTCCACATGTTCCTTTCACAATATCTATGTACAAAGCAGGCTTGCTTTGATATTACTCCTGATATATTAGGCAAGATCTTTCATTTTTATTAACTGAAATAAAAGGCATTGTCTAACTACCGAATTAAAGCATGAGGAACAATTTAAGTATTTCTAGGTAAGAGCAGTAGTATCAGTATCACCAGACGTGCTATTTCTCAGGATCTTCTAAAATCAAATTCCAGTGAACCCAACAACTGTGGATTGCTGCTTAGCGAACTGATACGAAGTAAACGCAAATCAAGGCACACATTTTGTTTTCGAGGAAAACCTAGGACCCTTCCCTAAAGTCACTAAGGCATAGAAAACTTCCTTTCTAAGAAATGTTTGTCTCTCTCAACTCAACAGCAACTGTGATGTAGACTTTGCAAACATGAGGAAAGCAGAGGATTACCAATATTACTGTTCACTCTGAAATGTTATAGGTGTATGAGACACTAGGGATCAGGGTTTGACTATCACTTGGCAATTTAACTTTATGTATTTTTCCACATCAAACGGCTATTGTGTGCTGCGTGACTTTTTTCTCAACGTATGTCTAGTATGTAGACATAGTTCATTATGTTCAACTGACTCAGATTTATGAATGAGTAGGTAGCTTCTACTTTTTAGAAAAAAGTTTCTAGAGATAATCTTTTAGTTCCATTGTATTCAAAATAAAATCTTTATACTTTCATTGTCTTCTTTGGGTGAGACGGTCAGACAGTGTTAAATCAGCAGAAAAGATGGCAAGAAATGTTCATTAGGCAGCAATGTATCTGTCAGGATATATCTCAAGGCAGCGCTCTCTGCCTTACACTCCTGCGATCTACCAGGCACGGGCACATTATAACACTGTATACAGCTGTAGTCCGATTAATGTGTCCTGAACTATGTGAACTATGAGGGGCAAAAACTGAACATCAGCTAGGTCTGTCTGAACCAATATGTAATTTTGAAAACTGTACTATCACTCCTTCTGCAGTAGACACACTTCCGGCAATCTTTGCTTAAACAGCACTGTAAACAGAAATAGGGAAAAATGTTTGAAGCAACGTGTACAAACACAGCCCTTAGCAAGCTCACATTCTCTCACTGCAGGTGAACGGAGCTGTTATCACCCAAGCAAACCATGAAGTCTATGCAGCAACATGACCTTCCGGTTTAACAGGCTTTATCCAGTTTTCTCTACCAACCTTCAAGGCTGTCCAAACTCAAAACAGACACGAAGCACTTTAATAATGAACCTGAGAATGAGGAAGTAGCTATACACTCTTGCTTTAATATTTAATTATGAGTAAAAGCTACAGGACCGTACTGTTACGTGAAATTAAAAACTGCACCTCACATTAATTTGGATACGGCAGTATATAGATCAGGAATATGCACGTACACCAGCCTATTAGAATTCTTAATACAATGTCATTCTCGTTACATTTTTCTTAATTATAAAATATAGTTTATGAATGCCTGTCTCTACTGTTGCCTTCTGTTTGGGACAGGTACATAATGTTTCACACCTTTCTTTATGTTGAGGACTTGTCTTAAAATATTCTACCTTTTTAGAAAGCTTTTAAATCACTTATATATTAGTAAGAGCTAATCTATTTCTTCTTTTATACAGAGATAGCTGTGACCTAGATGAAGAAAAGGATCACAGAAGGGAGAAAAAGGCAATGAACTCAAACGGCCAGAGTACAACACTGAAACTGCTACATCGTCAAAATAGTAGTAAGAGTTTGCCATAAATAAAAGCATTACAATTGGATTTAACAAGGCTCCAGGAGGGAATTTTTGGAAGTGTGCTAATTTGTGTATTTAGCATGATAGGTCAATTTTTGTGGGAACTCTGAAAGCAATTCAGGATTAACAAAATCATTAAAGTAGTTCAGGCAGGCAGCAAATCAAGTCTCATTGATAAATAACAGCACAGTAAATAACACTGCAATGAAAGAAGCTTTTTTTACCAAAGCATTTCTTTAGTACTGGAATTAAAGGCAAACAACATTTTCTCTGATAGAAGGCGGAATTTTTTACTCTTGGCTGAGATAAACATCTGTTTGTTTCCCAATGAAAGAAGACCCTTGCTACACGGTTCATTTTCTTAGTGACAGCCCTGACAAGCCTGACATTTGCTTCACAAAGTATTCTAAAATAACGGCAACCACATATCCCCTTTGAGGGTCCTGGAAAACAGACAGGGTTTCCTCTTCAATGTGAAGCCCGTTAATTCCAACTCCAGAAAACACGATTCTTACAACCTTACAGATCTGCTATTAATGCAGGATTCTAAGAATGCAGACTTACACAACAACACCCTTAACAGCGAACAACTAAATGTGATTCCCTAGCTTTCCTACTTACACAGAGAGGCCAGTGAAGAGAACTTCTGGGTGAACATGTAGTAATACTCAAATGCTCCAGGTGGCAGTAGAGACTACACGAGTTATTCTAACACAGAAACAGGTAAAAAGAAAGCACCGCCATATTTATACAAATTAAATCTTCCCTCCTACTGAATAAAACGTGCAAGATTTTGTTTGAATGATATTCAGCTTATGCGATCAGTTTGAGAAGAAGTCCTTTCACTTTTCTTCTATGTACACATATGATTTCATTCTCATAAACAGTTCAGAGAACTGAGGCCACCCTTCCTGTCCGTCCTTCTTTTCTTCCTAAGAGGAAACCAACTCCAAGCAATGGTCTATTACTTTAGCACCTGGAACTTCTACTGATCAGGTAACATGTGGGCTCAAATTATAGCCTATGAGCACAGATGATTCTAGAGGTATTTCGCACACTGACACATTTTTAATTACTATTTACAAGGCGGTATTACACAAGGAAACATGTCCCATTGTCTCACCTTTACATCTCTGAAGACAGTTACCTAAGTACTTGCTGGGTGAGAAAGTCCACAAGAACTACGCTAACTAACCAAGTAATCCAGGTTCACATCACCAGACACAGGAACATTAACCCTCTCTCTGACGCACTAAGAAGGCACATTACTTCCGGCCTCGAGCACCTCTCCCAGTAACATGGAACCTCAAGCCAATCACTTGCAAAGCCTTATAAGCGCTCTATAAAGTAAGTGAACAGCAATCTCCGGAAGTGTCCAGGTAATTAGTGACAAGACGACACTCTCACAAACTGGAGGAGACGAGGGTACAACGACTCGATACAGCAAGGAATCCTGGACCGTAACTATGACACGAACGGGAAAAATGGCTAAATTTAAACACGGTCTGCTGAGCAGTGAACAGAAGGATCTCAGTGATAATCTGGCAACCGTGCACAGGGCTGGATGAGAGGGAAGTGGGGGAAAAGCAAGACAAAAGTAGCTGGTGAATGAAAACGGTCAAAATTCAAGTGAAGTAACTAACAGGGATGGACAAAGATTCTACATGGAAATTTTTACATAGAAAAGGCACCACAGCTCCTACCACAAAATATACAGCTACAATAAGTCATTTGCTTTCCATTATTCTACATAAACTTCTTTCCAAATTACCCTAAATCTTTATAGTGGTAATATTATTGATTTTTGTTTTCTTGTCTGAGCTTGCCTGCATTTCTTCGAAGGACGGCTCACTTTCAGAACTGGGACGTGTTGTTGGGTATTACGGTATTTATCAAACACAGGGCCTTTATATTCTGGGCTTATAACCTTTTCCAGAAGTGAGTAAGCACAAAGGCAATCTGCATTTACAGAAAGAATGAGGTGAGCTGCTTTCACTTTACCAAGCTTGCTATTCAGAGAAGCCACGCGGGGCTACAAGGGGATAACAAAGGGAGAAGGCACAAATAAACACTAACTTAAAATGGTTCCATTTTCGTAAAGTATTTTCTTTAGATTTTAAATATTCCTTTGGTCAGAAAAGGAAGTTATTGAAACTGGATTTAAAATTACATGAAAATTATCTAAATGCCTGAGTAACCATCCCTTTAAAATGTGAGTACGTGGGGCTGTTTTTTAAAATAGACATAATCCATTCTAAACATTGGTAGCTATAGAACACGTGAAAAAACTAATTCTTTCAGTCTGCAATCAAAAAAATACCTTCTTTGATTCATTTAAAATACCAGATATAAGTATCAACAGTCTGTAATGTTGTGCTTTAACAGAAAATAGGCCAGTGCTGCAGAAGAAAAAAAATTTATCTCAATAAGTGGAAAAATACTGATGATAATGAAAATGTTTTAGGCAAAATGAGCACGCTGCATGCTTCGGACTAAAATTAATTAGAGTTTTTAATGTTTCACAATTCTACCATAATTCTTTACATGGTGCATTTACTTCATAGTAATAAACACTTGGATCATTAAGTAAAGTGCAAAGTGTGTGTGATGCACTACATTTAACAACCTTTGCCCCTTTCTCCTGTACTTCTGCATTCAGTTCTCTAACACACTGAATAAGCAACTGAAGACCGCACTTAAATTTCCTGACTTTGCATATTTGAGATTCTTATTTCATTTAATACAAAGGCAATTAATCTACCATTTTACAACTGAATTCCAACTTTAGTGGGCCATGATAGTTACTGAAATGAACTTACAAGAAATGCTTAATTAAACTTACTGTAAAATGCATAGGAAATTTATTCTTATGACAGAATTTGCATATGTAATTAAAAATTCTAGGGCTGTATTATAAAATTAAATAACTTGGGGCGCTCTTAATAAACACAGCCCAAGTATAAATGTCATGAAATAAAATGGAGCTATCTTGTCAATTTTTACCGTAATAACTTAAAGATCAAAGGAGTCAAAGGAAACCTCCTTTATTTGTTAAAAAATTGCATCCTTTATTTTAACAGCAATTCAGAAGGGAATGGGGCTATGGTATGCTCCTAATTTCATGTATAAAAATGTGTGAATACCATTTCTGTAAATTTGCTTTTCTAAGTCTTTAAGTTTTCCTATTACTTCTTCACTTCTGTGTGCCAGCTTTTGTAGCAAGGAATTGGGCCAATGAAAAGTAAGACTCTGGGCTGGGTGCGGTGTGCATGCCTGAAATTCCAGCACCCTGGGCAGCTGAAGCAGGAGGGTCACAAGTTCCAGCCCAACACGGGCAACTTAGTGAGACCGGGTCTCAAAATTAATTAATTAATTAATTAATTAAAACAAAATAAAATGAAATAGGCTGGAGATGTGGCTAACTCAGTATAGAGCCCTGGGTTTAATCACCGAACTGAGAAGAAAACTGAAAACAAGAAATCTCTGACTTTTTCCATATGATGTGGGATCGAGAAGGAATCCCCCCGACCTGGGAAGGGCCCTGCAGATCGGCACAGCCACCGGCAGGGCGAGGTCTCCACAAAGGAAGGAAAGTCAGCGCGCGGGAGGTGTGAGCCTGGCAACAGTACGCGGGGCGAAAGGGAGGACATGCCAACGACTCACGTACCTGAGTTAGAGCCGGCGCTGGATGAGCACAAGCCCAACCGTGTGATTCTACATTCCCGTCATTACCCAAAGCCCCACACCTTCTAAGACTTTTGCAGTGTTTAAGATGCAGTGCTAAGCTGCGCGGACTACGATGACTTTCGCAGTTTTCTCTCCTGATGGACGAGTTGTTGTGCGTGTGTCTGACAACCTCCGAGGAGCCTGGAGACGGACAGTTCTCCGTCTCTGTCAGACTGCTAATCTCTGGGAGACAGAAGAGGAAGGCACAGAAGAGGCCACTATATCAGGGAGTTTCCCTCACTTACAACATTTTTGGTTTAAATGATATCAACCTGCTTTTGAAGTTTTCAGATAGCACTGACTATAGGGTGAAAAATAAAGCAAAAACTCTCAAATTCCGCAGTGGGCCAACATAAATATCTTTTCAAAGGAGGACAGCAGATGTCCGATACACATCTGTTGGAAGTGTATGGCAGAATGTAATACAATATTCAACTAAGTTCTTTAAGGTATGTTTATATAAATTATCTTCTACTCACTAAATGTAACATTTCAAAAATCCCAAATGTGCTAATATTTAAAGCACTTCTACTTCCCCTCAGATACTCAAAAACAGCAGATGCTTCTAAACGTACGTTGCTTTTTTTGGTCCGAAATACCCATGGAGGTTTAAATTCCCAGAAGATTAAAATTTCTACAAAATAAAAGATAAAAATAACATCTAAAAATGTTCAAAATAGGCTAGATCTCTCAGTAAACTATAGCTCCACAGGAAAAGATGGTCAGGTTGGATAACTGAGATGAAATAACTGATGGGCCATTAGAAATTTGGGACAGCTGCATGCCTATCATTCCAGCTACTTGGGAGGCTGGGGCAGCAGGACAACAGGTTTGAGGCCAGTTTAGGCAACTTAGGAGACCTTGTGTCAAAACAAAAATAAATAAAAGGACTGAGGAGGCAGTTCAGCGGTACAGCACTTGCCTGCACGTACAAAGTCCTGAATTCAAACCCCAGTACCTCAAAAAAATTTTGTTCAGAGATACACACGTACTGTGTAGTATGGCTAACAACTAGTGTTAGTGATACAAACCGACAGCACTCTATGTAGCATATTTTATTTATTCATTAAGATAAGCAATAGCGATGCTGGAATTCGTCCCTGCAGAATACCTTCTTTAATAGGATGTGACTAAACGTTTATCTTTCACTGAACAATGAGGATTTAAATGTAACCTATGCTAAAAAAGCACTGCAAATTTTTTGTTTCGTTTTACTTAGTCTGGCACTAAGTTTAGTTTATAACCAAATGTCTATACTACCAGTAGAAAAAGGTCATGTTGGCCATTTTAATCAATACCATAAAAAACAAGAGAAAACACTAAAATTTTCTATTTCCTTTGCTCTGTCTTCATATTCTACACAAACACTAATCATAGCACAGGTTATTGTCCAACAAAGAGAATGTATGCGAGTGGTAACAATCTTACTGATACTTTAAGTATATTTAAAAAGTGAAAGGTTAAGAAAAACTCCCTAATGAAAATATTCATAGCAGTTTAATTTCACTGAATCTGTTATAACACTGAAAATTAAATTACAATTTGCATTAAGATATAAAGTAGCCTGCTTTTAGATTTTTCAGTATTTAAAATTTTAATGCTAATACTCCTGAGGCCAGATATACTGTTAATATTTTAAACTGATAACTCACTGAGACTAAGAAACAACACAGTATCTAAATAATAAAATATTTAAGAATAGACCTTTAAGCCAGGTATGGTGGTGCATGCCTGTAATCCCAGCACTCAGGAGGCTGAGGCAGGAAGATTACTGGGAGTTCGAGACCAGCCTGGGCTACAAAGTGAGCTCAAGGCCAGCCTGAATTACATAGCGAAACTCTGTCTCAAAAAGACCAAAAAAACAGATATTCAGCTAAGAAATGTATACACTATACCAATATAGGATGTTTCAATATACAATGTTTTCTTCTAAGCAGAAAAATATGGACCGCTTCACGAATTTGCATGTCATCTTTGCACAGGGGCCGTACTCATCTCTGTATTGTTCCAGTTTTATTTTTTATTTTTTTTGTCTTTTTGAGACAGGGTTTAGCTATGCAGTTCAGGCTGGCCTTGAACTCACTTTGTAGCCCAGGCTGGTCTCAAACTCACACTGATCCTCCTGCCTCAGCCTCCCGAGTGCTGGGATTACAGGTGTGCACCACCACGCCTGGCTCGTTTCAATTTAGTGCTGCCGAAGCGAGCACACAGTGCTCTTATTAGGAAGGAAGTTATCAAACTGTCCACTGCAAAAACTACAAGTTAAAACATGGGTTTTCGGCTAATCTGGAAACAACTGTGATGTGTTTGGAGTAACACATTTATTCTCGTACATTTCTCCTTAGAGCCATCAAGACACGGAGCACTGAAGTTAGGAGAGTTCCAACCCCTCATTGTGTGTATGAAGATACTAGTCACTAGACTGATAGAAATGGAAACGCGCTTCTTCACCTGACTCCTACCCTAGTCTGAGTACTTAAAAATAAAACAACTCCCTGAACTGTTTGCCAAGCTCCAGTAATTTAAAAGGACTTTGATAAAGGCAAAATAGTAACTTTCTAGTGGAGAAAACTGACAACACCGCTTTAGTTGATCAGTCAGGGTCGGCGTAACTGGTACCACACAGAGCTCACAGCGCCCTGGCGAGATGCGCCGGGGGAAGCCACCACACGCCCGCGCTGTGCAGGCTCCAATCTAATCAGGAGGAACTATTACATAAAGCCGAAGTCAGGAGCCTTCTGCAGAATAAGTGAACAGCACTCTGCAAAAGTGCCGCAGTCACTGGGCGCGGGGAGGCACACCTGCAGTCCCAGCACTCAGGAGGCTCAGGGCAAGTTCAAGGCCACCGGGGCTACAGTGAGACCCTGTCTCAGAAAACAGTGCCAAGATCACGAAAGGCAAAGTAAGAGGAAAGAACTACCACAGACCGGGAGAGAGGGAGGAGACATGGGTGAAATGAGATAGACTGTGGATAGAGTCCTCAACTAGAAAAAGGAAATAAATGGCAAAACTGATAAAAATCTACACAGATTCTACAGTCTACATTCCTTTCTTGGGTCTGATGATTTTTGTGTTTATCTAAGTTGTTAACATAAAGAGAAAAAACTGGGAGAGAGTTATCTGTATTATTTTTCCAAATCTGTTAAAGTCTAAAGTTATCGCAACATAAAAAGCAGATGTAGGTAAGTCATCTTGTTACATGACTCAGAAATGACTTTAGAAATGAGATTTAGCAATCTGGTTTCAATTGCTATAAATTTACTTACCAAACATGCAGAGGTAATCAGAGTTACACACACTGGCGTTTCAGCATTTCCATAACAGACACCTCAACACAGACTCCACACTGTTTTTTTGTTTTTTTTTTTTCCGGTACTGGGAATCGAACTCACGACCTTGTGCTTGCCAAGCAGGCGCTGCGCCTCTCCACACTGTAAATCAGCACTCACTGTCTGCTCGCAAGACTGTAGTTATTCAGTTACAATGGGTGATGTTTCACCAGTGAAATTCACTGCTAAACTTTTTGATTTCTTGCAGTTGAAGAACTATTAGAATATAACCAAACTACAATATGGTAAAATGTGATACGATTGGTTTTGATTTTTTTCGACTGTAGTTTCTTTGGGCATCAGATGTTCTTATTAATACTGACATTTTATTTCAGTACATTTATCCAGGGGTTTCAAATTGATATCTAGCTATTGTCTAGCAGAAAGGAGATATATCTGCTTAAAAGAAATTTGCCTCTATAAGCAACATTTTATCTAGGACTGACTTATGTCTGCGTTATCAAAACAACACGAAAATGTGAAGGCAATCTACTCCTAAAGCACACCTAAGAAACATTTTACCTTTTATTGATAACCCATCAACAGACTTGATCATGCTGATTAAATAATTTTCTTACTGGAGAAGAAGCTGGATCACATTTTGTCCCTTGGTTCATAATAAACATCTTGCCTTTTAAAGATGCTAGTGACAAACTGCCTTCTACTCCTAGAATCCTGCCCCTCCTCCTTCCACAAAAACTGACTGACCGAAGATCACACATCATACCCTCGGCAAGTTAGGGGAGATAATAACGATGCATGTAAATAATTACAGTGCAGTGTAATAAAGTTCATAGGGTATATAAACATGACACTGACAATACACAAAGAAAGCTTGTTTTTAATGGTTAATAGTCTGCAGAGGTGGGCTACGACATCAAAATAATGTACCTTCCTCGTGGGCAAAGATTACACTGTGAGTCTTAAATTATTTTTCCTTGTAAGTCTTTTATTAAAATAAACTCAACATGAAAGGCTACTGCTTTCAGATATAAGCTCATTAGGCAGTGAATTTTTAAAACTTTACATCCAAATGAACAGGTTAAATTATCTCAAATCTCCTTATTTCAAAATGAATGCTGTGTCCCCAGGGTGAGCACATTAATCCTCATTGTTTTACTGGAAATTAACAGCTCATTAGATGTCCGTAACATATCTCTTATGCCACATTAATTTTTATGGGTTTAAAAAAGTAGATTTTGCTTCAAGTACAATTAAAAATATTATTTTAGAAAATTCCACCAAAGACAATTGTCTGATACTGGCACTTTATAATCAATGTCAAAAGTAGACCCTACTTTCAATTTACAGATTATGTCTTTGGCAATTTTTTTTTGTAGTACCGGGGATTGAACTCATGACCTTGCATTTGCCAGGCAGGTGTTTATGACACTGAGCTATATCCGCAGCCCCTCTTTGGCTTTTCGTAAAAAATGATTTAAGTTTTTTAGACTACTAGCTTTAACTGTTATCTTGATAATACCAGGCCTCAGCACTCTGGTAGCATCTTGTGACTGGTAGAAACGTGGGAAGTTAAAAACCAATGCACACTCTGGGAAGCTGAAGTAGAAGGCTTACAATTTTAAAAGGCGAAAGACTTATATGATCTGAAGAGAAACCAGAGTATAAGGGTTATAGTTTTAAACCCAGACCACAACCTTAGTGACTTTTTGAGACCATGCCTCTAAATTAAAAAGGCTGTGGGTTCATGCTCCAGAACTTCCAAAAACTACCACCACGAAAAATAATACAGTATCAATGATGTCAGAAGGTGAAGGAAAAGTCTCTAACCTTATAACCAGCCAATCATCCCAACTCAATACACACAGCATACAATATACATGAAATATTAAGTTGAATTTTCTGTCAAAAACCCTTATTGGTGAAACACTGGCATCTTAGATTTCTTCTTCAAGTCATGAGAGTTTTGCCTTAGATTTTTAAAAAGATCTACAGTTTAATTTTCCTTTCCGTAAATATTTTTTAAAACTGAATTGACACATAATAATTGTACATGTTTATGGAGTACAATAAAATACTTTCATTCATGTATACAGTATGTAATGATTAGGTCAGAGTAACTGGCATATCCCTCACCTAAAACATGTATCGTTCATGTCAGGAACACTCAAAATCTTTTCTATGAGTTACTTTGAAATATACAGCTAATTGCCGTCAGCCATAAAAACCCTGTTTTTATTGTTGTTGTTTACTTGTCTTTAATGATAGCCTTAAAACTCTGCTACCCGTTACTAATCTTATCCGGAGTGTCCTCCCTAACATTCATCACACTGCAACAACCATACCTATGCACTTACATATGGTGCGTTTGCTTTCGCTCAAGTAGAAGCTCCGTCGCTGCAGGTTCCCTTGGTCTCCACCGTATCCACAGGACTAGGGTCCTCTTTCAAGCTCTCAGTGAATATTTCTTGAGAATTTGAATGAATGATTTTCTATACAGAAGTATGTGGATCAAAATAGTTTTGACTTTTAAAAATGCTTATTAAATAAGGAGTACTCAGCACATTATCTGCAATCCTCACAAAAACCAGGGAAGGCAAGTATCATTTGCATTTCCTCTTGAGGAAATTGAGGGTTGGTGGCATTAAAAACTGCCTTTGTTCACACATAAAATTAGAGGAGCTGGGGCTCAAATTCAGCTTTCTGACTCCAAAGAATATTCTCTTTTCAATATAGTGAGCATAGAATTAAATTCCCGTGGTCAGTAAATGTGAAAAGCTTCATCTACATTTTCAAAATAACTCAGTTTTCACAAAACGGATACTGAATAAATCGCCAGGTTGGAAGAACTGATCAAGAAGCAATCTTAAAATACAAATTAGTTCAAATTTGGAAGATTATTTATGAAAATTGTGAAAAACGTATCAACTATTATTATTATGGTGTATAATGTGCCCCCCAGGATCTTCTGTTGAGCTTGACTGCCAGCTGATGGACTTTTGGAATGACTGGATCGTAAGTGCTCTAACTTCACCAGTGGATTAATCCATTGCTGGAATCATAATTGGGTTCTACTACTGAGAAGTGATGAGAACAGAAGTGGGGGACAGCTGGAGAGAACGAACCAAGGGGGCCTGACTCTGGGAACTACGTCTGGTACCTCGTCACCTTCTCTCTCAGATCCGCCATGTGGTGAGCAACTTCCTTCGTCCAAACCCCTCCACCATAACGGCCCTGCCTTACTACATGCCTCAAAGCAACGAGCCAGCTGACCAGGGCTGACACCCCTGACGCTGACGAAAATCTGACCAACAACAGCACCGGAATTACCCCATTTATCCCCAGGGGCCACATTCAATGACCCCAGCGGAGGCCCGAAACCACAGATCATTCACAACCCAAAGATACTATGATTTCCCCTGTATGTGTCACCTACTACAAATTTTAATTTATAAAGTAGGCACAACTGGACAACAATCGAAATAAAATAATAGACCATGATAATATATTCTGCAATAAAAATTATGCTGTGGTCTCTTTTTCTCTCTCAAAAATACCTTACTGTACTCTGATCCCCTTCTTGCTGGTGAAGTGACATGAAACTACATGAGGTGAATGGTGGAGGTGTCTAATTCACTCACAGTGTTAGGCTACTACATAAGGGTCACTTGAAAACAAGCAAGGCTGGAGTGTGACAGTCCGACACCCAGACAGTACGCACTGCGTTGGTACACTGGATAAGGACGATTCCCAGGCGGGGAGGAGTGGGATAGTGCAAGACGTCATCCCAACACAGACCACTGTGTACGTAACATGCATTGTTTCCTGCTCAAATTTTCCATGTAATATTTTTGCACCTCAGGTAACTGAAACAGCAAGGAACACTGAGAATAAGGTGGGGGGGTGACTGAGTGCTGACACTGCTTAGACGGTGTTGTGGGTATTTCCTAAGTCGTATGATGATACAGAAGTAAGAGGGGAAGAACGGTGTGCTGGAAAAACGTTGCAATGATCAGCTTCTGAGCAGCGTAAGAGTTCTGCCACTCTCCTGGGATGGCTGCTCTTGGTTCCTACAATACGCTCAAATGAAAAGCACTTCCCGTCACGGTCCATGGCTTTCTCAACTATTTGACAAGTACTGCACAAAGTCACTTTCCAAAGGAGAAAAAATGTCTTCTATTTGTAAGAAGAATCCTAAGTCTGCAAAGCCAGGTCTGTGCAGGAGTATTGTGAATGTTTTTTTTTTTTTTTTTGGTTTTTCTCCGGTACCGGGAACCGAACTCACGACCTTGCGCTTGCCAGCCAGGCGCTTTTGCCGCTGAGCTAAATCCCCAGCCTATTGTGAATGTTTAGAGGTCAAACTCAAGAGTCTTAAAAGAAAATCCTAGTATTCTATTAAATTAAATATAAAGCTGAGATGAAAAGACATAGTAAAAAATTCATATACTTAATATTAAATTATACAGAAATTAATGACTTCAGAGCAACATTATGTGATAACTATACTGTTCGATGAAAAGAATGTTAAACTTTTATAAAGTGGAATTTTTCATTATACTAATGTTCAACAATTACTCAGAAAATTCAAAGTTATAACCATTGCATTAAGATTTTTAAAAATATTTTAGTTTTCTTATTTAAAAATTACTGATGTATCTTTTATCACATACCAAAGGTACATAAAGAGAACAGAACTCTTTTACTAAAATTTTCTCTTAAAGAAGGAAATAAACTGTATTTAGAAGTTTGTACATTTTAGACTTTCATCACTGTTTGAAATGTCTTGTTAATATGTTGAATTTAAAATACTGATGAAAGCCAGGAATGGAACTGAGCAATAGCAAGCACTTGGGACCGTGATACACGAACGTAGGTAGTCTGGACCCAGTACACAAGGGTCCACTGCGAAATTAATTTCTGTTACATATTTCACACATGCCACATGCAGCGCCATAAATATTTAATATGCTGATTTCTGCAAAGTTGTAGAGAGAACTTGGTAACAAACTTATTTTCATCAGTTCAAAAGCTGGCACACCACAAAGAAACATTCCAGCTAAAGTCAAGATGACAATAAACGTAACATTGTTATTTAATCTTAAATAGAGATAATTACAACTAGAAGATATGAAGCATAAAAATTGTAGAAGAGATAAACACATTCCTATCTGTTGTATTTTCTTGGAAATTTCAAGAGAATTAATTGAAACACTATTACAAACAGTAAGATAATTCGGTGAAAAATGCTACTGATAATATGAGAAAATTCAATGGTAGATAAATACTGCAATTATAGATTATTCAAGACAACTTTTACATTCTTTACCAATATTCTTTTAACTATATCTCTTAATTTGAAGATTGATTAAAGCAGGAATACCAACCACTATGTGTATTTCTGCTGAAAAGAGTAAACTGATATATTAAGTATTTCACATTCAAACGATAAATATGGTGAAAAGTTACAACAAAATTTCACGTTTTCTTCTACATTACTTTTCTCTAATGAGAGCCATCAGGTTTTAGAGCTAGAACGCATCTTACTTAAAGGTCATCTGATCCATTCATTTCACTCTCCATGCAGGGAAGCCATTCCCATAGGATGACTGATTTCCCTGGCCCCGCTGCTCATTAAGTTACAGCTACACTCGGAATTCATGTTTCCTAAATTACAGTCTGGAACCATCTGTCAGGATTAGCCAAGACTGGCCATAATGAATTAATATTATTTTAAATCAAGTGGTGACAAATACAGCATGAACTTGTATAAAAAAGTTCATGTGTGTACGTGTGTCTATCCTATAACCAAATGGGTATTACAGTGAAAAACAACTGTGTCTTATCCAAAACGTCTACGTGAGTATGGTGCAAAAATGCACACACACTCCTGGATGTCAACTAACCCTACGTGAATTCTGCTTTAGCACTTCTTACTGGTGTGACCTTGGCAGGGCACATGGCCTCTCCTCTCAGCCTCTTTACCCTGTGCAACAGAAAAACAGTAATAAAGAAAAATCTAACCTCACAAAATGACTCTGGCTTCAAACACCAGTGAAGAATGAACGCACAGATAATGCTAGTAAAATGTCCATTACACAGTACTCAAAGTAGTGTTCGTTATCACTATTGCCAGAACCTGTGCTCCTAAGTTGACCTCTGATGCACAAGGTTGGAAAAAGTGACTTCTTCACACCATAATTAAAATGACCTTGCTTCCCGTTCTAAACTACAATTTCGCTATTCCTATACAAATACTAAGTACAAATAATATACTTTAAGGATTACTATACCTTGAAACCTAAAAATGTTTTCTGTTTGTTTATTCTAAGTGTATTATGTAGCAGATTGTTCTAGAACACGGGGAAATAATGGTGAGCAACAGTATATCTTTGTCTTCAGTAATCTTAAACCCCAATACGAAGAAATAGGCAATAAACTATTAATTGATAAGTTCAATTATCAAACAGGAAAACAGGATGAAGAAATAGAAAGCGTGGCAGCATACTTTTTACAGGCAGGATAATCAGGAAGTGCACCCATGAAAGAGATAACCTACACTCTGAGATCCAAGTGATATGCAGGTGCTAATTATGCAATACTCTGTGAGGAGCATAACCAGGCATCGGAGACAAGCTGTACAGCCCCAAGGAATGAGCGCAGCATGGACACACACGAAAAGGTCGGGATAACGGCCTGAAGTAAAATGTCAGGTATTACTACACACAGCAACACTGGTTATTTAATTTACAATAGCAGTCACTGGAGGGATTAAGCACTGACAGATGTGGGCAGTACACACGGGAGACTAGCCAGGACTTGTTCCTCTGTCTTCTGAGTCCACAGAAAGGGCAACTGAGTTGGTAAAGACGTACAGAAGAAAATCATGATCAGAGTAGGGAACACCAAGAATTGTCTTCTGGTAATTCAGTGTGAGCTGATCTTTAGCTATCACAAGAAATGTGATGAAGTATTTGAATATATGAATTTAGATTTTAGGGGAAGAGTTCACCAATGACATTACAAATGTGAAAGTCCCTAACACATAGGTACTACGAGACTACATGCAATCCCCCAGACACACACATAAGAGGGGCCCGGAGGATCAGGACAAACAAACCAAGAGGTCAACGGTGTCCAGTGAATCATAGTGACTTGAGAGGTCAAGTATGACTCAGACAAGGCATAAAGATTGATTTTGACAAGAAAAAGATTGTAAGTGATATTAACAGGAGCCATTTCAGTGGAGCACCAGGAACAAAAGCCTGGTTGAAACAGTTAAAGTCAGAATGGGAGCGTCCATTTCACAGTTCACCTTCCTTTTTACTTCAGGAACATAAGTGCAATAACTGGAGGTACGACCACTCTCTGATCCATAATGAAAAGAACCAAAACATCATAATGAAATCACTCATATTCTTCAGCTGCTAACAATGCTGCCCCTGGACTTTTTGACAGAGTTGTTTTATATGCCCCGCAAGTAATCAAGTTTTTCTTCCAGCACAGAATTATACTTCCTGCCCCAAACAACAAATGCTATGTTTTCTATCCTGGTCGTGCAGCTTTCAGGCTGAATAACACACACACACAAAAGAAGGGCACCACGGATTTGTATGAAGAGTGAGTAAGCTAACCGCACGTGCTGTGAACAGAACATCTGTCGGCATCTCATCTTAGGTTAAGAGTCTTAGCCATGCTGCAAATGACCATACAGAGCTGAACGTATGTAGGAAAGGAAAGCCCTTACACACAGCAGAGTTCTGTGAGTGCTTCTGAAAATCATGTGCTGAGATATGGCTGAGTATCTGCAGTCACGGATAAAGAGAAGTCACATTCCTTTCCCACTTGCAGTGTACCGGTCTGACAATTATTTCTGTTCATTGTAATTATGAAGCACATAATGCTCTGCACTCATTTATTTCTCATAAACATATTTGGAGGAAAAATAAAAGATGGAGAGGAGCAAGTGGAGGTCTTGAACACAGATGACCGTCCAGAAATACTGCTGGAGTCACACAGCCGGGGCAGTAGGAAGGGAAGGAACGAGGACAAGCTAGAGTCTCAAAGAAACAGAAACATGAGAACATGTCTGCCAAGGGAAATATTAAACAGCTGAAGAGATTCCTCTAGAAGGAATAAAGGTATTTCCTATCAGGGAGTCTTACGATGACAGTCTCAAAAACAACCTCAGATCGTAATAAAATTATTGAATTTCAAAGTATTATTCTCTAATATGTAAATAGTCTATTGTAGGAATTTTCCCATATTTATTAGAAAGCTATAGAAACCACATCATAAAACAAACTGTACTGAGCCTAGATTTTCCAGTAGAACATTTTAATAATGTAATATAATAAATAATAGTTTTATTTTTTAAAATGGAAAAACTGAAGCTCAACAGATTCAAGAGTTTATCTGCCACTGCTTTTTAAAAAATTAATTTCAATATAAAATATACCTTTGTATTTTCCTCAGTCTACTTTCTAATACTAATCTAACAAGTTTAAAATATGGTAATACCTAAGGCATACAACCGAAGTAAAATAAAAAACGCTTAGTGTTCTATGATGTTAATTTACTATTTTAATTAAATAGGATTATAATAATATTCCAAATACCTATAATGCCTGTTACTTTTCACATTCCTTTGTACATTTCACTGTGGTACGAAGTACAGTTCTGTGATTAGAAAAGTAGTTGTTTAAACAGATTAATGAAATAAAACAGTACTATAAATTATTCTTATAAAATTGCCTCAAAACTGCTAATTGCTTTTGGCAACAGTAATGTTGAAAGTGGAAAAATTCTTCCACAAGTTACAACAACATAATCAGCAAACTCCTATTACCATAAAAATAATTTGCAAATGCTAAGTTTCTTGCTGTCTGTAGTGAAGTAACTGGCTAATCAACATTTTTTGGAGATTTGCTCATTTTGAGTCTATTTATGTTTACAGCACCATACTGATACCATAGTGGCATTTTAGAAAAGACAGAGACAGAGGCAAAGAGAGAGACGGAGAGAGAGAAGGAGAGAGACGTGGGGTGGGGGAAGAAACCGACTGGGGACAGACGCCCACAACATTCAGGACTTATTTAACCAGGCTGGTTATATTAAAACTATATCCTGGGTTCTTTTACCATAGCTTCCATGCCCACAGATAACTGACAGACATCAGGAGGACAAGGGTATGTACTGACAGAAACACTGTAATATTCCAGTCATTACCTCTGGCTCTGTCCTGTACAAGATATGCAGAAAATATTTGTTAAATAAAATCCAGAAGAAAAGCTAGCAAAAAAGTGTTCGGTGTATGAACAGTAGCTTTTGTTTTGAGAGCAGGGACACACTTCCTTAGTAACAAATCCCCCGGGACGGCCCACTCCTACGTTAACAACATCAGCCTATTAACCCGGGCTGTAGCCTCACACCGCACCCCTTCTCCCAGGTTCCCGTGTTCCGTACAGCGCGATCTGCCTTAGGTACCGAACACAGGAACTCCGGGCAGCCGTCCCAATCACAGCAGCGGCTCCCCGAGAAGTCAGGCGGGGCTTTTGTGTTCTTTACCTATTTTTCCAAATAATGTATTAGGAACAGGTATTACGTGCAAATGAGAAAACTAATTCATGAATAAATGTACCTCCGAATCTTCCACTTTCTTACTGAGCAAACCACAGATAAGGAACAATATGGAAAAAAGGAGTAATTAGAACAAATTAATGTTATATTTATAGAAATCATTATGCTAAATACAATTTATGTTTTTATCTATAAATTTATAATTACTATAGCATATCATCCGTAAAAGTTATTTAAGGGCATATTTTAGTACACTAACCACAGTTTAATAAAATTTTGTTTTCATTGTTGGAAAAGCCAATATAAAGCTAAATTCAAGAAATGTAAATGCAGATTTCCAAGGCAAAGGAATTTTTTGTGACATAACTAAAACTTTTTGCAGTCCTAATTTTTTTTTTTTTTTTTTTTTTTTTTTTGGTTTTTCTCCGGTACCTGGAACCGAACTCACGACCTTGTGCTTGCCAGGCAAGCGCTTTGCCGCTGAGCTAAATCCCCAGCCCCTTACAGTCCTAATTTTAAAGTAATGTGGATGAAGCAGTACATGGCTTGTTCTTATCCTATATAAACATTTATGTAACAAAATTTGAAGCAGTCCTGAAAGCAGTTATCACTACGTATGTAGACAGAACCACCTGTTTTTGAAAACCTGGAAAACTGTAGGGCTATTTCACTTGTATATTACTGTACTTTAGGAGTTTTGTGAAAACCTGCATGTGAACGTGTGACTAAAGCAAAATCTTACCATCACTATTTTCCCTATCAAATATACCAGGATCTTCTTAAAGCTAAGTTTGCGATGATAGGTTAAACCTGCCCCAAGCATTTTTAATAAAATATTGCTTTTTACTTTAATATATGGAAGACACATTTTCAAGAAGGAAAATGCTGATGTTATCTTAGTTAAAACACTGCTGCTGAAACAATTTAGATAGTTTTTCCCCCCACACAGTATCAGCATAAGGGCTTTCTTTTCAAACAATGAATTATAGCTGATGCTTTAAAGCTATTCTATCCATATCTCCCAGCCCAGAAAAATGAGAAAACATAAATATTCTATATAAACAGAAGAGACACAGATGCAGATAAAAATGATCCATTATGGAGACGTGAGTAAATGCTATGTATATCGCTACAAGAACAGGAAAGGGCATCAGGAATTTCTACTGGCTCTAAATCTGAGGAAAGCTAAGGTTACCAAGCAAACAGAAAATCTGCAATATTATGTGTTTGGGATACTACGTGTTTGTTTAGTATCTATCACATGCTTTGGAGGAAACTCAATAAAACTATTGGCTTTAAACAGCATCATAATAAATCAAAAAAATCTTAAGAAATCTTGATCTGCAAACAATAAATAAAGCTGTTTAATTACTGACTTTACATTGCTGTTTCTGATATGTAGATACTCATATTTGGTCACTGAAAATTTTTCTAGGTAAATAATTCTTACAGTCTGAAAATTCGAGGAAATACTGTTAGCTGGGTTTTCCCCTCTTTCATGAAGCGGTATTGTTCAGTTTTGGCAGATGTGCTGCCGTAGTTACTTTGCTGCTGCTGAGACAAAAGACCCGCACTCCGTGGTTGAAAGAGGCAAGGTCTATTTTAGCTCAGAGTCTGTAGATTTCAGTCCACAGCCAGCGGGATGCAAGGCAGGGCACGGCAGAGGGGCAGGAGCTCCCCAACAGGGCCGTGGGAAGCAGAGCAACATCCAGGGAGAGGAGACACCTTCACAGCCTTCCCCTCCAACAGCACACCCCGCTATAAACCCAAGGGTGGACTAACCCAGCAGCACACACTCAGGACCCAGCATCACCCCGGGATCCGGCTGCCTCTCCAAAGGCACACCTGTGAGTGTGTAAAGCTTCGTGGGGACCTCTAGATAGAAGCCATAACACACGGCAATGAACGGGAAGTATCAAAATGGAATAAAAACATCCATATCAAATAATAAACTCATGTAAGTATTAAAAACTTAGAGGTGCTAAAAACAAGTTCAAATTAGGTTTTAAAAATGACAGAAAAATACTAATAACCAGGTAAATTTATATGTCCCACTGATGAACCATGAAACTAATTTCAAACAGTAAGATCTGTACATCTCTGGGGAATTACACATCAAATTGCTTTTAATAAAATTTAGACTACAGCTGGGCATGGTGGCACACGCCTGTGATCCCAGCACTCAGGAGGCTGAGGCAGGAGGCTCACTGCGAGTTCGAGACCAGCCTGGGCTACCAAGTGAGCTCAACGCCAGCCTGAACTGCATAGCAAGACCCTGTCTCAAAAGGACAAATAAATAAATAAATAAAATAAAATAAAATAAAACTCAGACTATCATATAAGGCAAGGAAATTTTCAAAGTAAACTTACTTTATATCAAAACAATGAAAAAAATTAAACTTCCTTCATACATCAAATAAACCCAGCTAGCATAATCCTAGAAATGACACACGATTTGGGAAATCTGTGCCACTATAACACCTTTACCTTATCATTTATTATGGGTCTTCAGATAACCCACTAACAATCCTTTTGCACTCTAGATTTCTCAATTCTACAGATATCTTTGAGGCAAGATCTAAGGGAATTTGCTGAATGATCAAGTCATTCCTAGATTTATTCCACAGTTCTAGTTAGTGTAAGTAAGTAAGAACTATAATATGACTGACACTGTCATCAAACAACCCCGGAGAATCTACCCTGTCCCTGAAGAGAAGATTCGGACTCAAAGGGCAGGGGAATGTGCTCGCGGTGGCTCTGCACTAAGTGATGTTCTCATCTGGGTTTGTCCCGACTGCAAGTGTCACGCCCCACAGACATCTCTCACATCATTTCAGTTTGGCAGACGGCATTACAAACCGGCTACCTCACAGACAATACACAGGACAGAAAGCCGTTGGACTCTGTATATTTAAATGAGAATACTGATCTTTCAAAGATGTTTCCCAGGAATTTAGTATCTCTCACTGTCTGTAAATAGCTGGGAACAATTTTAAGTACTACCAGCATCTGCAATCTACTGCTCTTTGAAGGGCAGATAGCCCTTTAGTTTATCATAAACAGTGTAGGAATTTCAATTTTTTAATGTACACTTCTTTTAAATCCTATCATTTGAACCTCTTTGAGAGAAGTTAGTCCTTTTTTTTTTTTTTTTTTTTTGAGAGAGGGTCTCGCTATGCAGTTCAGGCTGGCCTTGAGCTCACTTTGGAGCCCAGGCTGGCCTCCAACTGGCAACAATCCTCTTGCCTCAGCCTCCTGAGTGCTGGGATTACAGGCAGGTGCCACCATGCCCAGCTGTTAGTCCCTTTGAATTTATATTCTTGCAGTTTATGTATCACATGGTTAGAAAAAGTAAATTTATAAATGGATAGTTTCTTGTTATTAAACAACAAAAGACCACAGTAGAGAAGCTTGAAAACCCCACAAAAAATTTACAACGCATGAAAAACATTATTTTATCCTAGATTATGTGTACTGGCTTGCGTGTCTGCACTCATGTATCTGGACACCTAGCAAGAAACATACAACCTACCGTCACGTATCCGTCAGGACATACTGCAGTAGCGAGCACACGCTAATCTTGACAAAATGCAGACTTCACGAGTTGTACTTGTTAAAGGTGCAGTTTAGCAGAAAAGATGAAATGGGGCCCAGGACACACGTTAAGGGTGGGAGGGGTAAGCTTCCCTGCAGCGTGTGCACACCGAGGCCGTGTAATGGGCTCTGCAGGCTGGTGCAGAGCTGTGTGTGGGTCTGTGACGGAGGGAGTACACGCAAGTGTGCAGTTCAGGAAAACTGACAGCTGTATAACGAGGTACAGTGACGTGTGTGGGGTGTATGCAGGGGTGCGTCAGGACGGTGCACAGGAACGCGCGGGGAGTCACACGGGAACACGCACTTCTGACTGTGAGCCCCAGGCAAAGATCGCTGAAAGGTACTGTTCCAAACAAGCCCGGTTGTCTGGGTATTCCCAGGTCCCCGGCAAGAGCCCGGAAGCCACTGATGATGCAGGGACAGTGCACTAGAAAGAGTACACTAGGTTACACTCGACGGAAAATTTTACTGAAATCTCATCAATTCTATAAACTTTTACTTTACGCTTCTATCACAGAGGACATCAACGATCATTTGTCTTTTATTTTTGTAATTTATTTTTCTTTTATTTCAGAAACATTGGCACACTCTAGACATTTTCCTTTTCATATTTTAAAAGGCCAATATTTTATGATGAATGTGAAATCTATGTATTTATCATTTGAATATAATAATGTAAAACCTTTAAAATTTTTTTTCAAACCAGGCTGATTTGTGTTTTTGATCCCTTTCAATAATTCACAGGTGTGATAATTAATTAGCTTAATTAGGCTAACCTGTGTGCTTTTGTAGGTCTGCATGTAAAGTTACTCAGAGAACTGAGCTTGTAAAATTAACCTTCTCGAATGCCAATGACACTAAATCGTTGCCATGGCTTGTATCTAGACGTCCCCCCAAAGCCTCATGTGGTCACGGGGGCTTTTCAGCGGCGGCTGGATCTGGACCGTGTGACGCTGGGAATACGGGTGTGTGATTACTGCATCAGTCTGCCGACTGCTCTGGCACAGCTTGGGTGGAGCGCTGCCTGCCCCTGCAGGAATACTGTGGTACTGACAACTGGCGGTCAACTTGTAACCCCCAGCTGAACTGAGCACGCGTGGTGCTGGGCGTGGGAGGCCCACCTGGGGACTGTTGCCAGCCGCGTAAGAGGCAGAATTGGAGAAGAAGAAAGGCTTTTGGGAACTGAGAGGCTGCTGGGAGCGGAGAAAGGCTGTTGGAACCGGTGGAAGCTCTAAGGAGCTGTTGGCTCTGTTGGAGGAGCTCGTCACGCTGGCTTTCCTGATGAACTCGGCTGTTTTCATCCTCTGAGGAGCTTGGGACCTCGCTGGCACTGAGAATGACTTCGGTTCACGTTGGGGAGCTCTGGTCCTCACTTTTGAGCGTCGCTTCCTGGCTCCGGAGGGGAAGATGGGGCACTGCCGGTCTCCTGGAGAAGCTTGCTGCGTTGGCTTCCCTGATGGGAACTCGGCCATCCTGATCACGGGAGGAGCTCGGGACCTCACTGTTGCGAGGACGGCTGTGGGACCTTTCAGGGGAGCTCTCCGGTTCTTCTGAGTGTTGCTTCCTGGCTCCAGTGCGGATCCCTCAGCCTGCTAGCACAGGTCCTTCCTCCTGCTAGCATGGACTTCCTAGATTCCACCGCTGACCGATGGGCCTTCACAGCGCAGATCCGTGAAACGGGCTTGAATGAGATATTGTTATGGGCTCTGAGCCTCCAGGTGACTCGTGGGAGGCATTGTTAGGAGCTCTGGGTATTCAGCAGGACTCATGTAGGACACTGTGGTGGGATCCAGGCCCTCAGCTGCATTCCTTGGTCTTAGTGTGTGGACAGATTTCCTGCACTCTTTTGTATATAGTTCTTTGGGTGACTAATTAAAAATAATCTTAAAAATACATGTCCTGTATTACATTGTTCCCCTGGCAAAATAAGCCCCAAACCAACACAAATATAAAGGGACAAAAGAAGCTGCTGTTGCCGCTTGCAGCCCGCTTGTCACCTGCTGCCTTCCGCCTGCCATGAAGGGTTCCTCTTCAGGGAGCTCTTCAGCTGGGCCGTCCTGCCTCAGAGCCGGCCGGGTTCGAACAGAAACCTCTACAGACCACGAGCCCAACAAACCCTTCAGCTTTAACTCTGGGTATCGGGTATTTTGTCTCAGCAATGAGAAAAATAACCAAGATAGTCATGTATTAAATGTTCAAATATTAGTAGAAATAAATGAATACAGACTGAGATAAATGATCCTCACAAGTCAAATACAATTGAATAAATTTTAAAATCAGCAATAACAAAATTTATAGAATCAACTCTTCTCGTTTATAAATCTAAAAATTTAAAATGATTTAATAAACTAACCAGTTTGTCAAGGCCACTGAAACTAAAGTAACATTTAAAAAAATTTTTAGCTGCAAAAGTGTGTGTGTATATATATATAATGTATATAAAAAAGCACACAAAAATAATGCTTCCCAGCTCTTTTTTGATAGTATCTCAAAAGCCTTCAGCTTCATTAACTTTTCTTTAAATACTCACACAGGAAAAAACAAAACTTTGTTGCAGGAACATCTTCTTCAAGACAATAAAAATACACCAATCATTTGTTCATATTTGGATAGGTTACCTGGGGTTCCAAGTTCACCTAAGTTATGTGGGTTTAAATTTTTTTTTTTTTTTTTTTTTTGGTGTCAGGAATTGAACTCAGGACCTTGTGCTTGCCAGGCAGGTGCCATGCCGCTGAGCTATGTCCCCGGCCCTTCAAATTCATTTCTTTCCTTTTTTTCTGAGACAGGGTCTCACTATGTAGCCCAGGTTGGCCGCAATGTGAAGCAATCTTCCTGCCTCAGCCTCCCAAGTGCTGGGATTACAGATGTGCGCCACCAGGCCTTGTTCCAAATTCATTTTGAAACAAGTAAAATTTTAAAACGAATTTTTTAAATGATTTAGATTAAGGATTTTAAAGTTTAAGGACAGTGAAACAAATGAAAGTGAAGATGAGGACAGATAATCCAATGTCTTCAAAGTGAAAAAAGCAAGAAAGAAAACACAATGAAAAATACACTTTCCCACTCCTTAGCCTCAGACCCAGAGTACTTGCTGCTCAGTGCTTCTTTTAGACTTTGTGCTGGAACTGAAAGAAATTATACTCAAGGTATTTTGTGAGTTAGAATCTCACTTGTTGTAACGTAATAGAATGTGGCTTATACACTAAAATATTATTTGGTATTTATCTGCTTGCCTAACTCAACTGAAGAGTGGTAATTCCACAATATATATAATTTAGATCTTAGTAGTAATAACAAGTCCATAATTTTTTAATTGATTCTCCTCACTACTTCATGAAACCAAGTTGCTTAAACATGAAGAACTCTGTCTTACCCAGTTTTTGGGTCTTCAGAGTGCAGCGGTGGCTGGTTAGGACAATTATTCTCTAGACTAGGAACATGTACACAGGCAGCAGAAGAATTCTGCTTCACGGATCACTTCACGGATCTCAGACGATAAAATGTAAGAAGCGTTATAAAGGGACTCTCGCTGTAACTTGGGTTAATGATGCGCCGATCTCTATAATTTCTCTCTTCCACAGTCACAAAGTGCTGACACCTTACTGGGGATTTGTAATTACAGCTGAGAGGCACAGCAGCGCACCCGCTAACCCTGTACAACCGTGTCGCTGTCGGGGAGCCGCCAGATGCGTGCGGCCTCTGTCCAGCCACTGGGCAGCAGTGCGTGACTGCGCGCTCTTTCAGGGGAAGGACACAATTCAAACCATTTCTACCGACGGTGTACTGTCCTCACACCGTGTGGTGGACTGACAGCTGGGGGTCAACTTATAACCCCCAGCTGAACCGAGCACGCGTGGTGCTGGGTGTGGGAGGCCCACCTGGGAACGGTCGCCGGCAGCGTAAGAGGCTTTTGGGAACTAAAGAGGCTGCTGGGAGCTGGCAGACACTGTAAGGAGCTGCTGCTTCTGTTGGAGGAGCTCATCGTGCTGGCTTTGATGCACTTGGTTATTTTCATCCTCCGAGGAGCTTGGGACCTTGTGGCACTGAGAATGGCTTTGGTTCACTTTGGGGGGCTCTGGTCCTCACTTTTGAGCATCACTTCCTGGCTCTGGAGGGGAAGATGGTGCATTGCCAGTTTCCTGAAAAAGCTTGATGCACTGGCTTCCTGATGGGAACTCAGCTGTGTACACCATCGGAGGAGCTTGGGACCTCACTGTTGCTGAGGATGGCTGTGGTACTTTTCAGGGCAGCTCTGGTTCGTACTTTGCGTGTTGCTTCCTGGCTCCAGTGCAGATCCCTCAGCCTGCTAGCACAGGTCCTTCATCCTGCTGGCACAGACTTTGTAGATTCCACCTCTGACCTTGGGGCCTTCCCAGCGCAGAGCCGTGAAACAGGCCTGCATGAGACATTATCATGGGCTCTGGGCCTCCAGGTGGATTTGTGGGAGGCACTGTTACCGGCTCTAGGTCTTCAGCTGGATTAATGCAGGACATTTCCGTAGGATCCAGGCCCTCAGCTGGATTCCCTAGTCTTAGTGTGTGCACAGATTTCCTGCACTCTCTTGCATATCATTCTTTGGGTGACTATTATAAATAATCTTATAATTGTACTGCTCCTCTTGCAAAAATAAGCCCCAAACTAACACACCCTCATAAGGCATAAAAACCATAAAATGAATACTCATACATTGGGACTATCTATACTAGTATTTACTGGTAATCATCCCAATTGACATCTCAGAGGAAACTGATTCTAGTAAGTGATGCTTGTAACGAATTGACCATTTATTTAATTTAATAATATGACTGCCGTGTGCACAGCACAAAACTGACTTTGCTTAAAAATAACTTTAGTGTTTTTACGTAACATTAAGGGGGAAAAGATAAAAAATTTATGCCAGTGTTTCTTCCATTATCATCTCCCATAGAGTTGTTTTTAGAAATATTTCTCCTAATGGTCCCCCATAAAACTTTAGTGCTACAGATAAAGTTTTTATCTATGTACTACACACATAGCTGTATTTTATAAATAGAAAAGTATAAAACCTAACTACTTTTACTTTATAAAAGATTAAGATTGACTGAGTACCATTGTAAGGTAAATTTTATTAACATTTAACTACATAGTCATAATTATAACTACTTATAAGTAATTTCTGCTAGGGTTTTGTGTAGAGTTTTCTCACAAAAAAAGCACTGAAGATCAAGTAAACAAGATGTATAAGATGGTGACTGGCAGAAAACAGGCAGGTACAAGCTACTACTGAAATAACTGTATGATTAAGAGACTGCTCTATTTGCCAATGCTCTTGACACTCATGAATATTTGTGTATTCATGACATCCATTGCTGACATCCATTCAATGTCAGCAATACTGGTCATATAGTCAAGAAAATTTGAAAGAAATTGTATACTAAGACTAAGATGTTGTCCAAAAGGACTTAGCTCTGAAGTGCAAACCAATTTAATTTTCTTTTTCTCCTGTAGGAATCAGTGTTCGTCCTCATTTAGAACATATGATATATGTCACATGACACCGAGCTCTTAAAAGATACACAGAGAAAATATTAACAGTGGCTGGTCTTTGAAAGACTTTATTATCCTTATATCCTATGTTACTTGTTTTCCAAGCTTCCTATAATAAGCACGTACTCCTTTATAACCTTTACGGTTATAGAAGTATTGTGACTGTTTACCACAGATATATATTTAACTGCAATCTTTTGCTTTCATGTCTAAATAGCTGGACAGACTTCCCTGAAGGAACCACAGCATCCTCAGTTTCCTGTTTCTAACCTTACATTTACACACGCTTGCTTTATTCCTGTGTTTTTGGGCACACATATTCGAAATACTCCCAGTGCACCGAGTGCAACACACACGGTGAGGAATGCCTAATGCGCTACTGAAATTTGCGACACCGTCCAGGACGTCGCAGGGACAGGATATGGCAGGAGATACGCCCATCCCCAACCATGCTCTTCTTTTAAGGTAAAGATCAGAACTATGCAAATGAATTAAAACACAAAAAAGGAAAATGAGATTTAATTTTATTGTAAATGTTGAGAAAATTTCTGAAAATCTACACTCATTCACACTACAGAACGGTAGGGTAGGCTGTGGGGTAAGATGATTAAAATATGTAAGAAGAGAGATGACAAAGAGCATGCAAACGTAAAAAGCCTAACACTAGTTTTCAGCTCATGTACCTACGAGGGGCTCTAAATCCTCCCGTTTCATCTTGGAAAAGGCGACTTCTCAGTACAACGGACAGATCGGGCCACCCGGCAGCAGGACGGCCACCAGAGTGCACGGCAAGTGGCCTCCTGGGTCACGACAGCCATTCACTGCACCCAGCCTTACGCTGACCTTAACGTGATGAAAGACGGTTTTAAAATGCGAGAAGTGAAAACCACCGGCTTTACACAGAGAGACAAGAAGACAAATTCAAACAATTAATAATGTCATGTATGTAAAACAACGGCACTGATAGTTGTTTCTGCCGCTCCTCCCTTTTCCACATCCCTCCCTCTCTCTCCTCTCGACCTCTCTCCTCCTCCCTGGCTTCCCTATCTCCCTCACTCTGTGCTGAGTACCAGTCGACTTTAACAAGATATATCTGAATATATCAGAAGTTAATCCTTTTTCAGTTTTCATACATCATCCTTTACCTTGGATGGCCAGCTAAAAATTATGTAAGCTATAAATTAGCTTTAAACAAGCTCTGAATCAGGTTAGAACTGGTTTTCAAATTAAAGAGGCTTCAGTATATTACAAGGCACTGTCATTTTATTACCCCAATCAATTCTGTGTGGCCAGAGGTGGAAGGAAAATGAATTCTGTCTTCATTTGCAGCGGGTTTATCTCTTACAGCAGGCTCTGGAAACAGAACCGCAGCAATGAATTGCAAGCCAGTCACATCTAACACTGCCAATACAGGAAACTGCAACTCCTTAACAAAGCTGGTGTTCAACAGAAAAAAGAGACATTTCCTTTCTGTGGAAAGTATACAAAATTACTATTGAGATAAATTTAAAATAAAGAGCATTTCTGCAAGTATCCCAATACATTAAAATAACTTTAAATGATATTCAAATAAAGACAAAGCTGAAAAAAACAACGGATGTGTTATTCCGAGTGCTTCGTGAGTATTAAGCAATTTATAAACATATGTTTACTTTTAACTTAATAAAAGCAATTTCACTGATTTTTTTTGTGTGTGTGTGGAAATGTACCACAAAATAGAGGAGTGACTTAGGTAGTGTTCAGGTTCACCAGCATCGTAACTAGATTCTGAAAAACAGAGAAAAATAGTCGGTCAATACTTGAATGCACACCTATCGTTTATTATTGTCTCCATTTCAAGATGAGTAAACTGGGGCATGGCAAGATGGAGCCACCTGCCTGTTGAGCTCCTTCCTTAGGCAATCCGAGTCTCTACCTGCTCTACTGAAGACTGTGTGATCGGAGTACAGGGGCGCTGAGCACGCAGAGACTGATTCATAGGAAACGGACATACATTGAGGGGGACCCGTGACAGGAGGAAGAACATCCAGTTGAGAGACCCAGAAAGGCCCGCCAGGTGAAGACGTCAGCTCCGCTGTCGCGGGACGTGCAGCACTCACACGGCACACGTGTGGTGAAGCTTTCAGACTTCGGAGGAGTTGCAGAGACTACGTGCTCTCTGCCCAACCGTCACTGTGTATCCTTCTTACGAGGAAGGCTCCCTGCAGATCTATAATTCAGCACTAAACTTGTCCGTAAGCACAGAACCAATGCACTGTAAACACTACTACAGTTTCCAATAGACTAAACTAATACATGGTGTAACTCTGGTTACCGGAGGTTATTTCTCATGACCTCATTTTTCTAACTATAAAACAAGGCACTTCAACTAGGTCAGTATTTCTGAAGTATTTAACTGATAAGGGACATTTAAGGCAATTTATCAGGTATTATCAGTCTCTTTAACATAAAAAGAACAATTCTCAGCACTTTTCTATCCCCTGTAACTTCTTGGTACTATAGAACAAATGGTAAGTAAATCTCTAACTTAAAATCTCGTTAGTCATTGGTTTAAGTGATTTCTTGGCCCCACCTCAGTTTCTAAATTCCACAATTTTGGTATTTTTAAAAAGATGTTCTTTTTAAAAAGACAAGAAATTCACATGCTTTCTAATAAGCTTTAGCGCTTAAGAGCTTTCATGGCTTAAAAATACATACAGGCAGTGTTCAGTTTCTCGGCAAGTAGACCTAACAAGCTCATCCGTGGGTTGGAAGTTTCACGTAAGGAACTGCCCTGAACTTCACACCGTAAACTCTATTATGAAAAGAAGGAGTGCTTACCTTGAGAAGCTGGTCTGGACTTTAGCTTCTCCTCTCCTCTTCTGAGCCCCAACTTCCTCTAAGGGACTTCAAAGAGGCCTTCAGTGCCCATAAACTCGCCATACACCAGTAACAACCCTTTACAGCACGGTCTCAATGGACTGTCCTAACAGTGTGTGTTAAAAACACAGGAGCTAAAAGACGACGCTGTTCCCAGGGAACTACGTACAGGAGCCTACACGTCTGGGCTCTCACGCCTGTTCCCCTCCTCCACTCGCCTTTGACCAGATATCACGCTGTCTCGATCGCTGTAGCCTCCCAGTAAGTTTAAAACTACCGAGTGTCGGCTTTCTGCCTTTGTGTCTTTCCTTTAAATACTGCGTTCGCTATTCTGGGTCTTCTCCCTTTCCATGTGAACTTTAGAATCAGTCAACATTGACAGAATAACTGACTGTGCGCGTGACTGAGATGGGACTGAATTAATAAAGTTGAAAAGAACAGAGACACCCTGACAATATTAAGTTCTGCTATCAGCAGACATCACATATCTTCTCCGGCTCTTTTATCAGAACTTTTAAAGTTTGCCTTCCATGGACCCTGTAAATTATTAGATTTATACCTAAGCAGTTCATATTTTTTATGCTAAACCCAATGGTATTGTTTTAAATTTCAGTCATGAACATACATATCTCCAAAGAAAATACATATATTGCCAACATAGACATATGAAAAGGTACTCAACATCCTTAACCATGAGGAAAATGCAAGTCAATACTACTATGGGATACCACCTCACATCCATTAGGATGGCTTTTATTAAAAAGGTAAAAGATAAAAAATGCTGGTGAGGGGTATAGGTAAAGTAGATCTCTTGACACTGCTGGTAAGAATGTGGATCTGTACAAACATTATAAAAATGCTATGCAAGTGTGTAAAGAAATAAAAAAACGGAACTACCAAATGGTCCCAGCAGTCTGCCTTTCACACCCAAAGGAAGTAAAACCCAAACTTTGTACAGATATCTGTATTCCCATGTTCACTGGTGCATTATTTGTCACAGCCAAGACGTGGAAATACACTAATTGTCTTTTCGACAAAACAAATGGATAAATGAGCTACTGTGCAGGCATAATAAGTACACTACGATACACAGGTATATTATCCAATCCTAACCAACAGTAAGATCTCGCCATTCGGCACAACATGGATCATCCCAGAGGAAATTACACTAACCAACCAGACACAGTAGGAGAAGGCTGCACGATCTCTTTTATACATGGACTCTAAGAAACATCATCAGAGATGGAGAACGAAGTGGGGGTTACAGGGTGGAGCTGGTACGGAGAGAAAATGGGGAGGCGTAAGTCAGAGACTAGGACGTAACAGACATGTACAATAATAAACAAGTAGTCTACAGATCTAATGGATGACGTAAGACTATGGGTAAACTGCACTGCCTTTCAGATTCACACTAACAAAATGCAGTTCAACTGCTCTATCCACCGAAAAGAGCAAAAGGGTAAACTATGTGAGATGACAGTATGTTAATTCACTCCAGTACTCTTTTTAACCTGTATGTATGCCATAACATCATGTCACACAGCTTAAATATGCACCATCGAATGCATTTCTATAAAAAAGGAAAATTCTCTATAACAACAAAAAATTCCAATTGTTCACTCTCAGTACGTAAGAAAGCAATTGACGTTTAAATATTAATAAGTGGTGCTGAATCACCCGAACACCTACAGGCAAATACAAAATAAAAAAAGAGAAGACAGGAGGAGGAGGAGGAGAAGGAGAAAAGGGGAGAAGATCCTAGACACAGACCACATCTTTCACAAAAGTTAACTCAAAATGAATCACAGACTTAAAATGCAAACCTATAAAGCTCCTCAAAATAACCGGATAATATCGGTGTGGCAAGGGGGTGGAGAGGACTTTGTTAAAATGAATAGCTGAAGTGTGAACCCCGAGAAAAAATGAATTAAGTTGGACTGCATTGGAACTATAAAGTTCTGCTTTGCAAAAAGATACCATTTAGAGGATAAAATAATAAGCTACAGACTTGGCAAAAATATTTACAAACTATATACAGAAGGAAATGTACAAAGGACTAAGAACTCAGTAAGAAAGTAAACAACCAACTAAAAGGTATGAACAGATACTTCAACACAAAGGCCACACATACAGCAACAAAGCATATAAAAAGACACCACCATGTGTCATTAGGGAACCATAAATTCTAGTAAGAATGAGAAACAACTACAGACCCAATTCGAATGTCTACCACCCAAAACTCTGACTACTGTGAGATGTAAAATGATAAAAACTCTAGAAAAGGGCAAACCATGAAATAGTAAAAAGAGGCGTGGTCGTCAGGAGCATGATGATAATTAGGGGAGAGGAGGATAAGGGGCAGAGGGAAGTCCGTATGTTTAATGTAATCTCCCTGCAAACCTAAAACTGCTCACTAAACACCAACAACAGAAGGCTCTTAATAAACACAAAGCAATTAAGAACAGGTATCAGTAACTACTACTATCACATGTACTGTTTCTCAGTCTGTTACGGTATTTCCCCCATATCAGTTATACACACATGCTCCTTCTCTGCGACGGTCTTCTGTTGCTGCATACATGAGAAAGGCGTGGGAGGCACGACAGCTCTTGGCAGTTTGTTTACTTGCGGGTATGGAAATTGAATCCATGGTTTTTGCATTGAGCTATCCCCCTGGCCCTTTTTATATTTCCAATTTTTAGACACACTGCTGAGTTACTCAAGCTAGAAAATGAGAACGTTCTGCCTCAGCCTCCCAAGTTACTGGGATTACAGGTGTGTAGCCCCACTCCTGGCTATTAAATGGGTTCCTAAAGTTACATCTAACTAGGTAACCCTAGCCTTCACACTGTCATTCAAATGATGTATTATCCAGAACCTCTTTTTCATTCTTGACAATGAAAGCAATCTTTCTCATTTCCCAACTGCCAGGGCACTTCATCTGTCTCGTAAGAGAATTTAACACTTTAAATCTTGCATCATAATTATTTGTACACACGATTTTTACCAAAGCTAACAGAATCTAGTATTTTCAGGGCATGAGTTGTTTGATTATCTTAGTAAATCTCAAGCACCACACAGCATAGGTGGCACAACTTATGAATATGTATTTTTATTCAATTGTGAGACTCTGTTTGCAGACATACGGCAGACCCGTCAAGATGATGAAGGTACCTATGCAAATAAAAGGGCTACTTTTTCTTCTGAAATTTTATGTAGAAAAAATACAAAACAAATTTTTTATTTCAGATGTTTACATTTAGATAAGCAAACTGTTCCACATTCTGGAGGAGCAAACTTTTTTTTAATTCAAAACTATAGTTCAACTCCTACAGTATCTTCTATAATCAACCATTATTATGAAATGTTAATAGAAGTGCTAAGTGAACTAGACAGGCACAGAAAGTATTCTAAGGAAGTATAAGATTTTAAACTTGCTAAGCAGGTACTTTCTTATGTCTCTGTCCTTGCCTGCATATTTGAGTCATGTCTAGCAGAAATGGATGCTCTAAGACACCTGTGTTTTAGTAAGCAGCCTTGGGGCTCTAAGGCAGAATCTAGGACGTGCACCACTCCCACTGCCTTTCAGTGAAACAAAGACTTGAAGGATAATTTCAGTAACAGCCAACAGGAAACAGAACAGCAGTGGAGAACTAGATGTTTTAAACATTAGAAAAAGATTATGTGCAGCATGGAGGCTCACTGTCTTCAAGACAGTGTTAAAGAAACACCCTGGCATAAGGGAGCTGCTAAAAACAGCCTAGCCACAAATGTGAGAGTACAAAGCAGTATGTACCGCAGGCCAAATGAACAGCCTTACGACACAGTGCAAAGGAGATTCAGTCTAGTCCTACAGACTACGAGGGAACAGGATTTAAAGTGGATACTCTGGCCTGGACGTAGTTTCTTATCCAGGGTTCAAGTGTGAGGGGCTCAGTCTTCAGTGTAACAGTGTGGGGAGGTGGAAGGTCATTAGGTCACGGGAGGCTCTGGCGGGGGCCGGGAGGATTGATGCAATTTTCGGGAGACCGACTGGTTATCAGGACAGGTTTTTGTAAAAGAACAAGCTTGACTCTTGAGTCTCTGCTTCCTGCCTCACTGTCCTCTCTCTAACAGAGTTAATGCCAGTGTGGGGTGCTTGAACCTCCAAAGCTCTCGGCTAAAATCTCTGTTTCATAAAGTATTCTGCCTCCGGTATTATGTTACAGCAACGTGAAAGGGCTAACACACTGCACACTGAATTCAAAAGCAACAATAACAAACCCTGATGAAGCTTTTTATAGGAGTTCTGACAGACAAAGACAGAGGGAGGAAGAGGAGGAAGAGAAAGAAGAGCAGAAGGAAGCAGAGAGAAGAAAGGAGAAAAAAAGGACACGGACACACACACACACACACACACACACTCACACTCCCTCTGCCTTTCCTTTCTTCCTGGGATTTTCTAACCTGGAAATGTGAGCAGTGACCTTGACAAGTGACAGGAAACATCTACGGGACATGAGAAGAGAGACCTAGCTACTGAAGAAACAAGGTAGCAGTTTGTGCTTTGGGGACAGGAAAGAGACTAAGGTAGGGAAATACTACTGCTAAAATTGACAGAAAAAAAGTGAGGATAGGGTCCCCTTCTCCTCGGTGAAAGAAGAGATAAGATTATCTTGAAAAGGTGAGCATACTGTAAATAAAAGCCAAAGAACTGAGATAAAGATTTGAAAAACTTTTTTAAAACTCTGATAAGGACCTCACAATAGACAGCAAGCAGGCCTGATTTAAATCTGGAAGCATGTATTTGTACTCAACTTATGCTCATAAATTTCTGGTCAAAAAAGAAACAGCTAAGGTGAACCAACACAGCTGATCCAAAGTAAGCTGGGCAGTTACACAAAGGGACTTTACATCTTCCATTCTTACATCTGGTGATCTGAGCAACTCTGGTGAAGATAACAATATGTAATATAAGCCACTGTTAATCCCTATCATTTGGTTTGAAACCCCATATCATTTTTAATGTCCTTGCTTTGTTTTGTTTGTATTTTGCTACTGTTCTTTTTTTTTCTGTTCTCTTTAAAATAAAATAAAATAAAAAATAAGTAAAAGGGGACTTTAATGTTTTTAAAAGGCATACGTTAAAATGCTAAGTCACAGTTTTTAAAAAGGAAGGACAGTGCCCTAAGGGTCTTGAAAAGAGCTGAGAAACGGGTACAAAATGTTTGAAAAGTGATAATTAAGAAGAAGAAAAAACACTGAGAGTGCCAGGGACAGCTCAGCCACACAGAGGCACAGCACCTGCCTGGCAAGCGCGAGGTCCTGAGTTTGACTCCTGGTACCAAAAAAAAAAAAAAAAACAAACAAACAAAAAAAAAAAAAACGAGAAAAGGACCATGATTGAGTCATGAAGATGTGCTACTGACAGTTCTGCTATCTCTTTTTACCCTCCTTATAACTAATTTGAAGTTTCTGTTTAAAAGTGTCATATTCAGACAGCAAGGACTTTTTATATTACTATGGCAAGATTAAAAACTGCAACTAGCACTATTTGAATCCATTTAAGGAGGTTCTTAGGAGAACTTGATGCCAAATTCAGACTGCAAGTTGTTTTTTTCTATATTGCTACAACTGCATTTGGACCTCTTACGGAGGTTCTTGTATGAAGAAGGCTCTTTACTGGCAAAGAAACACAAACATATTAACAAAGACTGCTTCCGAACACTGCCCGGAAATGTGAAGGAAGAGAGAAAGAACAGGAAGAAAGATAATCTGGGGATTTGGGGAACAGTGAACTTATAGAGAAAGGAAGTTAACATCACTGCAAAAATCTGGTATGTGTGCAGGAAATGGGAGGACTGAAAAAGACATGCAAGATCAAAAGGGCACTTCATATAATCTTGAACAGCTTTATACTGTGACGTGTTAAGACTCTCACAGTCATAGGAAAAGGTGGAAAATGTGCGCACAGCACTTCCCCTTGTAACATGTTACAGAATGTTCTGTAGAACTACTTCACTTACGCTCCTAAAATGATTTACATTGGAAAACGTTAATTAACTCCATTTAACTCAGGATTGGACAGTGGGACACGTTTTAAACTGCACTGTCAATGTCTTGCTGTTGTGGATTGATGACACTGCTGCATTAAAATAGCAAAATGCAGTAATGCTGGAATACCTTCCACTCACGACCTGCTTCGAACTACCTGTACACCTGAAAAGCTAGCTCACAGGTACTGCACACGTCACAATCTAAATTTATAATTGACTTCAGAAAGAGAATGTAAAGAGTGCTATTTGCCTGTAACAGTTGAGCAATCAAGAACACAGAAGTGAACATACTGCTGACAAAAACACTTTAATACTGCTTGAACTTTACAAAGTGATTGTAAAAAAATTTAACCTCTATAAGAATAATTTGAGGAATTTTAAACCAGTGAAGCACATAATCATTTGTAGCCATTATTGAAGGTACATTTAACAAAAAACCAACTTAACGTCCATGAAGGCATAAGACTACAACATAAACCTTTAAGAAACCTTCAGAAGAAACATTAAAACAGGTTGCACCTTCAGTGAGCCAAGATTAGATTTACCATACAAATACAATCTAAAAGGAGTAAGAACAGGAGTAAAATACTGAAACCACAATGTATACAGGACTGAAATTACAAAAGAAAATGGCTGTACTACACCACATATGGAAATAGAATAAAAATAACTATACAAGAACATTATCTGTCAATGAGATAGGAACCATTGTTTAGATCATGTAGCAATTTCAGAGCCTGGTTAAACAAAGGAATTAACAGAATTGTCAGCAAAAGAATTACTCAGATGAGTCTAAACAGTACTGTACTCATCCCACATTTCAGCAGGATACTGTTTTCAAATATGAACTTTACTACAAAGAAACACTGACACTGAAAAAAACAAAGTTCTTCCAGTGAGTACACACAGTGGCTGACACTGTACAAATGAGAAAACTGTAAAACTCTCTCTCCAAGGAGACGGGGTAGCTGGCACTGGTTTCTTTTCACAACTGAAAAACGTCAGTAAGATTTGGCTCATCTACACGACAGTCTTTAGTGCCCAACTAGAGGGGGTAAAATCACTTTCAAACTGCGATCCTTCATCTCCTTCTAAGTGCAACACATTCGTTTCTGTTGGGTCTTTATACATTATCCACGTTGCTGGGTGGCCCTTCCCTTACCACAGATACCTACGACATTGAATTTTATGAAGAAAGAGCCTTAAGGAGTTAAAACCACTTTTCACATCCATCTTCCCACATCTTCAGAGTAGGACCATCTCACTCATTTTTTTTATTTCGGAAATAATGCCCAAGTCTTATTCCCATATCTGTTAGAAAGCCCAGAACAGACTGTACTTGCAAATTAAAGTATTTTTCCTTTTCCTATTACCAGTAGTGTTTACTTATAATACAACAGTCATCTGAGTTTCTACATAATGAAAACCTAAAATGGTTTTAGAACAAAACCTAATTTGAGAATGTCTTGCAATAAGGAGTAGAAAATACCCATTCAATACACATATGACATCTAATTTCTAAAACATGGGCTCTGGAATCAGGCAGGTCTTGGTTTGAATTACTTTTACAACTTCCGAGCTGTTGCAATCCTTAACTTCTCAGAACTTCATTTTTTTCATCTGCACAAAGGAGATTAAAACAGTAACTACATTAAAATCTGTGCTGAGGATTACATGAGAGTGTACAAAGTGCGTACAGCGGTGCTCAATAAACATTACCTCCTATGACTAGCAGTAGTGTGGTGTTTTCTTACTTTAACACGTTCATGTTGTTTCACCTAGCAATTACATGGAGAACGGATGCCAGACAGCATTTGATTACAGCATTCAAAGCGTGGATCAGGAGAGTCTAAGAACTTAGGTGATATATACGTAATTACAAAGGAAAATTTATGTAACAGAAACTGGTATGACTACAATTGTTAAAAAGTAATTTGCAGTAAAGGATAAGCAGAAATACAATGTCATTAGGCACTATAACTGCAAATAATTTACTGTATTTTTTTTTAAATTTCCTAAAAATTCCACAATTATGCATATAATTAATTTTTTTCCTGATTTCAAATTTCCTTAGGCAATTAGAGTTAAAAGGATAGGAAAGGAGAAAAATAATGAGAAGTATGTAATTTTTTAAAGCAAGGTATTATACACAGGACATTAGTTTTGTAATATTAAAGAAAATTGCAATTTTGAATTACTAATTCAGTTTTAAAGTTAAAACTCAGTCTCATACCACAGATAAAGTATATAAAGTCATATCTTCAGATTAACATTTTAGCTGGAGGTCAAAGTGATACTCACTTGCTGATTTAAATAAATGTTATTTAAACCTTGTAGTAAAACACTATTAAATAGAGGATAGGACCAATGAAAATTTATTGGTAAATTTATTAGCCATAAGGTAATACATTAAAAGGCAGAAAAACTCTTTTGAGACATAGTCACTCAAATAAAGTACATAGATCCTTAAATCCTGAAACCAAAGTTTTCCTGTCATACAATGGGTGTACTATTGGGCTTTGATTCCAGCTACTTATTACTTCAATGAAAACTAGATTATGAAAACTACCCACAGTCAAAAGCAGTACTCTTAAGGTTTGATGATCGTAATTATGACCGTGGTGCTTACAAAAATGCTTCTTCCTAATGTAGCATTCCAAAGACAATCATGTGGTAGGTCTGTGTGGGGCTGTCCACACTGTCCGCTTAACAGCACTTCCGAGGACCGTACTGCAAACACGTACCAAGGAAAATATAAATTAAGTATTTTGGGTTATTCTTCATAAAGTATAAGAAACAATAGTTTTATTCACCAAATCTATGGCTACAGGTGGTTTAACCGGGCCTCATTAAGTAAGAGTGGAATAATTACTGAGGAACAAGACCAGACCAAGCTGAGGCCGTAGGAGGACAGTGTGGACCACAGCCTTAAAATTTCCTGTAGTTAGCATTTTTACAATGGAAAAAGCGTTAAGAGCAGCATGTGTGATATTCCCAGAGAGAGACACTGCACTCTTCAAGTACGTATGCACTTTATTAAGGAGCGTATCATTCATGGTTCTTTGCACTGCGCATCAGAGAAGCAGCTGCCGGGGAAGAGGGAGAGAACGGTAGGGCGTCACTGAAGGGTCCCGGAGACTCTCATGTACAAATTATCCCTTCGCTGTTGGTAGACATACAGGCCGCTTCCAAGATTTAACTATCATGACTCGTGCTGCTATAAACATGGGTATGCACCTATCCCTGCAGTAACATGTCTTTAACTCTTTCAGGAAGATACCGAACGGGAACAGTTGGGTCACATGGAATTTCTACTTTTAGTTTTTTGAGTATTCTCCATACTGATTTCACAACGGTTCTACTAGTTTACATTCCCACCGACAATGTGGAGACGTCCCTTGCCCTTGCAGCCTCGCTAGCATTTGTTACTGGGTTTCTTGATGACGGCCATTCTTTCTGAGATGGGATGGAATCTCGGTGTCGTTTTAATCTGCATGTCTGGCGGCCAGGGATGCTGAGCATTTCTTCCTGTATTTCCTGGTTATCTGCACCGCTTCTGTGAAGTGTCTATTCACTTCAACTGCCAATTTTTGCACTGTGGGTCTGACTTTTCTGAGTTCATTATATATCCTAGATACTAGTCTTCTGTATGTCGTGCTCTTTGCTTATAAACACACTGCTGCATGATCTGTGTGATTCGCAGAACTACAATTCTATATAAAATAGAAAAACTACCAATGCTTTGTTAGTGGTATACAATAAATTTAGAAAAGTGCTCCATGGAACAGTATACAATTTAAAATGTTTAGAAATCCACGATGCCCCAGTATAAAATGTATCAATTATAAAGACAGTTTTCACTGCCTCTAGCAAGAAAATTAAAACAAATGCACATTTTTCTGCATGAAAAAGCTAAATTTGATCTTTCTCTAATACGAAACTCTGGGAGAGGAAGAGTTTTATTTAGATGTGTGTGAAGGCAAAAAGGGCAACAGAAAAGTTGCTCTTCAGACTGCTTTTCAAAACCCTTTCTTACATTTGACAAGATCAAGTGAACTTAGGGTGGTATGGCCACAGGCATTTCTTGTATTTGAAAATCAGACCAACTTTAAACTTTTCTCTGTGGCTAAACTGCTTGTTAATCTTTTTAAATCATGCATTCCCATTCATCGTTTTATAAGTAAATGACCTGAACCTCACTAAACTGAGTCAGGAGCACTGTAAATAGTTCCGACCTGAGCCCAGTCTGTTCCTTTTGAAAGCTCGTTTTTCTCCCCTCTACCCCATGTAGCAAACTTCGACTTTCTGTATAATTTACTCTTCTTTTTCTACACTGCACCACCTCAGATTATAAGAACTCCATCAATTTAATGGCAAATGTTTATGGAAGAACTATTATCTCTTCAAGACACAACCTGCTTGCAGATATACATCTTAATTTCAGAAAGGTCAAAATTGAACATATTAAAAGGAAAGTAACGTAACAGCATAAGGTACCTTTACTATGTTTCAACACCCAACCTACAATGCTTTATCAATCTTAGTGAAGATTCTATTATACAAATAAAGATTAGCATGTTTAGCTTTGATTTGAGAACTCAATTCCATTAACAACCAAAGTTCATTCTTTGAATTTTCCTAGCTTAGATTTAAAGATTATTTTTAAAAATGCTATCTTAGTTAGAGGCAAAAGGTTATATATTTCTTAAATCACAATATATAGATTAGAAAGGAAATTTTTCTAACAGATACATAATTCGAAGAAAGAATAAAATAATAAAACTAAATGTTTAACAAATGAGAAGGACCAAAGTACACCTACATCCGATATATGAAATGACAGGACTGAAGTTTCTCCGACTACTCAGGTGTTACTTTCACTGAGAATGGGCCAGCTTACTTCATCTAAGCCAACCGTCCACCCACACTGAACACGTCTCTTCTGTTCACATTGCATGTAAATACCAGAGTACAAGTTTGTATCATAAGTATATCCCATGGTCCTTCTGAATTTTATAACACTGTCACCTGTAATACATTGGTTTATTAAGTAAGCCAATTTTACCATTTCAACTGCTGGGTTAACAAGATTGAAATATTCCTTATCAATTTTTTAAAAGCTTTTTAAATAGTATTTTATTCTTTAACTGAACTCTCAGACTTTTACTAGGTAAGTGACCTTTTTCTTTAAAGTAATAATAATAAAAAGCAATATTTAAGCCAAAGGACAGGACAAAGTTGGTAACTTTTGAAAGGCATTTTTATGTCCGGCACCCACTGCACGTTGATTAATCATCTCAGTTATGATTTAGTTTCTTGTCACATATGGCATCTCACAGCACGCTGTGTGCGAACACCAGGCCCACATGTACCTCACTCAGAAAACGGCTTCGTTTTTCAAGTTTGTAGTAAGCATAATTTACAAACTAATTTAGTTTTTCAATCGTGTAAATTATAACAGAATGATCTGGAAAATACTTGTCTATTTTTACAACTTGTAAGCATTTTCTTTTTTGTGTGAGTATGATATAGAGACGTATAAATTTGGCATAAAAAATTACCAAACTTCATCTGGAAGAAAGCAGTATTTTCAAAAAGATCCTTAAAGAATATCTGACCGAGACTTTCTGAAGTATATGTTTAATGTGTACTATACGGTTCTCATGAAAACTACCTTAGGTTATATAACTAAATAGATTAGTCTATACTGATTCCAATTCTATTATTAAGAATGGCCAGTAAAAAAAATTTATTTTGCTGAAAATTGTTACTTGATAAAAATAGTACCCATGGAGAGATTTCAGAAAACACATCCAGGACAATCAAATAAGTAACTTCAGGCTGGGGATTTAGCTCAGCGGCAAAAGCGCCTGCCTGGCAAGCGCAAGGTCGTGAGTTCCGTTCCTGGTACCGGAGAAAAACCAAAAAAAAAAAAAAAAAAAAGTAACTTCTTTGAGTACCCAATAATGACAAATAGAATCTAAGTTCACTTGAGGGCACAAATGTTTGTATTAAACACTTTTTAAAAAAGCACAGTGTTGACTATTATTAGGGGGACTGTTCATCACAAATCATTACTACTAGTCCCCAAGTATCGTAATCAAGTAGAAATTAAAAGATTTAAAGGCATTTAGACAATTGTGCCTTCCAAAAACAATGCAAGAACAACTTGGAACAGCCTGAACTTGCTTCCAGACAAGATCACCTCCAAGTCTGTGGGCTTTTCCTCAGCCCCCAGCAAGGAGGATCCAAATTACAAAGCGACAGCCACTAAGGAGAACAGCCATAGCACAGTGCTAATTTTCAACCTTTTAGTAAGTTTACCAACCACCCATTACAGATTTGTTCTTTGGATTGTAGGCAACAGTACAAATAATTTTTTTCCTAGATTTTTACCTGTATCGGCAAAAAGGCAAATCAAAATTAAGTAAAGCTCAGTAATGCTCAGTTTTGTAAACTCTCATGTTTGTTACACAAATGCTAGAAGAAAATTAATTTAGATAGTTAAGAGGTGTAAGTTCTACCTGAAAATAATGTCATGATGCTAACCTTAAAACTCAACCAAACGTCACATAAAATCTGAGGTCAAATGAATACTTAAAATAGTAAAAAGTTCTTTTTATGGGTCAGTTATATGCTTCAAATTTAAGAGAACTTTAAAGGATAATTCACTTTAATTTTATATTTTTCATAAATCTTCACAATACATAAAACGAAGACATTCCATTTCCGATATTACTGGATTCAATTAAATGTACTTGTTTAATGTATTGTGCAAGAAATCCCTCACAGACCGCTCTGTTCAGTTCTTCAAGACACACAATTCTAATGGCTGCTTCACTTAAAAGTAAGTACATGTATAGTTTTGCTATGTTAGCCATGAGCTTCTAACTGTTCAATGCAGAAACTGTAAGAAACAAAACCAAAATTTAAATTACTGTAACCGTCCTGCTCAAAGGTTTCCAATAGGAACGATTATGAAGAAACACCACTTGCCTCAGTTAGCTGCATCTGTAGTATGGAAAATCTTCCACACAAGACTTGGACGGTACTTTTTATGCCTGTGATCCACAATTCTCAGTGCCCACGAAGCGCAGTACACTAGGAAGATCTACTCATTGGTATAGAACCACAATGAACCGAACGGAGTCTCCGAGCTAGGACAGGGCACCCTGCAGTAATCGCAGAGGAGCTGTGCGTACTCCCTGCGGCACGTCACAGAAGCCCAGCTCTCCCAGGGACACAGAGCAGAGGACGTGTACTGGAATCCCCAGGGGCACCTGTGAGCATCTGTGAGCTGCAGGCAGCACTGTTAGAGGAAACAGTCAAATGCATCCAGCCATGTCAGACGCAAGCTACCTTCACGTGGGTGTGTCAGCACCCACAAGTACTATAACCTAGAGACCCAACAGTGAGCTACACCCTATTTCAAAACAGAACATCAACTCAACTTTGTATCTTCTATCTAAGGACACATGCTTCTAAAATGTCAATGTGTTAAATTTGACTTGATTATGTCCATTGTGTATACAATTTTTACCATCAAATTTTGTTAATAACTAAACATTTTGTAAAGTGGATCAAAGAACTGCTTTTATTCTGCCCACTGAGCCACCTATGGAGGCTGTACGTGAATGTCTGTCCCCAACCCTTCTCTGTCCGCCTCGCGAACGCATCCGCGAGAGTCCCTAATGGTGAGCAGCACAGGTGTCTGGGGGCGGGCGCGGGGCACGATGGGGGAGCGCCGCTGTGCGGAGGAGAGCTGGTCGCAGAACACAACTAAGGGCAGTGAGAGCCAGCTTTCTGTCACAGAGGGAGCCCCGTACAACACTGGGAGGGAGGAGCTACATGATCTGTTTCTGTAAAGACAGAAGTACACATATGAATTTGTGTATGAGCGTATACACATCTGAACACACCAGACTTTGGTTTCTAAATAATATTTTCCATTAGAAGGAACAAGGTTTCCTTGGAGAAATCAATAAATAGCGCATGCCAAGAGCAGGGGACTAAAAAGTACAAGCCTGGAATACCTTCAAGAAAGATTTGCTGAAGAGTGGTGAAATCACATCCAAAGGACAGGATTATGTCTAAATTCAGCTTCCGCTCGCCAAATTTAAGATAATGTAAACATCAAAATAAATAATAATAACCATCATAATCTACTGAATGAAATGGAAAATGAAAGTCCGATAAAGAATAGGATCATTTACATAGTTTCAAGGTTCTTCTCCAAAAACTACTCATTAATTTGAAAGAAAAAGCGAGTAGAGAAGACCAGCAAATAGCTCAGTCCAGTGATTAAAATTTTACATCACCGTTTCTAATCAAAACTATGTGTGCAACGTACACTGTATTACATCAGTGCTGTTTTTACCAAAGGTCCATGAAATGAATCTGAATCACAGGAGAATATTACAGTAACGCAGAGTGAGCAGTATTCTACAAAGTAACTGCCCTATAGTTTTCAAAAGTGCCATGGTAATGCAAGTTACAAGAAAAGAAAGAAACTCTGGGCTTGGGACTAAGGAGTGTGGGAACTAACTCTTTTACATGATTTCTATTCTAGGTCTTTTTGGCATAAGGATATTAAAGGAACAAATGATAAAACTTGAATGAAATCTGAAGATTAAATGGCAATAATGTATCAGTGTTAATATTCTGATTTTTTGCTTATATTTTAAATAAGTAGGAGGGTGAAAAAATACCACATTTACGAAGTGTGGCAGTCATTTTCATAGAGATTACTCTCTAAGTAGTACAGTAAAGGACACTTACTATCTAAACATACCATACAATTTATCAAACAGTAAGTATACACCCCAACATAACATCTTCATAAAGTTTTATGTAGCTGCTTTTTAGTACTAAAACACATTGTAAAACCTTATATAAAGTGTACCTTATAAAACATTCGGACATGGAAATTAAAACAGGATGACACGGAATTAAACCGATTCCAGGGTCACTGTGCACCACTTCACTGGAGGTCTCCATGAAAAGAACTGGCCAAAGGGGAGTGAGTCTGGCAGACCTATGTAGACAGCTTGAAAACGGAAGAGGCAACGGCAGTGAGGGAAGGAAAGAGACCCAAGCAAGGAGGCTTCTACACGGCTGAGGAGTGACCTGCTTTGTGAGAAAAGGACGGCTGATGCTGAGCACGGCTCCAGGTGCTCTGCCTGAAGAGTAATGGCGCAGGGACAGAAGAAAAAGAGGTGAGGAGGAAAAATAAGAAATACACAGCCTTCTCGGCGTATAGCAGTCACCAGGAACATGACTTTGACAGAGCTGTAACAAGCAGGAAGGGGAAAAGCTAACGCACGGCCACGGGCAGCTAGGAACCATCGCTACTGCAGACAAGCGCAGCGCCCGCCCCGACGACAGCGCCGTCAGCGCCTCTGCAGCAGAGCCCGGGGCGAGCTCCGGGTGCTGCGTGTCCACGGCCAGCGATCGCGAACCCTAACGTGACTGCCTGGCAAGGAGTGCAACACCAACGTCATACTGCATAGGGTCTGATGGGAGAGCCATTCTGCTTCTAGGTAAGCTGTTATTAAATTGATACTACATTTGGTAAATTGTTATTAAATCAGGAAGACTTTTGTCCTAGAAAAGTCCACAGGGCAAAAGTAAATAAATAAAACCCTGTCACTGGAAAGATAAACTCCTGGACAAACAGGAGCACTGTTGAGAGTATATGAGGCAATACATTACAGTTTTCCCCAATGCACAGAATTTGAGCAAAAACGTTAACAGTTAAAGTTTAAAGTGAAATGCTTGTGTAGGTGCTGGGTCCAATCCCTGGCACTGCTTCTACCCCACTAAAACACTGCAATGGGTTTTCAAGCCAACGTTTAACTATATATACTTGCTTTGTGCTTAGGAAATACTTCTACATGGGAGTCAAAGTTTTGAAGTAAAACTTGAGAACTGTTGTATTCAACACGAGAACCAGGAAGGAAGGAAAGACAGGACACACACACCTAACCATCTCTATTCACTTTCCTCCACCTAAATGTACTGCAACAGCTTCACTGCCATTCTGAAGGAAATTGGTATTTTCCTCTTAGCTTTCATATCGTTACATAATGCATTCTGTACCTCAATAACCCTATTTTAAGTAGGCCTCTCTCCCTTACCTTAGAAGATGAAGAATCACACTCCTGACATATCCATCCATAGCCTGTTTGTTTAGGAGACTTTTTCAAAGGAGGATCCAGGCAGCCAAAGTGGTAGCAGAGCCTGCATTCATCACACCTGCAGGGTAAACAGACTTATGGTGTATCTAAATACTACAAGGACAATCTGTTTCAAAGACAAACATGAGCACTGTCGTACACTTCAACTTTAACAGTTAATTCTATCCTTTGCTCACAAGATTATTAAATTAATATTTATGACAAAACATCTTTAACCTGAAATGTTTTAGAATAGAAGCAACCCTAATACAATTCACAAACAAGTACTATTTGAAACAATCTGATGGTAGAAATGTGAAGAGCGTGTGAGTGAACGCATGTGTATTCATGTGCTCAAAACTGACAACTTTTAACATAAAGATTAATCATGTGTCTCTTACTATAAAAATATTTCCTGGTATATATAATTCAATGATCATACATTCAATCTAAAACATTGTATTTATTTTCAAAACTTCGTAACTCCATAGAATTACACTAGGCAGCAATCAATGCCGTCCAAATTGTTTCATTTGCCTCTTTCCAAGTGATAGTAGATGTAGATGAATTCTCTAATGGTTACAGTATGCTAGCATAATCCACAGCAAATAAAAACAATTACAAATGTCAAATAACAGAATACTTAAGTATACAAAACGTTAAGAAATCACAATTAGCATTACTGTCTGTCACTTTTAGTGCATTTGTTTTCTCAAAGTACCTCCTAGTATACTGAAAATTTTATACTGTTTTGATAGTGTCTCACCACCTATGATGTACAAAATCTAAGAAAACTACCATACCTATTCTTCGTTTCAGACAATCTCATCCTGCTGACAATGAAGAAAAATGTGTATTATTTCAGTGTTTGCAAAAGAATCTACATCAACTGGAGTAACAAGACCAAAATTTAACAATACATAGCAGATGTATTCAACTTAAGAGAATGAGCTATACTCATTTTCTTTGTGCTTTTCATCCAAAAATAATTTTCTCAACCAATCTGTCAGATTCTCTTTATTGCTTGTCTCTTACGGATTTAAAACTCAAAGGACTCTAAACCAAAAACCCAAGAGGAATAATTTAGAAAACACGTATTACTTAAGTGCAAAATTACTATGAATTAACCTTTATTAGGAAAATAAGAGCTATTCTTAAACACTATACAAACTGACTTTAAGAAATCATCACAATAAAGGAATCTATAAATCTGTATTTTCAGTAAAAATTTCACATCATGATGTTAAAAAATCAATCACTGAAAGACTCATTTTGGAAATCCAGAGTTTCAGAAAAATCAAGAAACTTAGGTAAATTATCCGGTATAATGAAGTTTAAAACAGTATATGTCAATGTTTGTGCTTTTTTTCTCTAAAATTTATTCTTTATAAAGTGTAGAGATTTCTTTAAAAGTTTTAGACTCAAGAAATGAACTTTAAAATGTTTCCTGTAATTCTAGCTATAAAAACAAATAAAATCAAATACAGCTAAGGACTTCATTTACTAAAGCTAGTATTTCACACAAACCGTCAAAAATGCATTTAAAAGGAGTTAAAGTGTTAATAACTGTGTTTTAGCATTAAGACAAAATGTAGTATGTAGATAACTTCAAATGTAAAATAAAGATAACAAATGACAAGCTTACACAAGGTCAGGGTCTTTCTCTATAGGTCTTATTTACCTTTCAATAAAGATTTCAGTTATTTATAAACATGGGTATGAGAGTGCATACATTTCTGAGTTTATGAGAAGGTTCAGCTTTCTAGAAAGCTAAGGGTGTACTGCTTCAAACATGAAAGTAAACTTCAAAGATCTTCAAAGGGAAGTCTAAATGATGAAACAAATATATTAAATAGTTTATCTTCGTCATGTTAGGGTCATCAGCGTGAATTATAGATGCTGCTTTTGATATCTGGAGGGAATGCCATTAATGTGCTGTTTTGTTTCAGTTCTTATATCCAACTTTTCCCAGGTCTTCAGGGTCTTCACCTGCTTGGAAACTATCACGTTGCGTCCTGACACTGTCAGTGTCATTTGTCTAAGCATAATTTTCCCAGGAACACTTCTTCTGGGTTTGGAAGCCAGATCATGAAAACTACTCATATTATTCAAACTGGAAATGGAAAGACAGGAAGATGACAGCTTGCACTGAGGTATGCAGAGACTAAATTTTGGCTGTTAACTATAGCTTTCTTCTTTAATCTGTTTTCAGATAATGCGCCGTATTGTTCAGACTGCTAATAAACCCAGCTCTTGACAAAAGGAGAGTTATGGTATTAATTTTCTAATTTACATTACATTACAACCAAACTGTTGCATATTTACCTTGTAACTTTGTGAGATAATTTGTGAATTATTATTTCTAGCATATAACGCAAAAAAAAACCATCATGATGAATGTGAAAGTCAATTGTAATTCATTGTCATTTCATTAATACCGGCTACAAATTTCCATCTAATAAATTAAGAGCAAGTTTGTTACACTGATATTGTAACAAACTCCTGTTTTCAATTACTTTTAAAGTCAAATTATCTTTCAAGTCAAGAAATAGTGAAAAGGGGGTAAAGCAAAGTTTTATATGATAGCTCTGTCAGGAGATAATTTAAAGTGCATGTTGTCTGGAAATACTCTAAGCCTTACTGATTGATCCTTTCTTAAGTATACCTTTCCAAATGACTCATTTGACATGTGTTTTTCATGGATCCAGAGAAATGAGGGTGATAGGAAAATTCGCTAAGGTTCTCAATCACTTGTCAATAGGTAAAACTGCAACTCCAAGAATAAATAACAAAAATAAATGTTAATAATCTATCAACTTCCAAACTACAACAAAGAAAAATCAAAATGGAAATAACATGACCTTGTAGTCACTTTAATTTCTACATTTGAATACTAAACTAAAAAGAATCCATAGCTTTGTATGCTGGTAACAATAATATCCTGAATGACAGAAATCAACTCTAAGAGACTTTGCAAGAATTAAAACACCACAGAAACCTAAGAGATACCACTAAAGGATCCTCAAAATGTAACAACAACGTAAGTGGTCAAAATAATGGGCTGTTTGGTTTATTTCCCCTATACACAAAACATTCTATAATCTTTATCAAATCTTATTCATCAAGAAGATCTGTGTTGCGATTAAAGTCCTGAAAACCAGAGCTCTCATATGAATCTATAATCATCTACTACTTAGAAACTGTAATCAATTAAAGTAGGTATTAAACAATTTTATTTATGATCTCTTCCTCATTAACTAATATATACTTGTAAACATAATAATTGCAGCACAATACATCATAGATTGTTAATAAAAAATGATCAAAATGTTTTTATAAAGCTTAGAGAAAGAACCACTGACCCACAAAAGTATGAGGATGCAGCACAAGAGTTTATTAAGTAACACAAATGGCTAATAAAACAAATTATTATACCAAGAGCACATTATAAGATGGCAATGTCTTAAAATATCGAGATAATATAAAATTAATCTATAAATTAACACTGAATTTTTAAAATAGAATTCAAACTGGACACTTAAAGCATCTTTATAGACTCTAATATCCTCTGTGCACATTAGCACTACAGGACATTGTGACACTTAAAATTTTAAACAACGTAAATGAATACTGTTTAGGAGGTAAAATGAAACCTGAGGGCTTGATTACTTTCCTCCTAAAGACAACTTCCTAGATACTGGTCTTACACTGGATACAGATACAAATAATAAAGCAGCTTTATATGGTCCTTCACACATTCATTTAACAAAACGCAGTGACCAAATAAACACAGTTCTGGATGTATGCAAAATACTTCTTTTGCATGTGATTAAGACAAGAAAGAAGAAGAAAATGCTTTCTCTTCCTAAGCGCTATGATGCACATTACAAGCAATCAATCTGGTATCTACTGACCACTGACAATATGCAAACAGGTAAAAGAAAGAACTGACTTATTTCTTCCTGTGCCTTAGTACAGGCAAGTAGTGTTCTAAAGAGTTTCTTTAACTCTCTTAATTTCTGATTAACAAGTCCATTAGGAACTAAAGTAAGTACTTTTTACAAACTAATTAAAACAATAAACACATCTCCTATACAAATAATTTATAGCCAGATGAGAAGCCAAATTTCAGGAAGAAACAAAATCCATAGTACATACTTAAAAAGGGTTGTACCTTTTTGATGAAGTTGGCCTTTATAAGATAACCATTTTTTAAGCTAATAAAATACTTTACTTTGATCCCCTCAAAGTTGTATAAAGCAAAATAAAGAACTGTCTGAAAACATACACTATTACAGCTCTTAAACTTTTGTAAAATTGCATTTTCAGCTTGTCATGTCTAGCAGAAAAATCAAAACGCTAGTCTTGAATGTTAGTATTACTCAAATGAAAACCTCAGTAGTAGCTCTAACACTTCACAAAAGTCTATGCACCAACAGTGATGGATTATTTTATTTAACGGTGGCCAGCTATTTCAACAAAACGTCTTAACAGATGAGGCAAATAAGGACTGTGGCCCTTTAGTTAAATGACTTTTAAAATAATACAAGCTTGCAAAAAATTCTGCATTCTACCAGTATTAGAATAACAATTCACACCAATAAATACAATATTTTTATTCCTTTCAATTTACAACAATTAGTGCAAATCACCTACAAGAGCATTTTTATACAAAATAATTACACATTGTCTTTTAAATCATATTTCACAAAGGGACCAGTGAAGGACATGAATCTATTCCATTAATGTCACTATAAACTTCTATCAGGCAACAATTAATGAATAGCTAGTAAGGAAGAACTAAAAAATATCTTTACATGTAAATGTATATTAATTGAGAAATATCTGAAAAATTATCCAATCTAAATCTGTATTTTACAGCCACTTAAAGAATGGAATCAATTCAGTTAGTTATAGCTGTAGCAGTCAGATTGTAAGATTAGGATTGAAATTTTTTAAAAATGAAAGAAAGCACTTCATATAAAACTCTACCTTAAGGTCAAGTGCTCTCATCACAGCATGAGAGAATCAGCCCTCTCCACCCCTGGAACACATCTGCTCGTCCCTCGATGAACTGACCTCCATCTGCTCATGCCTCTGGGAATTACCAGCAGTACGACCTGCTGCAGTGTTCAAGCTGCACATCACTTTGTATCTCCTCTCCCGTAACTGACTAACTATACTCTAATAAATAACACAGACTCTGACTTTACAGTGTAAATCAGGTAAAGGAAATGGTGGCTAGGGGTCACCCTCATTTTATTTACAAAGCCCAGCACAAACATCCACCTTCACTACACTGTACGATATGTACCTACAGAGCTGTGAATCCTGCTGGCAGGCCTAGAGAATGCCCTGGAGCGCACTACGGGGAGAAGGCCTCCCTTTTCAGACAGAACTGCTTGTAAAGCATGCGTGTCTCAGAGTATAACACTAATGCTATATAAACTTGCAAAGTGCTGATTCTGACAGGAGAAAAACTTCTGCCTTCACCGGCCCTGCAATTCTAAGCTGACTCTCTTAAACAAGTTCCAATTGTTAGAAACTATTTCAGAAAATTAAAATGAGTTTTAGAATATATATATTCTCCTCTGAAGCATAGCCCTCAATTTCTTGAATAGATTTTGATGCAATATTCATATATTATCATGCTGTGACTCAAGTAGACACGCTGGGGACTTATGTTTATAAAATAAGTAAATGTTTTTGAAAAGAGTGGTTTCATTAATAGGCTATAAAAAGGAAACAGAATACCGTGAATATTATTAGCTTTTGGTCAGTGTTGTTCACACAGTAAGTACAGAATCAGGTAATCATTCAAGAAATACATGAATGACAGTGACATGTAATTTCTAAACTTAAAATGGATAAAGACCCAAGCTACATTTTGTTTTCACTTTCAAACATAACCCTAATTTTAAGTCCTTTTCTTGAAACAATGAAATTAGTTAATTGTGGACAAAGGCTGTGTTCTGTGATTCATCTGTGCACTCCAATGCTGTTCTCCTAAGTGTAAAACATTTAACTGAAGTTATGAGAATAAGGGAATTATATTTTCTGTGTTGTAGATGAAATGGATATAAACTCTTCACCAAAGGGATCTCATAAGAAGAGTAAGTAACACTCCTTAGGAATTGATGGTAAGGTAAGGCGATGGTTGTTCTCCAAATGCTGCTGCTGATAAGCCAAACCCACATTACCTAGGAATTTCTTACACATGTAAATTTTCAGTTTGCACCCAACCACTACGGAGATCAGAAACTCCAGAGGAGGGAGGAGGAGTAAGGTAGGGAGAGAAAGGACGTGGCGGAGGCTCGAGCCTCAACATGCACTGTATAAAAACCTTCCCCGTGATTTGGATGTGTGATAGTCTGAAACCACAATTATTTAGTACCATGTCATTCTTCTCATATTTCAAAAACATTCAATTTCCTTCACAGTATTTAGTGCTCTCTTTTCCTATTCTGTAGGAAATAAGCATGAATTACTTCCCGTGTCATCTTCTCTTACATATGTCTGTGAAATATGAACCACTCTGCGAGTTTTCTTACGCAAACATGTTTTCTTCTGAGTAACAACTGGAACATCTACGGACTGGGGGTAACTGTGTACTATGGAAATACAGGAATGTTGCAGAGATGATCAGAAGAAAAGGTTTCATTCCACACCCTTCGAAAGTTCTACATTTTTGCAGAATCCACCATCTTACCAATTATGCATCTGTAACATGTGACAAAGATCTTAGGGGTACATCAAATATGGAAGAGCACATACACTACTGAAATCTGTAAGACAGAAAATGATGACTATGAAGTATTCTAATTCGAATCAAGGTGAAAAAGATTCTGATTAAGTGAGATCAAAACCACAACCCCTAGTGATTTCTCAGAAACAAAAAGCCTAAGATAAAATAGTCACTACTACGTTGGCCTTGTCTCCCCACACACTGACAGGGCTACAGCCTAATGTACTAGCATGGCCCACTCAGACGCCAGGAATCTGTCGTATTTCTTAAAACCACCTGTATCTCAGCAATAATAGTAACTACCAACTTTTCATAAGCTTAAATAGTGATCATTAGTCTTTATATTCTTAAAAAACAGTGATTTTGCTACAGGTTACTGATATCTTTCCTCCAATGTTATGAGACCTTCAATAAACTAATCTGTGCATATGTAATTATACATACTTTACTTTTACTAAATATCCAATCATGACTATAGATTATTAGCATACAGAAACTCTATAATTATACTTGCGTTTGATTATCTATACACTGCCTACTCTAGTCCTAAAGTTTCAACAATATTCAGTTGCCACTATACCTGAAAAGTCCAAAAGCACATACATAAATCAGGAAATTCCAGGAGATATGCTGACAATTTACATGCATATGTGCACTTCAAAGCAGCGAACAGTCTCTTCTAAGTCAGTTCAAGACTGAGTGATGGAATATTCAATGTGTTTCTGTCGTTGACTTAAAACTGGATCATTAAAGCTTGAAGATCAAATTTTAATTCTGTAAACCTCTGGAAAGATACAGATGTTGATGATCTTTCAGCAGGCAGGTTGTACCATCAACAAGCTTTGTATGTCCCTCATTTCATAACTTCGTATTTGAGGTTGAAACAGTAAAATTACTCTGAGCACAGAGAGTTCATATTAAACAAAACAGTAAGGACTGAGTAAACCTGGGTATCTCTAAAAAATACACAGAGATCAACACAGATATATTTGTATTCATAAACTTAAAACTGAAAGCTGTAAAAATGTCATGCTGATGTTAATGCTTTCGTACTAGGAATAACGAGATAAAAACAGAACGTCACGGGGTTCACAAGTCTCTCACGGAAGCAACATCTACTGTGAGTCTGCAGGTGTCTCCCAGCGCGGCAGCGCTTCGGATGTGAACGAGCACGGTAAGCGGACAGGACAGGGCAGCGGACTAACGGAAAGCATCGCCCTTCTTGCTAGTCACCGGACTGTCCGACAATAGGGAGAAACATGTAACGTCGCCTTTAAGTCCCAGAAGTTTCCATAACTCTTCAGAGAGTCCAAACACTGCGTCATCATTTGCCCAAGAAGCAAGAAGGAAAAACACTGGATAGGACAATTCTGAAAAGACATTTATGCAATATTTTCCAACAATGCACATATTGAGTATTTCTGATTAGTGCCAAAGAGAAAAAGAAAAGCAAGGGAAAGAAGAAAATCCACAGAGGCAAATTAACTGCCTTGTCAGACTAAGTAACAATCCCGTCGATTACGTTCTATCCAAACCTGCCAAGTAAAGGCAACTTCCTGCAGGGATAAGCTCATGGCAAAGACAAGAGGGCTGTCCTCCTTTACTGTATGTACTCTACCGAGAGCAATCCACACTCTAAATCACATTTACAAAAGAGGTTTCCAGGGTTGCCTCCGAGGATGAGCAGTGGCAGAGTTGGGTGGGTCTCATGAAGGGCATCTACACAGTAAAGTGATAAGAAAAGAACATTAACATTTAGAGATCAGAGCAGCTCTACACTACGTCTTACGAAACATTCTCATTATACCACAGCAGATTCAAGTAACATACGGTCTAGTCCAGAGACAGATAACCGGAACCTGAATGCCATGATCTCGTATAGCTTCTCACTAAGTCTGTGCTGTTTTATCTTTTCAAACACTGAGTTGCCTCCTCTTGTATTACTATTACTATTTCTATTACTGTTGGTTGTCAAAATACATCTACTGTACCAAAACCAAAATATAAAGACAAGGGTTTGTATTCACAAAGAGAAAGATATATCTGATTAATTTTTAAAATAGTAGTATGCTACTTTTTCACCGAACGTAGCAATTTAACAATGCCTGAGAAAGTATGTGATTTGAGCTAAGAACAGCAAACCTAACCAGTATGTTACAGGACTGGTTACATTCAGACAGCCTCAGGGAGGGAATTTTCTAATATTTATCCCTGGGCTTACACCACCTTCTTCTTTGTTTAAAGATTACATTAGAAATGTTTGGTTACCATTTTTTTACAACCTTTGTATCCTTATTTTAAGAGAAATTTTAAGTGTTTCATGGTTAGAAGCAACATTTCAACTGTGGTAAACATAAGATTCTTACATCTATGTAGATGAGGTGAAACTGCAGTGTAAGGCACGCATCAGAGAACAAGTTCAATTTGCACCCTTAACAATTAGAGATGTGTTTAATGCTTCCAAGTTCCATTGAGAAAAAGAAAGTGAAAAGTGGCACACAGACAAATAAAGCGCTGCTGAGGAGAGGACCAACCCAACTGAGTAACTCCAAAGAAAGCAAAAACAAAGCTGCACAAGACAAAAATAATACATCGTGAAACAGTTTTCAAAGAAACACTATAATTATAAATACCTTGAGAAGAAAAAGAACTGAATTCTAAGGTGATACATGCGAACGTTTCTCGTGCTTCAGGCTCTAAGGGAAGCTCAGATTCACACAATCTGAATGTGGGAAGTGCTCTGCTGGAAGGGTAGGAACCACTGGAGAAGCATAATGCAAGAGGAAGCAAGCACGTCATTTGTAACACACGTTATAAATTTCACCAGGGGTCCAAGCCAGTCTCTCAGCCCCGCTCTCGATCTCTCTGGCCAGTCTTTTGCTTGCTGATTCCTTGGTCTGCTCGCCCCGGCAACTGACACCACAGTCTTTATACTGAGCCCCACCTTCAGTTCTAAATTTTAATTCTCAATGACCAAACTGATCAGGCTGGGTTCAAACTTGGCGTCTTTCTGCCTCGGCCTCCCAGACTGCTGGGAGGACTGGTGCACAACACGCTCAACGCTTAGTCCCCAGGAGTACCGAAATAAGCAGCATACTTTGCTTTGGCTTCCGTCTCCTCAGGACAAGGGACTGCAGAATTTTAAAGTAAAGACCAAATTTTGGTTGGCTTATGAACCTGGCAAGCTTGCTTAGAAATTAACATAGAAAAAATGGGCTTCACTGATACATTCCTGGATCAACATATTCTCCACGTTCACAGCTGGAACTGTCCGCCAGGAGCACGTGTCTGCTTCTGCAGTCCTAAGAAAGTCGCATCTCTTAGAGCAGTGCAGGGTGGTGAGCTGGTGTGCTTAATAATTAGTACATAAGCTATACACGTCAGGACGGCCTAAATTCAATCTCTAGTTTCAGCACTTAGGGCGAGCAACTCTAAGCTTTTTCACCCATAAAGTAAGAATAAAATCCATCTGCTCTGTAAGGCTGTCGTGAGGATAAAGTGAAATGAAATACGGAAAACACTATCACAGTGACGGGAGCACAGGGAGGCCTCAGTAAATCTTGGCAACTACTGTGAAGGCCGGGGACTGTCAAACACTAGAGGATTATTTTTCTAGGCAAGAAAATTATATTTTAGTACATTACAATTTCTGTAATGTAACGTTTCAGATAATACAATTTAATATGTAATTGGAACAATTTACATCACACATCATTTGGGGCCTTTGTACCTTAGTTACCTCAGGAGTAACATGCAGATACACACATCGCATAAGAAAGAAGTAAATGAAGTAACATATTTAGAGCTGAGAGCAGAGACCGGGACATACTAAAAACCTACGATTAGCGCTATCAAATTCCCAGTCCAAAAAAATACTTAAATAAATTATTTTCCGTGGTTCAGTCACAAATGTCTAAAAAATGAGCTCTTCTACATTATTTCTTAATATCCATCAACTCTGCAATTTGTATCCAATGCTAATTTTAAATTCATTTCACATCTTCCTCCATTAAGTATTACAAAGTTCACACATCCAAAGCAATACAAAACCCATACATGCATAAAGCTTGTTTAAAACACTGAAAGACGGTTAATTTAGAAAAGAATCAAAGAAAAGGCGGAAAACATAAGCTAGAAGTTGTGTGTCACAGTGGCCTCGTATCCATGCATCAACATTTTTAAGTAAGGCCCGCCAACTCCCTTGGGCGGAGAAACTGCCGATTTCTGACCGAACGCCTCAAGCAGGAAGGGTTTGAGTCCACCTTCGGCAGAAGCTTGTTCTGTCACTGCTTAGTACTGATGCTGGACAGATAGTTCAAATTTCAGCTGCACGCTGAGGTTACAGACCTCAGGTTTCTTTGTAGAACTCTATGTTGTTTTGGAATCCCTGAGTTACAAAAGTTAGAAATTTTCAGGAAAAAATGAGGTTGAATGCAATTTTACAGAGAAAATGACTCTGAGGTATCTTGATTCAAAGGTCATTTATCTAGCCAAGAAAGGAACTGTGACTAGAGGCTGAGTTTTTTGAAATGATTATTGTAACCATTAATGTACATAATAATCTTGGACAGTGAGCAATATTAACATACTGCAGTGAGAAGTCAGTCAGAAATTGCAAAAATAAATCTTGCTGAAAAATAAATGAATAAAACAAGAAATATTTCATTGCAATACATGGCTGAATTACAAGTTTCTACTCTAAAACTGAATACCTCAGAAATACCACCCTTCGCTATGTAATATATACTACGTTCAGGCTTCTGTTTTCTTTATACAAATTATATTATTTGACTACGTTTCATTTAATTGAAAATAAATTTAAACATTCAAATAGTTAGAACACTTTCCATAAACATTTGCAAATCATACAAAATTGCATGAAGTTTTGTAATATTTTGCTATTGATTTTAAAGTCAAAGACTGTTATACAGTAAGAGTGAAATGTGTGAAGCAGGTCAGCCGTTCCCATGTATAAGAAAATCATCAAATTACCTCAATTACAGGAGAAAAGTATACAACTAAACATTTTTTATATAAATTTTATCAGAATAATACCTTAAAAAAAACTCAGTGGCATGTAGGCTTCCTTTATTTATATATTATGATGGAAATTTTCTGATATTTTAGCATCACATAATATCTAATAGCTAGATTTTTTAAATGTCATAAACAGAATCCCTTAAAATTGTGAATAAAAGTAAATACACTAAATACTATAAAATTATAGGTGATACCGTATGTGTTATTTTTGTAAATGTAATTTTATAATGAACAAAACTTCTTAAAAAATGTAAACTTCTACTTATTGCCCTAAAAATATATTTAAATTGAGACTTTGCTTTCTTAGTACAATCTCAGATTTATAGAAAAACTGAGCAAGTGAAACACAGATTCGCATACACATCCTCCTCAGCACATACATATACACCTTTAAATGTCAATGCTCAAGTCCTGCTTTCACCTCAAGACCACTTCGACAGCTCGCGGGCAGGGAAAGCTGGGGGACATGGTAGGCAGAGGTAGAGGAAGAAACGAACACGCTGTGACTGAGAGTGTTCCCGCTCCAGGTGCTGATGCAGTGCAGTGATGCGGAGCAAGTCACCGAGCCAGGTGCAAAGGCATCAACAAGGACCTTCGGGACGTAAGGAAGGCGAGCGGTCAGGGGAGAATTGCGCTGGCGGCTCATCAGCCTCCAGCATGATGCACCTCGGGTCAGGGAAGGCACTCAAATAACAGCTCACGACACAGCAGAGATAGTTATTCTTAAAGAGGTTCAAACTTCAGGTAAAGATTTTGTATAGCTCCCTTCTGAGTTCTCCCAGCTCTGAATTTCTGGTACACTAAGAAATTAAATCGGGATTTAAAATGATCGGACTTACTGTGCCCCAAGCTAATTCCAAGGGGTCACTGGGCAAGGCGGAGATGCAGCTGCACGCACTGAATAACCGACACTAAACCCGGCGCCAGGCTGCTCTCAGCAGTCACTCTGAATCTGCCAGCGCTGGCTTCTGGTAACCTGCTCTCTGTGCTGGCGCTCACACTGTCTTCTCCCAGCCACACCGCTGTCATGTAAGGACAACAGGTTTAAAAGTCTCCAGGGTGACGACTGTTGGGGCAAAGTACTGTCAATGAAACAAACAGGCACCAACAAGAAAACTACTGAACTGGCTGAAATGATGTTGAGAGTTCTTCAGTGCCACGGTGATACTCCAGGGAACCCTTTGTGGGAAACACAAGCAAACACTGACCAACGCAAGAAACGCGCCCCCTGGGGTTCCCTATTAACCCCCGCAGCTGTCAATCGAAAGCTCCTGTCAAGCTCTTCTAAATGGTGGTAAAATCCCACACATCTGAACAATTCTTAGATACAGCTCGCTTGTCAAGTCATGTAATTTTCTTCTCAGAGACACAGAGCAATCAAACAGCGCTGCCAGGACATATTACGGGGCTCCTGGGCTCTGCTGAGGCGGGCACTGTACGAAACGATATCTGAACTCAAACAATGCCTGGCTCCATTTCTCCCAGAAGCAAGGTCCCTGTGCATATTCAAAACTCTGGGATACAAGTGACTGGAGATATACTTGACAGCTACTCATGGGAAATTAGGCAAAATCATGATTTTTCCACAGGAAACACAGATGGTCCAAAAGGCTGTCATCCCAGTTGCACGTTACCCGCAAACGTCCATACGTTCACAGACTCAAGAACTAAAGAAAAACTAAAAAGCACTAGAAGGGACTTTGCACTATTAGGAAAACCAGCTGATGAAGGAAAACGTCCTTATGTGAAACGGAGCTTACTACAAAGCACTGGCGAACAGGAGCCTCTTGGGGATTCTCACTGGTAAAGCCCCAACCCTTCCAGAGCACAGCCCGAGAGCTGATCTTCACGTCAGGCAGAAACCATCTCACCAACAAGAGAAAAAGCTCAATTCCAAAGGTAGTAAGAAGAGGGTTAAAAAATTTAAAAAGAAAAGAAAGAAACACCTAGACCAAGGTGAGATTTTATCCCCTATCCATACTCTGATGAGGAGAATCAGACTGGCCCGGCCCACTTTCAGGGGTTAGCGGAGGCAGCCCGAGTCCAGTCGGCCCTGGTCACACCCTGCGACTCGGACTGCTCCCGGCGGAAGCGCGGGACAGTGGCTCCCGAGGGTCCCAGCGGTAACCCACAGGCCCTGCAGATTGGACAAGTAATTCAGTTAGGGATCTCAAGACTGGGGACAGAAATTCTGGACTATTGAGCAGCCCTAATAGAATCACTAACATCTTTAAAAAGAGCAAAGTATGAGGAGTCAGAAGCAGGGATAAACAGAGGAAGTGACCACACAAGAAAGAGCTTATTAGTGTGATGTAAGAAAGGGGTTATGAACCCAGAATGCAACTCACCTCCAACGCTAGAAAAGGCAGTCCTCCAGAAATGTAAGGGGCCCCGCGCGTGGTGGCACACGACTGTAATCCCAGCACTCAGGAGGCTGAGGCAGGAGGATCATTGCAAGTTCTAGGCCAGCCTGGGCTACATAGTGAGCTCAAGGCCAGCGCGAACTGCATAGCGCGACTCTGTCTCAAAAAAAGACCAAAAAAACTATATATATAAGGGGAAAAAACAAGCCACTAAATTTGGGTTGATTTTTTGTAGCAGCCAGGGGAAACTATAAACACATGTACCAGCTATGATTCAAGGGAAGATTTAGGAAAGGAAGGCGATTAGAAGAGGATCTATCGATGGTGCAGGCCTGGAGGGAAGGAAAGCTATCTCAGTGGAAAAGTCGAAAGTCTTGCCCGATCTCTCCTCAAAGCAAACGCTCTAAGGGCCGTATATGACCCATTCTACACAGGACACAAAGAAATCTCTTGATGAAAAGAACAAAGGCAAGTGGGGAAAACATCCTCCGCCCCGAGCGGAGACCCAGACGCCATACCAGTATTTTTAAAGGCTCCTGCCACCAGGGACGGGAGCGTTACGCTCTCCTACACCAGCTCTGCCGCACATACAAAGCAGGACACAGCTCTGTAACAAAGAGGCTGACTCCCTGAAAAGTCCCACACACGAGGCAGTTCTGTTTCTTTGAAGCCTGAGGTCTCTGTCAATAAGGAAACCTGACAACCCCCTTGTCTCGTACCACTAGGCCACCGAACATGGTTACCGAGTACCAGCAGTCCGTGCTGAGGGAGAGGGAAGAGGAAAGCAGGGCTTCCTGAGGAGCACAGCACACAGAGAAGGGAAAATCTGAGAGTTTAAACACTGAGGCAAACAGCAGAGACACCTGTAATTTCCCCACCTTACCCCAACAGTGCAGAAATCTGAAATCCCTGGCACACTGACGACGGCAGTACACTAGGAACAGGACCCCAACTCAAGTCCAGACGCGCTCTGTACAACTCGAGCACGCTAGCAGCCAGCCAGCCAGCCAACAGGAACGGGGGCGGGGTGCACCCTCTTCTATGCGTCAATAACCCGCTGTCCAATTCATGATGTAGAGCGTCCAATCAAGTTATGAGCCACAGAGCAAAGCGGGGAACAGAGGAAGGGAGGGGCCTTTTTCAGCCAAAAAGCAACTTCCGGTAAAACTGAAGGAAAAAAGTTCTGGTATGCCATTTCACTTAGAAAATTCTAATACTGCTAAGAATGACAGATATCAGAACATGTTTTCTGACCACAATGAAACTGAAGTAGATTTTATTACCAGAAAATACATGGAAGATATTTCAAGTATCTGGAAATGAAACACCTTTCTAAATAACTCAGGAGTTAAAGAAGTGACCAAAAAAAGTAGAAATTTAGACGCTAAAACCGGAAAGCTATTTTGCTGGGCCAAACTGTATCACTGATTTTAATAAAAACTGTACTTTTTTATTAAAAGTACAGTTTTAATAACCGCAGGAAAAACAGAGGACTTCGGGAACAGACTGTCAGACACAGCACTACTTTTTTTTCTTTCTGAGACAGGGTCTCGCTATCCAGCTCAGCTGGCCTTGTGCTCACTTTGCTCCCCAGGCTGCTCTCACGCTAGCAACGGCCCTCCTCCCTCGGCCTCCTGCGTGCTGGGATGACAGGCGTGCGCCACCACGCCTGGTGCAGCACTACTTCAGTGTTCCCAGCCACTGCCGCTACCAACACGGCTCAAGGGTCACCTTGGGAAGAACACGAGCCCTCTCACTGGTCTGTACCTCACACGCAGCGTCTAAATGATTCAGTTTACCAGCAGCCCCACTCCAACATTTAACACCGCTTTGGCAAGGACAACTGCCTCTCTTCCGTAAAAACCCCAGGAGCCAATGAGTAAGTTCACCTACACAGAAGGGGACTCTGGTTTTATGACCACATAAGGGTAGCTCTAGTACAGAGACCTCAAAAAAGGTAAGCCTTTGGACTTGGACGAGTAAAAGCATAGGCATTTATATAAAAAGGACGTATTTAGAGTTTGAGGTACCACTCTGCCCTTAATCTTTCGTATTTCCAGCACCAAGTCTGGCACCCAGTGCAACTGAATATACAATGAATATGTGATAAATGAATGAATGGTTTTCAAAAATTTCTCCGAACAGCTGAAACTTCGCACCACAAAGGGCAAACCCAAGCACCAGAGAAAGAATTCTTCAGTTCCTCCGTTCCCATAGACTCTGACTTTCTGACCACACCTTCACTACCCACTCACACTCACTGCTGCTCATTTAGAGGGGTCAGTACTTAAAAGATAAAAACTAATCTTTCAGCCGTTACCAAATCTATGTGTGGCTTTCATCCACAGCCCCGTAACTTTACCTGCTGGAAATCTGTAATTCTACAAGCCTAAAAACAAACCCTGCAATGGTCTATGGTGTTCACCTTCTGTGCATCTGTCATGAAAAAATGAACACAGTCACTCATCTTCCTGCTACTGGTCTACCGCCCTCTCAGTCCTTCAGCTCCAAGTCAGCCAGCTTGGTGTAGCAGCCTTTCTCCGCATCTGCTCACTTTGGGCTCATCATCTGCAGGACCCCACATGGCACGGCGTCCCCTGGACGGTGTGCACGTCCATCAGTCGAGGCTCCCAGCCTCCGCCGGAGCACGCATCCGCTGTCACCCAGGCCACCGCAGCGCGCTCTCTGAAGTGCTGTGCCTGTGTCACCCCGCGCCTTCGGGGAGTCTCGTTGCTCTCAAGTCTCCTGCCTGAATGCAGGCTCTCCTCTGCGTGTTCTCTTACAGAACCCTGGGCTCCTACAGCCCCACGCTGTGCACTGACTCATGCTCCCTCACCCTCCTGAAGGATCTTCCACCTCCCTTGGCAATCCCCTAAAACCTACTCATTCTTCAAATTCTAACTCAGGTTTTATTTTGTCTTATATGGAGACTTCTCCCTTATCCTTTCTGGAGTATTTTAGGAATGATCTCATGATCTTCTAAATTCTTACGACTCTAATGTACTCTCTACATGACTTTTTTTTTTTTGGCAGTAGTGGGGATTAAATGAGCACCTTCCACTGAGCTACATCCCTCACGGCCCCCACCCCCACTTTTATTTTGACACAGGGTCTCTCGCTAAGTTGCCCAGACTGCGCTCAAACCTGTGGTCCTCCTGCCTCAGCTTTGCAGGAATGTATCATCATGCCTAGCTTCTACATGACATTTTAATGAATGAGTAGACTAACAGATTTCAATATCTTGTTTAAAAAATTACAACACAGATCAGAATGTAAGTCTAGTAAAAATATACAATCTTATTTTTTAAAAGAATGGAGAAAAATGCCATTTCTTTACAAATAAAAGCTTCCAAAGAATGCTCAAAGAAATCTTCAGTCAGTAATTCTTAGTGCTCTACATGAAACTCAACTTGCCCTTTAAAAAGCTCTGCATTTACAGACCACGTCACGGTAAGATCCCTGACACAATCAGGCAATGCTGTGGTCCTCTGATAATGACTTAAACGAGTAAGCAGAAATGTGGGTCTGAACGACTTCAGTCACTGAGCAGGAAAGTTACTGACTCATCCCAGTGATTCTGCCCTTCCTAAGCCCATGTCCACGGGCAGCGGCACTGATCTACTTCACCGGAGAATTACCGGAAGTACCCGGACAGCTCCATTTACAGCAGAATTCCTACGCTCCTGCAGAGAACATATTTAAAGAAATTACATGCATGTAATGTAATCAAGCACTTCTCCCAGAGCTCACCCGGCTGTGATTTCTGAGCTCACCTACAACTGTGGTCCTTGCCTTCACGCATTAACTCTGCACTGAAATAACAGTAAAGGGGCTGGGGATTTAGCTCAGCGGCAAAACGCCTACCTGGCAAGCGCAAGGTCGTGAGTTCGGTTCCCGGTACCGGAGAAAAACCAAAAAAAAAAAAAAAAAAAGGAAATAACAGTAAAATAACACACAGAGAACGCATGAACAGTTCTACAATAACTCCACACATACGGTCACAATTTAATAGCACAGTCATAATAGTTATCAGTACCTTTCTCAAATTTATGTAAGTATTTTAGGAATATGTGAACATATGTTCACATTTTTTGGGAACATATCAACATATGTTAAGTTACTTCACAAAAAAATGTTTGCAGAGTACTGAATGAAACCTATTAAAGAAACCATGAACTAGTCATATACAGTTCAAAGAAATCGTAAAAATTAGAGAACTGACATAGTATTTGCGAAAAGCACTTTTTCATATGTTTATACAATTTTTTTATATTCTTTCACTGAAAAATGACAAATAGTGTACAACAAAACAAACTTTAGTTAAGTAACAGGATTCCTTTGTCTATGATAAAATTAAATATAACAGCCAATTTGGATACTGTTTTGAGGAAAGATATAATAAATGCTGACATCACAGTTTAATGTTCAGATAACATTAAATATCTTTTAAATATCTTAAATATCTATTATTAAATATCTTTTCCCAGCAAGAGAAGACAGTTTAGGAGAATTCCTTCTCTGAAAATATGTAAGGTTTTACATAGAAAAATCCAGATCTGACAGCAAATAAATCTTCTAAAATTTCTGGTTAGTCATTTCACTTCTTTAACTGCCTCTAACCCTAACTCTGCTAAATAATAAAATTAGTATAAACTATATTTGCAGTTGATTAAAAATATAACCAAAGACAGAGACAAATATCATACCTCTATTTCTTATCCTACAAAACTACAGGCTAATCAATGAAACGTGTGTACATAGGTTATCTACACAATGTAATATACTATCAAAAACACTGCAATGGCTATTACCGCATAACGACTAGGAGAGTTACCCCTCCAATGGCATTATGTGACAGTGGCTCATACTAAGCAAACACAATGAGTACGTGGCCATCCAGTATAAAAAATACTTAGGAAAACTATTAAAATAATCGTGATAAAGACAAAGGAAAGCAGAGGTGAAAAAGCATGTGCCAAACCTACTACCTAACAGGCACTGCTAGACATTCGGAATTGCTTTTTAATAACACGCGCGCCAGCCCCAGAGGCTGCCTGCGTTTCCTTATTTACTAGCACAGAGGCTTCCTGCGACCGAGATACCTGACAAGAGACAGCGTGTCTGACTGACACCAACAAAATGCATTCTGTTACCAAAAATTGTTTCGGGGGGGGGGGGGGGAGCTAACTCAAACATCAAAACAAAAAGATCTAAGAAATTTACCAAGCAAATACTTGTTACCCTAGACCATTTATAAAATGTAACAGTACTACTGTAACGGTGCTGGATTTTAAACAGATGTGAGTGTGACAACTTATCCTGAGGAAATGTATCTGAAACTGATCACCAGTTACACGGAGCCGACCAAACCAGGTGACTAAAACGTCACAGAATGAAAGCAACTGTTGTCACTAAGGGCAACGCACAAGTCCGGTGACACGCAGCAACGTGACCCCACCAAAGACTCCACATTTGAGTGTTCTAGAGGAAGAGACTGGACAGTTACAGCAGAAGCTCCAAACGGCAACTCCAGCGATAGGGGAAGACACTGGAGTGAGAGCACGGAAACAAGCAGTTCTCTTAACAAGTACTGCTCACAGGGCACGGAAAAATAAAAACATGCACTGTCTCGTAAAAGTCTCTTCTATAGGATACAGTTACTGGAGTAACAATGATACAGAATCTACAGACACAGTGTCATACTGAACACGCAGTCAAGAGGTCTTTACTCCACGCCTAACTAACTGATTATGGGACCTTCTGTAAACCGTTCACTTAAAACACGACTCAAATTCTGTAGCGTGCCAAATATTAACTGAGTTTTCAGATACGAAGACAGATAAAATTCATGAAGGTCAGAAGCTGGTGGCAGGCGGGGAGAGGGGAGCAGCTGAACGAGTGTCAGACTCTAAAACGATGGCGACTCACTGCAGTGGCCAGCACTGTCACACAGCCCTGTGCGACTGCAGAGGACGCCACCCTGATGTCATCGCGACAGAGACCACCCACAGAAGGAGGCAAACACGGGGCCTCAACCTGGCTTGCGCTTTCTCCTGAGGGAGTGAGAGACTTAAAAGTGGTTTCGCTAAAAACTGCGACTCTTCGCGTGGTCCTACACATGCCCAGTAGGTAACTAACAGGAGAAAAAGGCTTGACCTTCATTTCACAAAACAGTGGGTCAAATTCTTCTCCGCTTCATACAGTCACGTTAGGAATTTAGGGAATGTCTAGAAGTTGGCCAAATGAGGTTTAGAATCCCTGAATTTACTTGGCCTATTCCTTACCCTTCAAGACTGGACAACACCAGGAACCTTCAGCTGCGCTCAGAATTTCCACTGCCCCGAACCTGGAGTTACGTTGGATTACAGCAGGGCTTCGCACGACGCGCGCCCTCACACCCAGAGGCTGCCTGCCTGCCACTGACCTGTCCCCCAGATGCAGGATGTGCCGGGACTGACTGGGCACTGGCACTGATCCCTGAGCGCGGCCCTCCTGGTTTTGCGGGTGGGCCAGTCCGATGCTCCGGCTACTGCTCAAGCCGGAGCTCTTTGCTTATTTCTCCTTGCTTTCCAATGGACACCTCTGCCTGTAAGTCCGGGTCACCACCGTTGGTTCTGATTTTACTGGCACAGGCGTGCAGCACAGTGGTCACCTTTCTCGTGGGGACACAGCACATGCACGTAACACACTCCTTTCTCCATCCACGCCCCCTCCCTCCACCTCTTGGTTCCTTTCCCTTATGCAGAAGACCTAATGTACTATTTCCAATTATCTACTTTTTGTTTTGTTTCTTATATTTTGGATATTTCATGTAAGAGAAACCATGTAGTATTTAATCTGTGTTATCTCGTGTATCTTACTTAATATTATGATCTCAAGATGCATCCATTTTCTTACAAATGACTCACATTTATCCTCCTTTATGCCGGAGTAGTAGTTCTTTGTGTACAAATGCTACATTTCCTTTGTCTATTCATCTGTCGATGGACACAGAGGTCGCTTCCAGATTACCTATTCATACCTATTATGAACTGTGATTCCAATTCATACCTATCATGAATTGTACTGTTACAAACGTGAGTATATATGTACCACTTTAATATCAAATCTTCAGCTGGACCCAGGCTAGTAATTCATGACAATTACTATTTCAAATGGGTAGACAATCCTTGCTTGAAAAGGAGAGAGGGCTAACACATAAACAAGAGAAATAAAGTAATGTTAAAATTAAGTAGGAATTTACCAACAGAGAATGTGGGAAATAAAATACGAAGCAAAAGAAAAAGTACGAACAAAGGTATAGATGAAGTCAGAAATAGTATGTCAGGGAATCCAGTGGCACAGAGTAAGAAGAGTGGATAAGTGAGAAGGGTCTGCATACTCCTCTTGACTGTTAGGACTTAGGAAATGACATAAACATGACGTAGATGGAAGCCTGTGAGATGCATTAACTAGAGAAACGAGAAGCTACAACAGAAATTTTAGGTTATCTCCAAGAGCTCACATGAGACAGGCAGGTGTTCATGAGGGCAGCGGAATAAAGACGCAGAGGAAGGCGCAGCTCACTGTAAGGTTTAGCAAACCCTGTCAGCAAAGCGCAGGCCACTAAGGTTTAGTAAACCCAGCCAGCGCTTTGTACACTGAATCTGAAGTGCTGCAGAAAGTGTCTTAGGAAAGGGAAACGGCCTGAGATGATCGAAATGGAGGTCATCGAAGCTGTGAATAGCTGGAAATGAAGACGAAAGGATAAGACTGAAGCCAGCTGCAGCCGGCCTAGAAACCATCTTATAAATCATGGATTTACCTTGCAAGAAACAGGAAGACTCGGGACAAATTTAAGTAACTCGTTTTTAGTAAGACAACTGGATAAAAACTGGAGATGCTCTAACTACAGGAAGGCCCAGGTGACGGTAGCAGGAGACCGGTAAAGTGTGTGAGCATGGGTACCTCTGTTCTGGTAATACTCACAGCACTTCTGGAAGTGGAAACAATTATCCCCACTTTATGATGAGGAAACTAAACCACAGAGTTTAACCGGATTAAAGTCATATTCGGTAAATGCAGGACAAACATCTGAAACTATGTAACTTGGCTTCACAATTTAAGCATTTAAAAAATCCAGTTTTTAAGCACTATTTTGCTATTGATAAGAACTTGAATAATAAAACTGCACTAAAAAGTCAAGAGAAGATGGTATTTCACAGCGATGGATGTGCACCCATGCTTATAGCAGCACAAGTTGTAATTGCTAAACTGTGGAAGCAACCCAAATGTCCATCCACTGAGGGATGGATAAAAAAAACTGTGGTACTTTTATATAATGGAGTATTACTCAGCTATATAAAAAAGACAAACTCGAGACTTTTACAGGTAAATGGTCACAACTAGAGACCATACTCATGAGTGAAATATATCAGACCTCCACGTGTAAGCAACGTATTGTCTCACTAGTGTAAGAACCTGAAAGAGCGAATTAAAATTAGGAGGTACAATAGACATTGTGAAATGAAAGGAAACTGCTCAAAAGTAAAGAGCAACTGGGGTGAGGGAAAAGAGAAAAGAAAGAAGGGGAAATGATGTATGTATGTACACACAGGATAGCTACCATAGTTGTACTACTGACTTCTACCTCTTTACTGAAAGGAACAGTTAATGATTAGTTACTTGATCAATCTTGCATGTCTCTATTTGTTTTCCTGAGAAACCACTTTGAAGATATGAATACGTAATACAACAACCATTGTTAATTTCCTACCACTTTGTCTGTAACTCTGTATTACTTGTATTGTTCTTATGCTATATTGTAAATGGATGTCTGTTAATATGCTTTCCTTCTTTTATTTTTAAAGTAAATTAAAAAAAAGAAGATATGATATTTAAGGATTAAGGTTGGTCACTAATATTAAATGAACTAAACCTACAGCATAATACTTAGAAAATAAAAGGGTTAGTAAATGTGACAATTCAAAATTCATAAATAATTTCTACAAAGCAAACAATCTTTGCCCTTGGGATCAATCACCAAACATATATCCAACACCCACAAGGTCTAAAACCACACAAAAGTTCATGACATGATGAACATGATGCAGGTTCATAATTCATGATGCAGGTTCGTAATTCTAGCAGGAGAATTGCTAGCTCAAGGGCAGGCAGGGCTACATAGAAAGTCAAGGCTGGCCTGGACTATACAGTGAGAGCCTATCTTTAAAAAAAATTAAAAATAAAAGGTTATAACATCAACAAGTAGTTCTCATGTATGAAAATTAGCAATCTAACATTCGAAAGTTTCTGAAAACCAGTAAAGTGTTTTTAAATCAACAGAAAAATAGGACATATTCCGGTAGAGCAAACTTGAATTTTATATTAAGTTAATGCTACCATATGTAATAAAAGTATTATTCTTAAATGACAGTATCTCAGAAGACCTTAAAAAAAATCTCAACCATGTGATCATGTAATGTACAAAGATACTATGTATTTTCTGCCTAAGTAATGTACAAGATATTCACTAGCTATGTCACAGTAACATCAAATTGGTTTTATTATTTTCAGACACAAATCTCACAGCACATTTAAATTTCAATTTAGCAAAAAATAGTATTAGCAAACAAACCAAAACAAAAAGAAACTCAACAACCAGAAAGAGAAATATCTCCATCTCATACAAAGACGTGATAAATTCATCCTTAATAAAGAAAAATGTCTCCATAAAGAGGCACTAGATACGGAAGGAAAACTTACAGACAAGAAAATCCCAATGGCTAATCAATGGGTATATAAATAAATCATCAACCTCATACACTACCATCAAAATGCCAGTATCTCTGGACAAAGGGAAGAGGAGAGGATGGTGGGGGCGGTAATGATCAACATATGACATGTACATGTACCACGCCCCTAAAATGAACGTAATTACTATGCATTCCAAACATAAACCAACTAATAAAAAAATGCCCGTATCTACCCTTCAGAGTGACACAAATCTTTGCTCCGACATCACTACATGTTCGTGTCCAATGGGGGACGGACTAACATCTGTGAACACACAGAATGAGCACTACCATGACCTCCCACACTGAACTCTGGAATAGGAATCATAGAAAAAAGGATTTTTAGTGAGAAAATACTGAACTGTATCACATATATATTACTGCATATATTCTAGCTATTTTAAAAATTAGCTCTTCTGTATTTACTGAAGAAAGTCTGTGACGTCAAATTGGAAAGAAGTACACCGCTGCAGAGTCCACCTGTAACGGCTACAGTCGGGAGGGAGAGAAAATGTCAGCTGGAGGGGCCCGACCGTACTGGAGAGAAGTGGCCGACCTGCTGCGGGCGTTCTTACATGCAAACTGGGATGCGGTCCAGCAGATGGCTACACTAGACAGCACCGAGGCCTGTGTGTGCTTTCTCCTGCCCCTTGGGGTAACTACTAAGTGATGTGGGGGCTGCTCGACCACAGCACTGCGACACTGCCTGAGTGACCAGGGCTGGAAACGCACACCCTCCGCGTGGACAGCGTGGGGAAGGGCGAGCCCCGTCCCAGCAGGGGAGCACAGCCCACCACGGTGCTGCTCAGAAGGAAGGGCGCACAACTTAAAACTCAGGGGTTGTTTAGGTCTAGAATTTCCACTTAAAATGCTGGAACTGTGGGTAAGAGAACTACTGTAACTAAAGTGATTTGATGGCCTCAAAGGAGCACGTTTAAAGGAAGTAAGGAGAAAATAACATGCAGGAATTTAAAACTCAATCCAATAAAATATGTGTTCTAATCTGGCCTAACATGAAACACCTTTAAAATTAAACCATTTACACTGACATGCTACACCAATTTTTTTTTCAAATTGTATGTGTATATTCCCACTGACCATCTTGAAGTTTAAGTTCTGTAACTGTTTCCACTCCAGTTTTAGTAAGTAGTTGTAAAAAGGGTATCTTACAAAGCATCTATTTATATGTTACATACGTATTGTCACAGGTTCAATAATAAACAACTCCAGATTGCGCTGCTTCAAATCAAATACGTCTTCATAAAGCTCTGCCCGCATCCACTTCCTGCTGCGTGGGCCTCCCACTTCCTGCCTACGCACACAGCGTCCTCTCTCCTCTGCCGCCCTCTCTCCTAAGTCACCCCCTCCACCCTCAGCCCCCGTCTTACTGGCTATCGCACATCTTTAGGAAAGAGAAGAGGAAGGAATGAGGGAGAAAGTGCGCAGGCATGCGTTTATACGTAACAGATCCTGACCTGTAATGTTCGATTAAGCAAACGAAATTCTTCAAAATCCTACTGACAGGGCTAAAGAAAGGACCCTGACAGAGTTGGCCAGAGTTCCCACGTGTAATCAGAAGGAAACTGGGGAGCAGGGGATGCAGCTCAGGGGCACGAGCACCTGCCCGCAAGCGAGAGGTCCTGAGTTCGATTCCCAGTACCAAAGAAAAACCCTAAAAACTAAAAAAGCACTCCCACAGCAGTGAGAAATCCCAACGTGGCCAGGGTGAACTGAGGATGTTCAGCTATCCTGAACATCTCCAGTTACTCCTGGTACTTGTGATGTACAAAGCCTGAGAAGCAGAAGTGAAGGCAGGTGGTTACATCACAAGGGCACAGAATGCCAGGAAATGAATGAATTAAAAACAGAATTACCTATCTTGGATACATTATCTGTAAAAAGTGCAAAATGAGTATTGAAACTGTAAAGAAAGAGTTCAGGGATTCATTAACCTAATTTAGGGTATCCACAGTAAAAGTCAGTATGGGGTGGTAAGCGGATTGAGCCCAGGTCATTCCTACTGAGCTGCATACCCAGCCCGGCTCTTTTACCTTTTATTATTCTGAGACAGAGCATCACGAAGCTGCCCAAGTAGAATTCAAGTCTGCAATTCTTCTGCCTCGGTCTTCCAAAATGCTAGGATTACAGGTATGTACTACAGCACCTGGCAACCTTATAATTTATAGATACTCAAAAGACTCAAAATAAAATAATTATTTTTTTATAAAAACAGATCATACATCTTAAGCAAAAAAAGGATTTTTGAACTGCAGGTTTTCCTGTAACTTAAATATTCTTTTTAACGGTAAAAAAGCAATCAAGTAAGAGAAACTTATACCATAATTCATTAACCATTCCCTTGTGCCAAGGTATTTATACGGTTCCACATATTTTTCACTATTATAATGAGTACCATGAAGGATACCATCATACCCAAAACATGCTAATTCGGGAGTATTCTTCTGGCAAAGGCGCTGCTTCTTCAGAAACACCATTTTCATGTTCAATGTCTGTGATTCACCTTGGCAACGCGTTCTCCAGGACAGTCACTCCCCGCCCTTTCCTTCCGCGAGGGAACAGCTACCTTCCCGTACGCTTGCTGCGCGCTCTAGGCTGGAGTTACACATTTCCTGCAAGTACTTCTTTTGCACTTTTCACTGTCACTTTAGGCCACAACCACAGCAGCAATCAGGATGGCAACTCTCTGAGACACTGCCTCCATCGCCATTACTGCAGCATAATGAACGGGGCAGACGATGAGACCTAACATCTAATACGATAAAGAGTGAAATACAATGCCCTACGCTTTAGCAATTTCCTCCATAGGCAAAATTCACACTGTGTACATGATGGGCCTCTAACGCGCTTGCTCAGCAGAGCACACTTTAATCGTATCAATAACAAGTCCTTGTGCCCCCTGCAGTTGAAAGGACGCAGATATATATATCTACAATGCATATGATCCTCATGAAGCTATTTCGTCTCCAGGAAAGTTAAGTAAGATAAAAGGAAGACAAAAGATTCCTAAACAAAATGTAAACTCTTCTATGTTGAGATATGAGGGAGAAAAAGCAGCAGGTTTACTGCTGTCCAAAAACACCCCTTGAATGTAATTACACTTAGAGTTTCTAAGAGTAACGAAGTCTACTGAGAGGTACCAAGTCGTGTCAAGAGGAACATGCCAGGCACACTGGGTGAGAATTGCAATTCCCTCTGCTGAGCTTGCAACTTCTATGAAAAGTTACAAAATTCTAAGGGAGGAAAGAATAATGTTACGGCTGATGGCACTTTTTACAAAGTGAAATACTGTATTAACAAATATGCTATGCACCATAAAGCCTCAGGGATTTGTGAAATGATGTGTCACATGGTCCATGCCAGACACTGCACATCGACAACAGCACGAAGGTCTACTGTTGTGAGATCTTACAAAATGCATTTTGGCAAGTGGCTATGTCCAGCTTCACTCGGTACGTTTTCATAGGTGCAAATAAGCTCTGCACTAGCTTTTACGTAGGACGAGATTATGACATCTTTCCTAATAGAAATGCACCTTCTCAGAGTGAACAGGAATTCATCTTTTAGATCACTGAGTCTGTTCATACTTGGTTTCCTTCTACAATCTGCTCTAGTTATGTGTGTCCCAAAAAAAGTGGGCTATTTCTACCTGTGCTAGGTAGGTTAGACCTGTACAGTACAGGGTTCTCGGGTACTGACGTTGTCTAAGATCAAAGGCTGCTAGAAAAAAAGAGAAAGAGGAAGGTAACAGGGCAAAGCCATTCGCTTTAAAGCACGTCATTTCTGACAATGTAATAACCTGAATGACTTTTATTGCTACAATTAATGTACAATGTCAAAGAAGGACACAACGTTTCTAAAACACTCTTATTAATTTATATTTTAAAAGATCCTTAAGAATTCAGTGCCTGGTCACTGTTCTCCTGCACAGTATTCCTGTCCGAACTCTGGTTTCTTTGTAATGAGAAAAGGGAAAGTCAGCAAAACAAAATGCCACCGTTAAATTCTTTTGCAGCACTGTGTGTCCAAAACGTATGGAAACGCACACACCAAGGAAAAGGTTACTGTTCTTCCAGAAGGCATCTTCGCTTGGTTCACAGCCATCCTTCTGCGTATCCGTGCCGGCACTTCCCACGGTTTTCTCTCTCAGTCAGTGTGCCATCGGAAGGGTTACGGCATTTTCGGGGAACCACAGTGCCGTGGTTTTAGCGGTTATCTGGGACGCTGGGATTTAGACTGACCATCCTGTGTAGTGGTAGAGGCCAGGTATCAAGACACCTCAAAATATCAACTTAATTCCTGATTATGTATTTTCTTAATAAAACACAAGGTCACTGCCGGAGGACAGAATTAGAAGACGCTCCTTTGGCAAGAGAGGCTGCTGGGTGCACAGGAACGCTACTAAGTACGTCCTAACAGAAAGTTAACTCGGAAGCTTCCGTTTAGGGAAAGTGTAATTACTTCTTGAAACGCTTTTACTCTTAAGAATAAAAATGAAATGCAACTTCACACTATTAAATACAAAAAACAGTTGTGGTAAGAAGTAAGTATGAGGAATGTGATACACAGGTAACAGTCATGTTTATCTGGAATTTTTATTTGGAAGTTCAGCTTATTGTTTTATAAAAAGAAGATAAACTTTTCAAATTAAAATAAAACATTTTTACTGTAAGTCATTTCTCACAAACTTAAGACTTAATTAATAATAAATGAAAAGTGATTGCCTTATAATTAACTCACATATATTTTAGAGGCCTTGGGCTATAAAGTATATGATTTAAATCCAAATTACAGAAAATATTATGTGTTAATAATATAAAAAGTAGCACTATGCAGTTTATTCTAAAAATTATTCACAGTTCCTCATACCTGGATGATTTTACATTTCCAAATTTCTTTCTCTTCCAAATTCTTATAGCACTGTAACATCATGAAATCTGAGAATTAAGGAGAATTTTCAAGTCAATCCAAGGCACTACTCATTTCATAAATGAGGTAAGTTCCCAGAGACGTTGTCTACATTCCTCAGAGTCACACAGACTTGCTGCAAACCCTTACCGAAAGTTTCAACCTCAAATTCACTGACTGACAGCAGTGCTGGGAACTGAGTCCTGGGCCTCTTCTGTGACGTACACGCCAGGCTAGCGCTCTACCGCTGTGTTACAGTCCCATGCCCGACCTCTCGATTTAACCTTACGCCTTCTCCCACATGTTTCCTAATTATTATATTTTCAAGTGAGGCCTATTTTTTGTTTTCCACTAGTAAGATAAATATTGAATACTACTGTTGGTCTAAAAGAAGGGATGAAGTAAGGGGAGGGAACTTGTCCCTTAATAAGCAAGAAAATGCTCGTCCAACCTGTCCATATGTGGAAAATTAGGGTTACACTAGTAACACACATGTCTAGAAAATGAGTAAATAAAGTGAAATATGATATTATTACAATGTTAACTAAGATACACAGGCATTTTAATACCTGAACAAAATCACCCTAAGGTTATACAACTTTGAGACTATATCTTCAAGAGATTTTAGGTGTTTCATGTGTGTGGAAGAGACAAGCAGCTTAGTGGTTCAAATCTCCTCAAACAAAGGACAAACTAACATTTCATTTATGAAGACTGCAATATAGGATGCTCTCACTTAACAAGTTTACTAAATTTTAAAGGACTGCAATTCTTTGTCTCTTGTCTTACCCTGTTCCACTTATTTAAGAAATACTTCCTCTCCAATAGTCACCCCTTCCATCACAGTCTGTCAACAGTACCAAATATGTGAGGCACACCTACCTGTTCTACGCACTTTACTCACAAAATGCAAATACTGTACAGCATTTGTGATGTGGCTTTTTTGTAAAGCTCACAGATTTAAACATCTCTCCAAAGTTTTACATTGTTAGGCCTGTATGTGTACAGTTTCTGCAGTCTACAAATGAGTGATGGTATGTTCCTCCTCTACAGAAAAGGACTACACAAGTACTCAGAGTAAACAGATGATCACATTTAAAACTACTCATCAAAACAGAAGTATACATGGCATCACAGCTTTTCCCCAAGAACAATTTTAATAAATATATAGCATTACATGTATATATGATGAGCAAATTATTTACATGTGTCATTTTAATGTGTGTGTATATGTGTGTGTATATATATATATACACACACACACAACACAAATACAATCTAACTATGTCTATATACCACTGAAACAGTAATATAATTTAAAATGATCTTAAACAGGTATAATTTCACCCGAAAAACAAATATACCGGAGATAATTATCTACAAACAGTGCAATTCCATTTCTAGTGTTATGATCCTTATTCAATATAAAACATAGTAATTCAATGATGTGTACAATTTAATAAAGGATAAATAGAAGATTTAGTATCAAAGGATAAGTCTGTTTAGCATCAAAGAAAACCAAAGAGAATAAAAATTATAGCACTAAAGACTCAAAGAGGATCAAATACTGCCTACAAAGCCAATAAATTAAAAAAGTACATCAGATATGATCCAAAACATACATCATCACTTAGCCTATAACAAAGATATTTATCAAAGTGAAGTCTTACCCAACCAGGGAACTGAAATATAAATTACGTACTCTTAACAACAGAACGTGGAGCCAAACCGCCAAATTTAAATACTAGTCTCCCCATTTATGTCAACAATTTATGCCTTGGTTTCCCTTATCAATTAGCGAAGATAATAATGATACTACTTCTTTGGGTAGCTATGTGATTTAACACGTACACACAAAATACCTCATGTATTATAAGCATTATGTGTTTTAGTCTATTCCTATTTGTACATGTGAAACTTTTACTACTCCCCCAAGCTTTCTTTACTTCAAGTGTATCATCTCACTGAATCCTCTAGACAACCCAGGCACTAATTGTTTTACTGCTATTTTACAGATAAGGAAATTAAACCACAGTGAAAATAATGTCAGCGTTCACAAGAAACACACACAAGTTTCAAATAAACCAGAGTGGTTAGAAATCTCCATACTTAACCATTCACTAAACAATACTGCTTCCCAAGATATACAAAGATACTTCAAAATTAATGAGAAGACACAACTTACCAAACTGATACAAATGAAAGAAAAAAAAATCTTAATAGCTCTGTATTCTTTTAAAACTGAATTTATTACTAAAATGTTTCCCATAAAACTCCAAGTACAAATGGTTTCATTGGAAGATTCCATCAAAATTTTTTAAAAAAAGAAATAATATTTTAAAGAAATTTTTTTAAAGATTAAAAACACATTTCATCCCCTTTCAGAAGGTTAGTATTACCTAGCATTCCCTGATGAAGACTGTTTAGGAAAAAAAAAAATTAACAGAACAATACTTTCACAAAGATGTAAAATCCTCCTCATAATGTTAACAAAGAAAAACCAAAGATATATAAAAGAGGCAGCACATCCTAACAGGAAAAGTTAATCCCAGGACTGTAGTGTTGATTTAACTTTCAAGGCCTTCCCGGGAGAGGGGCGGGTACTAGTGAGGCCAAGCTCACCGGCGACACCACGCAGGCCTCCGGCACCAGTCCCCCTCAGTGAGGAGAATTAAACCGCTTTTCTCACCCTGACTCTGGTTTCCCACTTCCCATCCCTTCCCGCTTTCCCTTACTCAGCCCCTGGCTCCTTAGAACAGGGAACCACTGTTTGGCAAGCCCTCAGCAGGGAAGATAGATCAATCTCCCCCTTTGCACACTAACACCTGTGCACGAGTGTGCAAGTCAGGCTGCCCTTCCAGTGCCTGCGCTGACCTGCCTGACTCCTGCCCCGTGCTGTGCAGGACAGGGTGGGCGGGGCGGGGCAGCACTCGGGAGCAAGCAACCTTTGTTGTTTGGCCCCGGTTTATACCACTATATTACACTGCCATAATAAAGACTTCCTGTTCTCAAACTTGGCTTCCTTCCACAATTAACCACCTTGCAGGTCTTGACTCTAGCATAAACAATAAGAAAATATTAAAAATGAACTATGCAGTTACTTCCAAAAACATTAATACTTACATGTAACACATGTAATACAAAGGTATGTTAAAAACACAGTTAGAAACTAAACAATTACGAAAATATGAATAAAAGCTAAACCCTATCAAGTATCTGAATAAATGGAAAGGTACACTAAATGTACGGATGGGAAGACTATGTATTGACATTTTCATACTCTCAAAATTCACCATGCAACTGAATACAAAGCCTACCACGACCCTCTAATCCCATCTGCTTCATGTTTGTTTGCTTGTGTTCTTTTTAAAAACCTGTGCTAGGGACCAGGGATATAACTTAGTGGCACAGCGCCTGCCTGGCAAGTGCAAGGTCCTGAGTTCAATTCCCTGTACCAAAAACAACAACAACAAAAAGCCAAAGCTTGTGCTAAAATGCGTATCACAAAATTTACCACTCTGTGTTTAGTGTGTATGAGAAAAAAAAAACTTCTTAGTTTTGAATGAAGTCCAACTTAGTTTTGTTGCTGCTGCCTGTGCATTCGGTGTCACATTCAGGCCTACTCATCTCCTTCCTTCCGTCCTTCATTCCTTCCTACCTTCCTCCTGAAAATAAACTACTTCTAACAGGAAAACGCACAGGATCAAGAATATCAAAACAGCTTACTATAAAGCCTCAGGAGTCAGGACACCGCCACTGCCACAGGAAAAAAAACACAGCTTAAGAGAACAGAATACCAAGTTCCAAAAAAATCTACACTGTAAAAATATATTTAATAGTGATAACGTAATTTAACGTAGAACAGTAATTATTTTCAAAAAATAGCACTGGAAAACTGGAAACTGATAATAAAATTTCAACCCTGAGGCTGAACAAAAACTCATTTTAGCCAGGCACGATGGCACACACCTGTGGCAAGGCCAAGCTGGGCTACAAGGTGAGTTAAAGGCCAGCCTGAACTGCACCGTGAAGCCCTGTCTCAAAGGAAAAAAAAATAATCCCAGGCAGTTCACATATCTCAAAACAAAAGATAAAACTATGAAGCTCCGGGAAGAAAACAAAGGATATAATCTTTGTGACTTGGTAGATAAGAAACAAAAGCAATTACTCTAGGAGAAAAGAATAGTAATTTCTGTTCTTCAAATGATAACATAAGGAAATAAATAGGTAAGCTACAGATAAGGAAAGCATGTTTTTAAAACATACACAGGTTGAGCACCCCAAGCTGAAAATCTGAAATCCAAATGCTTCAAATCTGAAAACTCCAAAATTTGAAACACTCTGAGTCCCAGCATTTCAGACAAAATACTCAACCTGTATCTGAAGGATTTATATACAGAATCCATATAAACAATCTAGTTTTTTTAAAAAGTAGGCAAAAGAATGAGTTCACAAAGGAAGACATAAAGAGGGCACAGGAAAACATGCTCAGCATTCACTGCTTGTCAGGGTAATGCAAACTTACAACCACAGTGAGACTGCCCCTATATACCAACTAAAGTAGGAGATAAAAATTCCTCGTCTATGAAACACAAGAGAAAAAGCTAAAGAGCAATAAAAAAAAAAGTGCCCCTGATATATTTGGAAACGATGACAATATTCTTGGTAGCAATGGGTGTTATGACAGTGCCTACTTCTGTCGAAATTCAGCGATTTATTACCTTAGAATTGATGAGTTTCGGTCTATGTAAGTTTTACTATGCAAAAACAAACACACTTCGTACATTTTAAGTTTAAGTAGACAGCACTGCATCCTGAAAGGTTGAGAACTGGGTAATTCACAAGTAAATATTAGTGAATGGAAGTAGTATTTCCATGAAACTATTTGCGTTCATTTTGTCATCTCATCACCTAAGAACCGAAAACTACAAGTTCTGTGTGTGTGTGTGTGTGTGTGTGTGTGTGTGTGTGTTTACTTTCTCTATTTAGTCTCTACTGTTTGGGTGGCAAAACTGTAAAATAAGGCACATATGAAGTTTCTATACACGTTTGGCCATTTTTTTTTTTTTTTTACTAAACTTCCTGTTCAGGTCTCAATTAGTGGGATTATAATTCATCAAAAATATCAATTTTATAAATATATCAGCAACTATGATGTACTGTAAAGGGCTATTACCTGTGTTTGCTCTTTCTTATTCTGCGTTTAAAAGCAAAGGAAAATACTATTGCCAATTTGTGTTCATACTGATTTCTCTATACACTCTACCAACATTCTTGCATTGAATGTTGGCATTCTTACAGTTTTGCTTCTATTGTTAAACTGACTCACTAAAAAGTGTAGAAAAATTAAACAAGTTTTCAAATCAATAATAAATTTTTCAAATTAAAGGATATCTCCTAAGGCTACGTTTTTAATCAAAGTTATCAAACAGCTTAAAAACCAACTGTACAAAAGAGAAATTTGTGAATATTTTCTCAAAATAGGACTTTTTTTGTTTGAGACAGGGTGTCGCTATGTAGTTCAAGCTGGCCTTGAATTCACTATGTAGCCCAGACCGGTCTCGAACCTGCAGCAATCATCCTGCCTCAGCCTCCAAGTGATGGGATTACAGGCAGATGCCACCACACTGGCGAAGAACATGCTATATTGAACACTCCAGAATGTGGCAAACATGGATGTGTCTAATCTTATTGAATTTTAATTTTATTTAAGCACTAGATAATGCTACTGTTTGGTAAAAAAGATCAGAATTTCTTTAAAAAACAACTGTTTCCAAAGCAGGTATCCAAAAACCAATGTAAAAAAACAAAAATCCAGTATCAAAAACCTAAGAAAGTTTCAAAAAGGTCATAGTTATATTTCGTTGTTTAAATTTGCATTTTTAATGATTCACCATCAGTTTGGAACTGGAAGGGTAAACATTCTTCCCTTTGACGGGAAGGAAGTTAAACAGCAAAGTTTTTAGACTATGCGTTACGAACTTTATGTCTTCACAGACATCTTACTATGGTGTTTCATCTTTGCCTTGCAGGTGTATCAAGCTTGCCAAAGACTGGTCAATCCAACTTCACATGGAATGTGTGAATCACCGTGTGTGTAGGATCCATAGTGATTTAGGGCAAAGACAAACGCGACGAAGGCAATGGCCATGCTTTCAAGGGGAAAAGCCAAGTCACAGCCCTGCTAGAGGTAACAGTAGCCCCAGTTGGGGAAGAGGGCGTATCACAGACTGGAAAGGTGACCGCAGGGATACGGAACACACCATATCCGAAGTCCAGGCTTCTGAAACAACCCTTTAAAAATAACTGCACAATACTAACCATGACTTAGGAATACAAGGCAAAACAAAACAAACTTAAACCCATCCTGAAAGTTGTTGGTAATGGTAAAGACAGAAGTTTATCCCAAAATGTCCTTGTGCAAAAAACATGTATTTTAATGTATATGAATTTATTAGCAAACAGAAACCATTTAAAGATCCGTATGTTTTTTAGTTTTATCTTAAAAGTACCTAAATACATACTTGCATCATCGCTTTATAATCACATGAAACTAAAAATGGATAGGCACACCACCATTAAAAGGAATTACTACGTGACTAACTGTACAAGACGTTAAGTCCATCCTTAAATTAATTAAGTTTGTTTCAGGAGTTCTATCAAATGCAATGCTAACTTCTTAAAAGAGGAGAAACTAGGTTCCACTGTAGAAGTGACTGAACCCTTCCAGCGACCTGCAGTTCTCTAAAAACAGTCACTTCACTGCAACCGACTCTCCCTTCCTTCTCAGGCCTGCCAAATCTCAGACAGAACTCTTTTCACGCAGCTGGTAAGACTTCATACTAGTTACATCAAAACACTGACTACAAACTGAAAACTCAGAATAACCAGAGACTAGTGTGTGAAATAAAAATCTAGCATCAATGTATACACAAAAAATACACGTCTCTGTATACACAAATTCTTGCTGGAGTTCCCAAGCACTTATAACATAATCAAATATAATTTAAGGAGAAACATTTAGAAACCAGGTGTTTACAATGTGAAAGAGAGAGAGTGCTGATAATATTGTTTCAAGACCAAACTGACACTCTAACTTTGTAACCACAATAACTGACTGCCCATATAATCTGCCACAGACTTAAGTGCGGAGACGCTAGAAAGCATCTAAGAAAGTGGAACTGGATGCAGAAGTGAGATAGCGCCACGTTCATTCTATGCCTCCACCCTTCTCAATGAGGACTGCCACACAAAAACCAATGTAGGAGACTCGTGCAGTCTAGGGTGGGTTTTAGGAAAACTTTTTCTCTCCTCTCTCTCACTAGGTAATAAAAATACCACATTGAATGTATACAGTTAAGATAACATTGAGGTTTAAATGTTTAGGCTAATCTTTAATTTAACAGCTTAAAAAATTATGGAGAAGAAATCTCTCAAATCTATCTTCTGAAAATCAAATACGTTCAAAGACAGGAATTACTTCATTTCTACTTTTGCACAGATGTATCAACTAATCTCAAATCTGTGGTTCCTAATAAACAAAAGATAAAAATTCACCACACTTTAGTGACACAAAAGCACAAAGTGACCTTCATTAGTAAGTTTTTAAAAAATCTTCACTTTTCTCATATTTAATGAGAAATTTTCTGATATTTAATCACTTGTTCTAGAATTCTAAGTTTTATTAATCCAGCAAAAAAATAACTCATTATTCAAGTGAAGTGTCATTATTCAAGTGAAGTTATCTATTAACCATTTATCATTTATTTATCATTTGTTATTCATTGAATGTAGAAAGAAAGAAATACAGAGACACTAAGATGGCCCATAAATGTATCCAAAAAAGCACCTCTCTCTCAAAACAGGTAAATGCTTACATAGATCTCAAAATCCAAAATTGGATTTTCAATTTAACCTTTAACACTTAAATCACATATTTGTACATAACATAAAGGATTAAGTTTTTTTTTTGTTGTTTTTGTTTTTTTTTTGGTTTTTCTCCGGTACCGGGAACCGAACTCACGACCTTGCGCTGGCCAGGCAGGCGCTTCTTGCCGCTGAGCTAAATCCCCAGCCCCAAGGATTAAGTTTTTAAAAGTAAAAGTCTCAGGTACTTTTTTATTACATTTTAAAAGCTGGTGGCAAAAGGAAACAAAAATAATTTCCACGTGATACTATAAACCACCTATAGCTTTTTAATTATAACCCTGATAATTTTCATAATCCCACATCTAATTGAAATATTTTCTTCATTTCAGAGAATATACAACAAGTTCAGTCTCTCCCTTGTATTCTACAAATAACTCTATACAAAATCAGGATCCATACAATTTCTGAGGGATTAAAAGTTTTATAATTACTAGAATCATATTTGCCAATTATGACCTTCATCTCAACATACACATACCTGTATACGTATACTTTGTATTACTAAGTGACACTATTCTCTTAATACTTTATACAGAATGTATTTCACCACTGCAGCTATTATCCTCAAAATACTTAATGGAATGAAGTCTGATTCTCATCATACTTTTTATATAAGAGAAAAATTTCAGATAAAAAATGCTAAATTATTTGCCAAAGACCTAAAAAAGTTTAAAGGCAAAGCATAAAATATCAATTGGAATCTATACTAATAACCATTTACTGATAAGCTGTATGTGCTATCTCAATCATATAAAAATAAACATTTAAATTCACATATAAACATGGACAAATAAATGAAAAAGCGAGGAAAGTAAGAAATTTCCTGTACAGCCTGAGTTACATAGAGAAGTGTGGTTTTAAAATCCGAGCTGCTAAAGAGCTGCTTCTAGTGAGAAACAGATGCTAGCTCGAAGAAACAGAAGAAAACAGACATGCCACATTCAACAGAAGAGCATTACGACTCGAGAATTTCACAGAATCCAGCAGACATACACAATGAGTATAGTGTATCTCTGACCACCACTGAAATATATCTTCATAGAAAATTAGGACTTATTTAAAATATAAGATTATAAAACATATGTATACTTAAGATATACTGTAATTATAAAAATTTCACTTTAAATCAACAATGTTTAAACAGAATATATATGCACATATATTTGTGTGCATATATATATTGTTTTTTGAGACAGATCACATTATAACCATAAAACCTTTTATGGTATTGCTTTATATCCAGCTACTCTCAAAAATACTAATAAAAACATTTAATTTCCTCTTCATTACCTTTTCAAAATCTTACAGAAAATTTATGTTACCTTTTGAACAAAATCAAAGAAGGATGGGGACTTAAATATAATCAATTCTAAAGTAATATTTAACCACCATTTCCTTCCAGGAGATTTTCACAAAAAACCAGGTAAGGGCATTTGGTATTAATGCAATCAGTAATGAAAATCTTAAAATAGAAGGTAATGAAAAAAACAAAAGGCTAACACTATGCAAAAAGTATTACCAGGATTAGATGATAGCAGGCTGCTGTCTTAGAGCTCAAAATGACAGGAAGGTACTAAATGTATTTGAGGAAAATCAAAAACCTTTGCTGAGATACCAAAAAAGATGATTTTATTTTCTTGAGATAGGGTCTCGCTACCGTCGTGGCTAACGCTGAACTCACCAGGTAACCCCAGCTAGCCACACTCACAGCTGTTCTCGGGCCTCAGTCTCCCAGGTGCTGCAGGCAGGTGTGCGCCACTGCACGCAGCTACCAGGAGAAGATTACTCCACTTTCTAAGTCACTACTACATGTTTACAGTAATGACGTTTACACTCCTCTCACGTACTTCTGTACATGTACTCAGCACAGCCTGATTTATTTGACTCCCCTCCCGGCCCTCCCTCTACCTCTCCGTCTCTTTCCCCATTCTCATTACGATGTTTTAGTTCCCGTTTGAGACACACAATGATTACATCTATTGTGCAGCCGTCACACGGACACCACACATCTTAAAGCCCCACCCCCTCCTGGTCACCTTCCCATTTACAAAAGATCTATCTCATTTACTTTTATCTATCTTTTATTTTGCCCTTATTTGTATTTTGCATTGCGCAAACGAGAGAAATCATACAGGATTTAAGCTTTTGTGTCTGATTTATTTCATTTAAGATTATGTTTCCCAAGTGTATTCACTTTCCTACAAATGTCTCAAATTTATCCTTCTTTATAGCCAAATAGTATTCCATTATGTATAGGTACCACATCTGCTTTACCCATTCATCTGTTGATTGACATACAAGCCACTTCCAAGACTTAGCTATTAGGAACTGTGCTGCTATGAACATTGATATGCATGTATTGCTATAATAGAATGCATCTTATTTAACTAAGAAGCCTCAAAAAAGATACTACCTATTTTTTTAAAACAAATAAATATTAAGATTAGCTAGAAATGCCTTCATATAATTTCTGAAATAAAAATATTACTCATTTTCCTACATTATGTTAAATACACATACAAAAACCTGTTAAAATGTTTATATCCTCCTATTGGAAAAAGCGCTGAATCATCTAGTAGCTCTAAAAAATTTAAAACAAAGAGGATCACCAATTCTCTAGGTTTTTTTTTTTTTTTTGGTTTTTCTCCAGTACCGGGAACTGAACTCACGACCTTGCGCTTGCCAGGCAGGCGCTTTGCCACTGAGCTAAATCCCCAGCCCCCTCTAGGTTTTTAACTGTTGTTTCAAATTAATCATGCTCAACTTCATCCCCAACCCAGTGGCATGTTCTGCATTAAATATTACATAAGATTTTTTTAAAATGTTGTTTATTTATTTTTGCAGTTTTATGTACACCATTATATTATGCTTATGCTTGGGATTTCATTTTCACACATTTCAAAAATTTATACCAAAACTTAACAATCTTTAGGACAGCTGCCATAGTATTCCACGTTAATTACGTTAGAAGACGTTAGCCAGTGCTCGCTTTGGCAGCACATACACTAAAAAAAAAAAAGGACTTTAGCCAAAAATTCTGAAACTTCATATAGCATTCTGGATTTTTTGTTTGCTTTTTGCAGTAATTTTTACTTGCTTCCCATATTTGTAACAGAAATTAATAAATTTAAAATTACGTAACTTCCTTAGATGAAGAAAAACAAATGTTTTGTTTTATAGTACTGGGGACTGCACCGACGGCCTGCTGACTGAGCTACATCCCCAGCCATTTATGTTTGAGACAAGGCCTCACTAAGTCACCCAGGCTGACCTGGCCGACTGCTGGGGCTGCAGGCTGTGGCACCACGCCCAGGTACAAATCATATACTCTTCATGACTACAATAAACCACATCATTTCAAAATCATATAGCTAGAAAAAATGTTGTGAATATGTAAGTTTATTCTGTTGTACATGTTTAATTTCTGTGTCCTCAGTTAGTTTAACAGGAGTTCACCTAAAGATAATTTTTGGACGACATCAGGAAGGGCTCACTACCTGCACCTCTGCCGCTAGCCCTTGCGAAGACTGACCTGACGGTCCCTTCAAATGAGGTCTCCGTGCGGCCCTCTCACTCCCTCTCACCCAGCTCTGGGAAAGGAGCCAAAGGCTAGAGTCAGTCCCCGGGCCTTCAATAACATCCACTATGCAGTAGCCGAGACTCCTCCTCAGCATTATGTTTAATTATGAAAAGGAAGCACCAAAACAAACAAACAAACAGAGAAAAAAAAAAACAAAAACAAAACCTACCTAGGCCATCTTTTCACCTTTCTTTATTTCATGAGAGAAGCATTTAACACATTCATTTGATGAGTAATAAGGAAGTGCTAATGAAGCTTGCCAATAAAATCTGCCTTATCATCAATGCTGGTATCAACTTTGTAACATACTAACGCAGTGTAGCAACTACGGTTTTATGAGACAAAACAATAATCTCAGCACAAAGGTTTTAGATCAGGTTATTTTAGTGGCCTTTATATACAAAGCATTGTCAGCTTCTCTTGTCAAGGGAAAATTAATTCTGTTGTGCTCAAAATCCAGATTATCATTCTTATCTACATCTAAATGCAGAGTATGTGTGAAGTTAATAAATGGGTAATACCTGTGTTTCCAAAGCACCCTTACCACTAAGTAACATTTACGGAGGCCTTAGGCTGTGAACTTTTGCACTTTCTCTGTGATGAGAAGGATGAACACGGACTTTCACCCCTAAAGACAACGCCCCGGCGCGGGACTTACCTGACAAGATTCTCGTTGTCTCCGGTCCCTTTGCATGTCGCACACTCGGTTCTCAGGTCTTCAGCCTTGGGCTTCTTCTGCAGCACCGACTGTCTCTGTCTTCTCTCTCTGGGAACTCTTTCCTGCAGCCCAAGGGAGAATAAAATCACACAAAATCAGAATCCGAGGGCAATGAGTGACTGAAGAAGAAAGTTTCTCAAAAACGGTAAAAAGTGCTTAACTTATTCCAACCTCATGTTTTTCTTCCTCAGGAATGAAGCTTCGCTTCCGTCCTCTGGTTCTCTAAAAGAAAAGAAATTCCAAGAAAATATCTAGTATGTAAATACTGATACAAATAAATTTTCTCCGCTAAATGTCACCACTTAAATTAATTTGGCAAGTTAATATTTCTAATATTAGAATTCTAATAATATTTTTAATATTTCTAATTTCTAATGTTTCTAATTTCTGTTATACTGCTCCACTGCATTTTGTTCTAATTTATGTCTTCCAGAAGAAAATCATAACAGAATAGGCACACTTTGAAATGCTTTTTTTCCCTCTCACCCTGTAGCTGTTGGTTTTTCTGTGGTCTCCTGCTACCTTTAAGGCATCTTTCTCCTGGTCACTCGTCACATTCCTGTCTTTCCGATCTGATATTCTATCCACACTTCATACAATCTGCTGCCCACACTCTCACGGCAGGCTTTAACCTCCTGCCTTTCTGCCTGGGTCTCTTTCACTGGTTCCGTTTCTTGTCCACGCGTGGCGCTCAGGGTTTCCATTGTTTTCCTGAGCGCCTCTATTTGCTTATCCGTGTCTGCTTTAATGTCTTTCCTTTTGATAGTCATTTCGTCTTGCACTGTACGGATTATTTTTTCTATGGCCTCTTCCACTTGTTTTCTCACTTCTGCTGCTATCACTTCACAGAGTTCCCTTTGACGGCTTCCGATTTCCTCTCTTGGAGCTCTTGACCCGTCCTAGGTGGGCTGGGTGTTTGAGACTGCACTTTGCTTCTTTGTCCTGTCACTTTCTATTTTATTTTGTCCTCTTCGTTGATGCTTGTAGCCTTCTTACATTAGACAGCCTTATCACCTGTGTCGAGGCTTTGCTAGGAAGCGTCCTTTCCCCCGGATGTCTCCTAGATGTAGGTGATTCTCAGTCTTTATGTCCGTCCCAAGAACTCACCTTCTCAATGTATGAAGACTGAGGAGTTGCTGTCTATTTGACTTAGGCCCATTCCTCTGGTAATGGACTATGGTGATGGCTATGACTCCTTATAATCACAGTGTTGTACGTTATCTCACCTTATTGAAAAGTTTTTGCACAACTGAAGAAATCAACACAGTGATACGAAAGCCCATGGAGTGGGAAAAAATCATCACCAATTGTCTCTCAAAGGACTTCTATCTAGAATATATAAAGTACTGAAAAACATCAGACCGCCCAAATTCAAAGACCCAATCCAAAAATGGGCATCTGAGATGAATCTGCAATTCTCAGATGAAAATATACAACCAGCAAATAAATATATGGAAAACTGTTCAACCTCACTGGTCATTCAAGAGATGCAAATTCAAATAACACTGAGATTCCATCTCACCCCAGAAAAAATGGCTATCAACAAGGAATCACCCATAACAAATGCTGGCAGGGCTGCGGGGAACAAGGAACGCTTCTCCAATGTTGGTGGGAGTGTCGACTGGTGCAACCACTGTGGAAATCAGTGTGGAGATTCCTCACAAAACTAGGATTAGAGGTGCCATTCAACCCAGCTATTCACCTTCTGGGTATCTTCCCCCCCAAATTAAAAACATTACACACATTATACACATACACATACAGCAATGTATGTGTACCCATGTTTATGGCAGCACACTTGGTTACAGCTAGATCTTGGAAACAACCCAAATGCCCATCAACTGAGGAATGGATAAAAGAAGATATATAAATACAGATAGATAAATACTGATAGATACAGATACAGATATACATATAGATGTATAGATATAGATATATGAGTACTACTCAGCCATAAAGAAGGATATACTGGAGACTTTTATAGATAAATGGATGCAATTCAAGACCATACTCATAAGTGAAATAAATCAGACCCATAAGAGTAATAAACATTGTGTGTCTCACTAGTGTGAGAAACAAGAAGTAAATAAGGTCCAAAATGTACAACAGATATTGTGAATTGGGAAGAAACTTCAAAAGAAAAGACAAACTGATGGGGAAAAGGGAAAAGGAAGGAAGGAAAAAAGAAAAAAATATATGCACAAGATAGTTAAGATAGTTACACAGCTAATTTCTCTTAGCTCATTGAAAAGAAAAGCTTGTGCTAACATTGTTTGGACAGATATCATGCCTATATCTTGTACTCTGAGTAACTACTATGACAACAGCAATACACAATGTATTAATTAGTGTAACTCTCCTACCACCCTGCTTTGGAACTGTTTTATTATTGTTTTTATTTTTTCTCTTTAAAATTAAAAAAACAGTGTTTTTATTTTAAATAAATATTTGATAAGAATAAACTGTCCCAAGCTGTACTAGAGGATTTTTCAATTCTTCATATTTACCACACAATTATGATTTACTTGGTGCATTTAAATTTTCATAACTCATCTCCTGACTTCTGTAGCTGAACACTATTAAATCCGGGGCATCTATCACATCTATCACATCTACTGTGTGCCCACATCTGTGGGATGAAAAGAGACAATACTTCATAACCATGAAAAGAGGGAGGAAACAACCTCACAAGTCCTCGTATCCTAGTTAAAGTAAAACCAGTGGAAGGAATTCAGTCAAAATGTAACACCTCATATTTCAGAATATATCTGCCATTTGAAAAAGGCATCCAATCTTCAAAAGTAGTGTTTAGTACAATAGTGCTTACAGCCAGTATGTACCAAATTTCCAACCAAGGGCTGGGGATACAGCTCAGTGGCACAGCACCTGCCTGGCAAGCATAAGGTCCCGAGTTCGATTCCCAGTACCAATTAAAAAAAAATCTCCACTCCCATAGCACAGCCTCTGTAGATTTATGATCTCCAAATGCAAATCACTGTTCTTTAGGTATTGGAAGAATCACCATTTGTCTTACTTTTCTTGTTGCTAAGACAAAATGCCTGGCACCCAAAGTTAAAGGAGGAAAGGTTTACTTGGCTCATAGTTTGTAGAGGTTTCAGTCCATAACTAGCCGGCTCTAAGAAAAACAGTGCACACTGGGGAGAAAGCAGCAAAGCAACAAGGGATGACCACCCCTCTTTGTATCCCTTACGTTTTATCCAAGTGCTCAGGGCGGGACACCCTTAATCCTACTGCCCTTGATCCTAGCGCTGCACCGTGAATCAAACCCAGCATCACATACTCTAGATCCAGCCACCCTGAAGAAACCCCACCTAGGATCACATGAGGCTTTGGCGGCACACCTAGACACAAGCCTTAACACCACTCTCACAAGTTACTCAACAGTTCAGATTTTTAAAAGAGTTACAGTAGGAATCAAATAATTCCAAACAGAATTACTTTCTAAAATAAATTATTTTCTTAAATTACTGTAATTTCAAGTTTTTACATCATAAACTCCATTGTTATTTAATAACATGCCTAATCTCATACTATGAAATCTGCCCCTAGACAACCAGGAGTCAATTAAAGTTATTCCAAAAAAATAAACTTCTAGTCTATGTGCCCATTTACATTTATATTACTGATCAGCATGTTTTAATTACATTTTGGAATTAATTAGAAAGAAAAACTAAGTCTGTATCTTTAAATGCAGGCCCCGCACCTTCTATTCTCACTCTCGAAAAACAGCAGTAAGCCTTGCCTCTAAAAAATATCAACCACAGGGCTGGGGATATAGCTCAGTGGCACAAGCGCCTGTCTAACAAGTGCAAGGTCCTGAGTTCGATTCCCTGTACCAATAAATAAATAAATAATTTAAAATCTCAGCCATCGCCCATAAGTACCAGCATCCAGCGTGTGCTAAGCTCCTGCTGGAAACTCACAATCTCAGCCTCACTCCAATAAATTCAATTAGAATGTGCCTGTTAACAAGAATTCGAACTAAATCATGTACACATGAAGACCACCCGTACAGAGTCCTTAACATCAGCATTTCAGTTGATATCAAGTTCTGACTCTTTCTGACCAGCTCATTCTATATTCTTCTCTTTCCTTTCTGTGATGCTCTCATTACTCAATGCTTCAATTTCTGTCCCAGAAAAAAATTCATCTCAAAATTTAATCGCATTATATAAAGAAAGGATCAAGAATTTTGCTTTAACAGTTAGACTGAAAATAATAAATGATTATACTAATACAGAAATCATGAAAGATCTGACAAAAGTTTTGATTACTTTTCCCTTTTTTTGTCGATCTATCATCCATTGTCATAATTTACATATACAGAACTTTTTAGTAAGGTTTGAGAATAGTAAACTATACTAAGAGGAAAAGATTAAAATGATTCATTTTAGTTCAATTAATTTCTGAACAATTTCTGTTCAGTAGGCTTTTACACAGCTCCACACTCCTTTCATTTAACCTATCTTTCAGGTAATGAAGTACCATCCAGTTTTGAATTGATTTTTCAAGTATATATGTTAATGTGGCAAGTTCATGTTTTCAATTCTTTGAAGAAATGTAATTTCGAATAGAGCATCCCTCATCCAAAATGCAAGAAACTAGCAGTTTTCACATTTAGAGATTTTCAGACTTTAGAATGCTTGTATAGGCTTTAACAGTTGCACATTTTTAATCTGAAATTAAAAAAACACTGAAATCTGAAATACTCCAAGATCTGAGACTTTCTGAGTGCTGATACTCAGAAAATTTCAGATTTTGAGGCATTTCGTATTTCTGTATTTGAGAGGTTTAGCCCAGTTATGTTATGAATAAATATGAGTAACTCTGGCAAGTGTTCAAAATACATGCATAGTAAGCTCATTCTTCTGTACATACGAATATATGTATAATACACAATTACTAAAAAAGTTTCCAATGATGGAGCTATACTGAAGACAAATCACAGATTAAAATTCATAAAATATTAAAAGAAAATGCTGTGTATTTTGATGCCCATGAAAACAAAGTGGGAACAAAGTGCCATCTGCTCTGCTGGCTACCAACTAACAACAGATGTAGCGACAATCAAAAAAGGAGTGCTTCCCTTCTGGCCAGTGGTTTGTGGAGTTATTTTTATCTAATGTAGTTTATACAACAGGGTGATGAAAATATCTGAAGAATAAAAAGAAAATGATAACCAATATGGTTTAACTACTATAAATTAAAATAACTATAGAATTAAATATAAGGTATAAAAATACATTTACATAAGTTTCCTATAAAACTCTTCTCACTGATAACAGAATATACAAAGTAAACTCCTGAAGCTCCATCTGTTCTTCATTCTATTTCATAGTCCTTGAAATAAATAAAAATAATGGCTTTCTAAGAGGCAAAAGCACAACAGGAATTTTTAGGTTCCGAATAAAATTACTTGAGCCTAAGAGTGCCCAGGGTGGATCTCATCCCAGTTTTCCAGGTGCATATTTGAGTGAGTCAAGGATGTTCTAGTTCACCACAGAATCGTCTGGCTTTCTTTAAGAACCTACAACAGGCAGATGCTTCATCATCTGTTAGTATATCAGAGGTCACCCTGAGTGTAGTAGTAGGTATCTCTGGTATCTAAATCACCCATAAAATTTATCTTTTCCAGCACTATAATAATGCAAATTATTAGTATAAAGAGAAGTAAAATAAAGCAGTGAGACCTGGTCATTCCAATAGAACAGACTCCAAAGGGTTTCCATGTTTTTCATATATATGTGATACGTGTGTATGTATGTATAAACTTCCTATTTTTAGATTCTCAAAACTGTGGTCGTAACATCATTAAATGGCTACACTGCGTATGCGTGAAACAAGTTAGAACACAACTGTAAAGAAAGTAGACACAAGGATATTCGGTTATTTTTCAAATAAAAACTACCCCTTAGAACAGGCTTCCTAGCTCACAGTGTTAAGACAGGAAACCACACGAGTAAATACCTCCTTGTTTCTCTGGTGTGAGAAGCTGCAAGTGTAAATAAGGTCCAAAATGTATAACAGATACTGTGAAATAGGAAGAAAACGTTCAAACAGAAAAGAAAACTAGGGAGGGAGGAGGGGAAAAGGAAGAGAAAAGAAAAAAAGGATGAGAAAACAAGGAAAAATGAAACAAAGCTTTTGTAAATAAGCAGGGGAAGAAGGGCTGAAGGGGGTGGGGGGACGGGGAGAGAATCAGGTTATACCGTGCACAGATACCAGCTCCATACAAGGAACGTCACCATTATGCATACCTAAAATGTACCAATAAACTCCATTAATATTTTAAAACCGACAGAAAACCAACGAAACGTGGTTAAATCCCTTTCCAAAATAATGATCTGAAAAAAACAGTGCAACCGGGAAAACTGGTTTTCCATCAAAGCTAGTGAAGTTTTTACTCCTTAAAGAAATGCTGCTAAAAAGTACTTTGATTATTTATTGCACTTATTTTGAAAAAGATGAAATATATAAAACATAACAAAATTTGTGTCAGGAAGAAAGATCTGAGAACTTCAAAGAAAATAAGATGATGCATATGTGTTTAAGAGCATGGAAAGACAGCGCTCCGAGTCCTCTGGCACTTGTTCAGAAGATGAAAAGTCACCGGGTGACACAGAGTAAGAAATACAAAAAGAAAATCTGAAAGCTTTCAAGTTACATTACAGTTATTAGGACACAAGCCCAACAGTACAAACATCAATTTTAAAGTAACTTCAAAAGGAACATGGATAAGCTAATTTATATTTTTTTCCCAAAAGTAACTGCCTTGCCTAAAAGGAAAATTTTCCACATGAAAAATAACACAGAAAAAAAATGTCTAAGTAAAAAGGTAGTTAAACAGAAGTATCCCTACAATTCCGTAGTTTCGCCATGAAATATGATTAACATACAAGAACGAGACCAATTCCCTTGTGAACAGGACCGTTCCGTCTACCTGAAGTTCGGCACCATAAGACTACAGTTACCAAACCAGTAAGTACACAAATAATGACTTGTAAGTGCAACTAAGGTACAGTACCGTACAAAATAAAGTCATAGATCATTCAGTCTCACCTATAATTCACTCATCAAATTTTTCTTAAAATCAAGAGTTATTTTTAATATCTTTATTACTGCTACAAAACCCATCTGAAAAATGGGTATATGGGCCAGGCATGGCAGCAAATGCCTGTAATCCTGGCATTGTGGGAGGCAGAGGCAGGAGGATTGCAGTTTTAAGTAACAAAGAAGCTGGAGATGTACTTCAATATAAAGGTCCTGTACTTAAGCCATATATACATATACCCTAACAGGCTTTTTCACTATTCAAAGAAATGTTGCAATGTGTCAGAGGGGGAAAAAAAACAACCACAAAGATAGACTTCAAGGCTGGAAAGGAAGGGCAAGAGGATAAAGTGGAAAAAGGAATACAGAACGCTGGCAGAAACACCGACTACATACGGGATCACGATAAGTACTCTAACTGTAAGCAGGAGGAACGTGGTGTAGAAGTATAAAAAAGGGTGCACGACACATCGAAGTCAAAGGAATTGGACTTAACTACACTTCACAGACATACTAAACAGTAGTACAGATCATGTCATTACCTCACACAATCCTCCCCGCCCAGTGCAGAAAGCCCTCCCAACAGCATCGCTGGCCGCTGAAAGCCTCAACTATTCCAAGGAACAAGAGGCGGGCACCCCACTGTGAGAAAACATTCCGGTCGTTGCTCTGTTTTACCGCCAGAAAATCCACTGCCACTGCCCAAGCAGGCATGCATTACAACTGCTTAAGTACCTGAAGAGAAATGACCAGACTTTATCATATGAAAACTCTGTACATTCTCATTCATTTACTACACTAATAAACATAGAAAAGGCTTGATCACAATGTGATAAGGACAGAAAATGAAACAGCACTATGGGAACCACATTCCAATTATTCCTTGGAGTATCCTTTCTACAATATCCTCACTCAAGTCACTTTCTCTAACATGTAGTAATATTAGCTTTTGCTCTCATAACTCATACGATCAAACCTGAAGGCACAGAGAGTGATGAGGAAGAACTAGGGCATGGAAAGCTTGTGTGCAATTCTGCTTTTTAAAATGTGAGACCCGCAATCTCCTTAACCGTCCAGAAGTCTGGCATCCAAGTGTACAAGAGAGCACTGTATTCCTACTGAGTCTGAATTTCTGAGAGAAAAGGATATCCACAATGACTGTCATGGAGTTACTCAAAGAAAAAGCCGCCAATCATAAAATCTCCCCATAAGAAACACCTGGGTAGGAAAACGCCACACAAACCTTTTTTTTTTTTTCCCAATACGACTGGATATCCAAAAATCCACAGGCATCTGAATGCCTCAACGTGAAAAAGACAAACACAAGAAATAAGGAAGCCAGGGGAAACATCGGCCGTGCAGGATACAGAAGAAAACGAAACAACTACAACTAATATCCCCCACAATATCAAAGGCTGTGCAGTCACGAATAAGAACACTTGCTATTAAGAGAAAAAGCATCGAATTACATACATATCCAAATTTAGAATTATTTTTCTCAAAGAAAATCACGTATATTTGAGAGTAACTAGGATTACAGTCTGCAAAACAAAGGTTAAAGCAATCTTTAAAATGAGCTTCCCCGCGTTAGAAATTTAATAGAAGAGCTGAAAAATAAACAGAATGAGTTGAGTAACAATCCTCACAATTTAATCCAAGTGTTTGTCTGTATTCCTCCCCTGGGAGCTGGAGTCAACACACCTGAGAAACAACTTAGTGAAAAGCAAAGGTACAACTCTGGGATCAAGAAAGAGGTAAAAGGAAAACTAGAAATTAAAAATACTAATAATAATAACAAAAATACAAAACTGGACCAACTGAAGACAATGCAGAGAAAAGAATGAAGCAACCTGGAACACTAACCCTGGCTCCTCGGGAGGGGATCTGTCTCCACACACACAACGTAAGCCTGAAGAGCATCTGCTCCCCGGAGAAATGAAGGACCAGGCCAGAAGCACTAGCCCCAAGCAAAACCCGGTTACTGTGAACTGCAAAGACTGCGGGACTTTTACTCTGAAAGCGACTTCTTCCAGAGTGGGACGACAGACCCCCTGGAGCACCCGCCGTACTGGAGAGAGATTAGGGAGAAGTCACTGGGGAGGGCTCATTCTGTAAGACTTACCTATCAATGGAACCAAACGAAACAGAGCAACTACACTTCAGAGTTCTGCGTCACCACAGTGACTGCTGGAAAGACACCACACCCAAACCCAAATCCAAGGAGGTTTCCTGGACCATTTCCTTTTGTCTGGTTCTCTGTTTCAGGGGTCGGGGTAAACTTCCTTCTTTTGAGCTTTATCTTTTTCCTCTTTTCCTTATTTTTTTTTTCTGTTACTTTTACCTACTACCTGATTCTTTTATTCTTTAAATGTATTCTTTATCTCACTTTCTCACCCTTCCTTCTCATCTTTTCTTTATCCTCAAGTTTTACTTCTTTCACCTCTGCTTCCCCACTCTCTCTATTTTTAATACTGTTTTATTAATTTTTAAGTATTTAGTGGACTCTGCTATTCCTGCTAAATTTTTTTCTATTGTTAGTGGTGATAGAGCTGTTGCGTACAGTAAATGTTTACTATACATGAATAGGTTGGTCTTAGTGTCTACTGCTGACAGTGATATATACATAGTAGCATTTGTTGGTTTGTATAATACAGTAGTCAATATCCAGTTTGTCTTTGTTAATGCTGTTTTTGCTAGCAGTGGCACAATTGTTGCTATTAATTGTTTATTGTTAAAGATGATACAGTAGCTTTTATTGGATTGTATATAATACAGTGTGTCAATAACCAGTTTGTCTGTAACTCTGTTACTACTGCTAACTGCTTTTGCTAGTGGTGGTAGAGTTGTTGCTATTAATTGCCTTTACGTGATGCAAATACCTGCTTTGTCTTTGTGTCACCATATTACTGGGTTTGTTATCTCCTCTCCGTGTGGTGCTTAGGATCAAGGCACCAAAAGAAGGTTGGACCTCAAATATCATGCTGAGTAGGTTGAAGAAGGGTATAAACTCTGAAATAGAAGGAGCAGCACTGCAGAAAACAAGCAGGAGCAGCTATCTTACTTTCAGACTCAACAGACTTCAAGCTAACGCTCACGAAGGAGACAATGACGGCCGCTACATACCGGTAAGAACAGTTTAACAGGAAGAGGTAACAACTGTAAATATCCGTGCACTGAATGTTGGCATAGCCAACTTCATAAAACTACTTGGAGAAAGTACAGACACAAACCAACACAATCACAACAGGTGAATTCAACACCCCACTCTCACAAGTCACCAGGTGAATCAGACAAAAAATTAGCAAGGAAATACACAGTTAAACCACACCACTGAACAAATGGACTTAACAAGTGTCAACAAACAATAGGTATTTCATCGAACACCAGACACGTTTTTCTCAATAGCACATAGATCATTTTCCAAAAAGACTATATCCCAGGCAATTAAGCATTTTTAAATAAATATAAAACAACAAATATTTCTTGCAAACTATCAAATCATGATGGTGTAAAGCTAGGAATCAACAGCAAAAGAGACCAGTGGAACTACACAAACACAGGCAGAACGAACAATGATTACTGAATAACCAATGAACAATGATTACTGAAGAAATAAAGTTTCTAGAACCAAATATCAAAGAAAGCACAACACGACAAGACCTAAGGGACATATAAAAGCAGTTCAATGGGGATCTATAGCTGTGAACTGACACATGAGAAGAACTGAGCAAGCCCAATGACCTCATGGGGCATCTCAAGTCCTAGAAAAATCAAGAACAATCCAAATCCCAAACTTAGAGAAGAAAATAAATTAAAAAGACTGTGCAGAAATTGATACAAATGAATATTCACCATCATCATGTATCACAAACGTACAACACTAGTAAAAAAAATTTTAATAGTTGAATGTTGCATGGCTTTTCCTGCTGAAGGTATGCTATAACTCACTAATAACCTTACGCAGTAAGTTAATCGATATTAAAACAGATTACACTGACTTCCCCCTATTAGCTTGAAAATTTTACCGAGTTAGTAACACAGCGATGCCGTCTGGGAGATGCCCGAAGGACACTGCGGAATCGGGGAAACAGTGCGAGTTTGCAGGGAAGTCTGTGAACTAGTAGAAGTTCCACAAAGCTACAGAATATGAAGGAGCCAAGCTCTGACCCCCACAGCCTTCTGAGAAAAATGGCCTACACTTCACCCAATTTCAGGTGACTGACACCGATCTGCAGAGCAAAGGGGATTATAGAAAACGTGGTTTCCAGCCTCAGGTGCGAGGCAGTCAGGTGCTCGCAGTAGAGGGATGTGCTGAACTAACCACGATCTAGCACAGCAAGCGGCTGCCTAGCGAAGTGCTTGCCCGGCACAGTCGTCTCCCATGGGCTGCCTCCCCTCCCGCTTCTCTTTTCTCCTCGAGGAGTAGCATGTCTTTTGAATCCATATTTTCCAACGCTGAGTTTTGTGCAAGACCTGCAGTGGGTCCCTGACTAAGAGGCTGAAGGAATCACCAGCAGCCAAGATCTAGAGACAGTCACCTAAAGCGCTGCACAACGCCAAGTTTACTGTAGATCACAGGAGTGAGACGGTTTACAGGCTCAGGAGGGTTGGAAATTTAAGAGTGGTTTATACATTCGCTGGCTTTGTGGACATCCAGCCGAGCCCTCAGTATTTACCACATAATTAAGAGTCAGGTTCTCCCTCCCTTTTTCTTTTTTTTTAATTTAAAAAAGTATTAATTGAAAGTAACAGAGATGAAACAGGAAACCTTAAAAAAAAGGCCTTATAATAGATATATTAGCCTGTTGTAGCCCAGCCATTTTTTTCTTCCTCTTTATTTTTCACAAGCTAAGAAATGAATACAGAGGTTTTTTCATTAGACACCTTGATGAAGAAAGCCCCATTCATTCCAATAATATTGGGCAACTCTTTCCTTCAGAAATTTTTTATTTATCCCATCCCCTGTCATAGCTGTTGTTTGGACGGTCAGCTTCAGTGTAACTTATTTACTTTCTAGCTGAAGAGCTTAGACTTTGGATTTGCACATCCAGTATGTATGATAGTATCACCTTATAAAATAACAACTTTTAGATAAGTTACCTAATTTTGGAGAAAATTTCCTCCTAATTTTACCTTCTATAATGATAGTCTGTAATGATAACACTAAGGGCTATTTTTCATACCTTTTTCATTTATTGTAGGAATAGAAATATTTACCTTTAAGGCTAGAATCTAACTTAAACTAAAAATACAACTTCTTTTGTGTTAGGGGAACTGCATGTCTTTCCATGTACACAAACTTGTTTATGAGGCAGGGAGTTAATTTATCTATCTTGGCTACCTTTAAATGTAAAATGACCGGATTTCATATAAAGTATTTTCTTTTGTTTCACACATTATTTAAGTAAAAAAAAATCCAGGTCTTTTAGGACTCTAGTTTGCTTGCGACTCCTTGTCCTACCGCTGGACCATGATTAGGTGTCTGCATTTCAACAGATACCTACCGAGAAACTAATCGTGTAAAGCACTGGAGCGGATGCTGCACAGAAAATCAAAATGAAAGCGTCATCTGTGCCCTCCAGGCAAAGCTGACTCAGGTAAACCTCCCAGTTAGAAAGTACAGGGGCTCAGGGGTGAACTGCCCCGTTAGGAGACGTAACGGCCTTGCGGTGGGAGAGGACGACAGAAGACGGAGGTGAGCCTCCAGGACGCTTGACTATCACCAGGGAAGGGCTCTTCTGGGTGAGACAGCCTCTGTTTTGAATTGCCCAAAATCTTAGGGCCCATCAGTTGAATTTTTTTAAATGACAGCAAGCTGAGAATCTGTAAAAGCATTGATGCCCTTTAGCATAAAATTTAGTGTAAAATTTTTGAGCATTTCATAATAACTTTAGCCAAATTGCCTACATGGTTTTATAATAGCCTTTACCATTTGTACATTCACTACATACACTATTTTCATTCTTTTCAATGGAAACAGTTCTTCTAACTCATTATTTTTAACAAGAAATCTTTACTGCTTTACTTTTTTAAAACTGCTTTGCTGGCTAGTCTGTTTATCACCTGTGGATACACAAAATGTAGAAGACAATATCCTATGAAAGTGCTATCTCAAAATGTATTGTATTCTTTCAGATTTCTATAAATCCTTATTAAGAAAACCAGAGTAGAATGAAAGAAAAAAATGGCTTTCCTGGGTATCTAAATGACACAGTCATACTAGGGCCTGCGGAGCGCTCTCTCCCCACCGAGCTCTCCGGCCGTGGTAGTGGAAACCTGCCTCTCAGCGGGAAAAAGTAGATGCCGCTCTTGTGACAGCAACTGTGCTGGACTCAAAACACGGCGTGCGGTGCGGAGTCCGAGCTGAGGGCCCGCCTTCCTCAGCACTCATCATCCCACGCGAGACGTCAGAAGGACGCCCGGGGCTTCACCAGAAGAGCTGAGATGCAGAAGCCCCGCGTTCTGAGAAGGTCTGGAGCAGCTAACAAGCGGGGAGGGGCAGATCGACCGTGCACTCCTCCATCTTGGCTCTCAGGACACAAGGACACGCTTTCTCGGAGCAGGTTTCACTGTAGCTACGATTCACAGGAAAAAGCGAACTACAGCCGAGTACCAACATAAACACCCAGTAGTAATTTACATATATACATGCTACCAATGTACTTACTGGGTTTCTGCTCTAACTTTTTTTGTTTTTGTTTCTTTTCTTTTCCGTATCGACTTCCCCAGGGTAGAAACGCTGACACCGCTGTACTGTGACAGGAGCAGCGTGGACGTTCCTGCACAAGCCTGACAATGAGCACTGCTAACACTAAGACAGCAGCAAGGAAAGGAGTGCTGAATCTAGCACAAAATGTGAACGACTCAGTTACGCAAGACAACACTATGCAGGGGAGAGAAACAAGGAACATCCTGGCGTCCACGAGAGCATCACGCAAAGACCAGACCCGCTGACTACGGCACCCAGTAACCAAATGTGGGGCCCTGCCATGGAACCTCAAATAAAGTTTACCCACAGATCTCAGAAAAGACATGAGCTCTTAATTCAAGATGTCTGGGTTTGATCTGACTTGTTACTATCTGGAAGACCTGCGGTGAGTTAATCAAGCCTTCTGTGCCCCAGCTTCATGACATGTAAAGAGGGAGCTCTGACGGTTAACAAACATGACCTTATTAAGAAGGGGGGCACAATGGGGGTTTAGTGTCTCGCACCTAACGAACTCTTGATATATGCTAAGTATCGTCACTATTATAACATCTCATGCAAAGGCCAACTAATACCCCTGTCCTACCATTCCCTCTTATGACTAGCTTAGAAAAATCAAATGGAACGACTAAAATAGATAGAACATATTTGTATGTAGTTTTTTGCTTTGTATTTACATTTTCCCCCCAATGTTTGCAAATTCAAGAGTGCCAAAATTCTGTGGCTCTAGTCAAACCCATGAAGACAAGATTGGGAGAGATGTTCTAAAGTATGCACAGCTTCAGTAAGTAATTCCTTTTACTTTTTCTGAGAAGGCTTCAATGAACAGCGTATGAGAATTACTGGACATACTCTTATTCTACATGCAAATCTCAAGTTTTGTGATCACTTTCACCTCAGCAATGTAGAAAAATGAATTCAGTTTAAGGACAGGAAGGAGGGTAGCCTATAGAAACTAAATATTTTTTAACATAATATCTGAATAATTGAGAGAGAAAAATATAGACATTTTATGAATTATACTCCATGTATTTAAAATCATTGCAATTAATAGGGTGAAAGATTTAAAATTTTGTTTAAGAGGCTGAGTTTTTCAAATTAAACATTCATTTTATCCAGATGTGGTGGCACATGCTTGTAATCCCAGCACTCGGGAGGCTGAGACAAGAGGATAACCAGGAGTTTGAGGACAGCCTGGGCCACAGAGTGAGTTCATGACCAACCTGAACTACATACGGCTACTCTATCTCAGAAAACCAAATAAATAAATAACACTCACTTTATTTTTAGGGGGGAAAAAAGGGAGCAAGAGGAATTCATCCAAAACGGTAAAATGAAGATCAGGTCTCACTGATCACTCTCTTCTGTGTCACCCTCATTACTGCTACCCTGGCGAGGCACGGGGCCTCACTCACATGCTGACGCAAAGGCTCTCAGAATTAAGCAACAAAGGGAAAGGAAGGCAGATGTAAAGGAAAGAGCAACGGCAGATAACCATACACATTACTTACTTATTTTCAAACTCCGTGTGCGTAACACCTAAGGAAGTTACTTAGCCCAAACCCATAGATTCTAATTTGTTAACTGCAGGATGGGGCCAAAGTCTTCCCCGAGGACGCTGAGGCAAGTAATCCACATTTCCAAACCTGGTGCACCCCACACAGTACGCTGTGATGCAGTTTTTAAAAATCTTTACATGTAAAATTAAATAAAAAGATAAACAGAAGCAATGTTTCTAAGTAGTAGGACTTTTTGGAGCATCAGTAAACATCTAAATTCTCGTGAGAAAATAACCATACTGAATATCTTAAAATTACTGGATTGTATCCTTTCTATGGTTTTTAAGCCACCAACACCTTGAAGTCTAAAAACCTCTGACAAGAAAAATAAAGAAAAGAATCAGATGAAAGGAACTGGACTAAATTAGGAAAATTAAGAGCTTCCTTATAATTCTAGTGTAGAAAAGCGAACAGGTAAAGGAGACTAAAAATACAGTTCAAAGATGTTCTTTTAAGTAACACCGAACTATGGACATACTCTGACTTGACATATCGCGATGATGTACTTAATCTCCCTCCGTACTGTAACTCTAAATTAAAGATGATAATACTGCTCCAAAGGATTTCTGCAACAATCAAAAAACTGGCAACATACTGTTTCATAGGAGGATAATCTTAATAGACATATGAATTAATAACAGCTTTTCTCTAAGATCCTAAAAATAGTTGTTGATATTTGCATCAGTTACAGAAAATATTTTGGAAATGGAAATTAACAGGCTTATTTTAAAAGGGAAAATTCTCTCTAAGTCATTCATAAACCAGATGAATTTTATTTTCTTAATTTTTTTTATTTTCTTTTTGAGCCAGCATCTTGCTATGCAGTTCAGGCTGGCCTTGAGCTCACTTTGTAGCCCAGGCTGGTCTCGAACTCCCAAAGATCCTCCTGCCTCAGCCTCCCGAGTGCTGGTATTACAGGCACACGCCACCACCCCCAGCCCTACCAGATGAATTTTAAAGTTGAATAAGATATGTTTTAAACCACGGGGATTACAAGTAAACTATTCTATGATGCTCCACTTAGAACACCTAAAATAAACTATGTGTTTCAATTACCTGAGAGACAGCAATTCCCAGACTGGTTTTACCAACTTCAATGAACCTCTAACACAGAGAGGAATGAAGTCATCGCAGTGATTTCTCTTAAATAAGACTTTCAGCTGATTTAAAAAATATTAGGGGTTATCATGGGTTTTTACAATGTAGAACCTTTTGAGAAAATTGTATCTTTGAGAGAAAAAAGTGAAACAGTTAACAAACCAAAAGATGAGGAAAACACACTAAAAAAATCTCCCTCAGAGAGATCTAGATTTTGAAAAGTTCTTGCCTTGACTCAAGGCAGAAAAGAAAAAATTTTTCTTCTAACAATTCATAACTGTAAACCAGCCTTTACAGGTTTAGAGGAGAAATTTATATACTAATACTATGGAAAAACTCCATCTTTTATTTGAAATAACCTTCCATTGAGAGAGAACCTCAAGTGCCTGATATCAACGAACACAACCGCCTTCTGGAAGAAAAGATTTAAATCATGGCCTAAATGAATTTTCAATGAGGTAGAAATTTAGAAAAACATTTCCAGATACATTTTCCAGAAGGAGAGATGAAATTTAAACAAAAATATATGAACAAATGTTCAAAATCTTTAGTACTAAAGGAAATGGAACTGAAATGACAACGTGCTTGTCTTCCTGGCATCACTTTGGAAGCATTTAAACACTGTCTGTGAAACAACAGAAACACTGCCCATTGCAGGTGTGAGTGTGAGTGGGTGTGGGAAACATGTGACACTGCCCAGCAAATAACGATGCAGACAGCCTGAACTGCAGGACAGCTACACTCAGGGTGCACTATAATTAGTCCTACCTTGCACAGAAGACATTTACAAGAATATCTCAAACAAAGTTAGTAATAACAGATCACAGAAACTAACTGTTCATCAACAGAAAAAAAATGAAAAACTAGACAATGATCTATTCTTTCAGTAGAAATCTAAACATTAGTGAAAATAAACGAGCTACAATCACATGGACCAGTATGCATGAATCAAATCCATGTAACACTTTCAAAACATTAAGTTATAGCAGAAAAATTTGCTTTCTTTCACACGAAACTCAAACTTTCAAGACTGAATTATGTATCATTTTTGGTTACACAGGTTTGAAATGTAATCACCAAACAGAAGACTAGAGAGAGAGACGTAAGGCTGAGGGAGGAGGTGACCTCAGGGGTGTAGACACGGGGAAGAGATGCTGAGGGACGCACCGGGAAGCACCAGAGCGCGGGAAGTCCTACCTTCTAAGCTGAGTGGCAGATATCCTGGGTGCTCACTATTATTACTATTACGCTTTCAACTTCATATATAAACAACAAGCTCTCGGGGAAAAACAGTGTATGTATAACTTAGAAAAGTACACTTTTAAAAATAACCAATAATAATTACCACACATTTCTTTCTCTGAGTCCTAAGTATATGTTAACCCTCTGCTTTCTCAGCCTCTCAAGTCTGTAGTCAGAATGTTATTATAATTATGAAAAATAAGAAATAAATTACCGTGTTTCTTATGGGGATCTTCTTGGGCTCTGGCGGCACATCCTGCGGAACGAACTTCACTGGCTCCTTGATCTGCCTCCGCGACCGCTTCGTCCCATCCGGCAAGGTCTCCATGGCCATGTCTGCTTCCATGTCGCTGCTCCCTGCCTGGTCACACTCTGAGCACTGCCTGCGTAAGTTTGGAAAAGGGCAGGGAAGGTGACGTATTTACTCGCCTCTGGCTTTAACTCCAGTTCCTACAAATACAAAATACAGCAACGCACACGGACTCCACAGAATGACTACCAAGCCCATAGGAAGCAGCCCAACCATTCCTGCAATTATCGTAAGAACGCAGGCAACAGTGCTGCACGCAGGCCTAAACAGTACAGCACCACTTTAAAAGGTAGCTTCCCTTTGGAAATGGTGACTTTTCCTTAAGTGACTTAAGAGGATAGCATCTGAAAATCACAATCCGTCACGACAGTAACTCCATGGCTTGTCACGGTTATCATATATTTCTGATAATGAATGGAAGCTGAGCTAAAAACACCACTGAAAGAAAACTTCATAGAAAGAAACCCTGGGAATGATGACAAACTGGTCATTCTACTTGGCTGTCCATGTTACTTCTAAAAGAAAAATATGAAAATTTACCTCCTAAAGGGAGTTGCTAAAGCAGCGTTTATGAAGCACTTTTAATACGTGTAACATCAGACAGTGACTGCACTGAGACTTCAGACCAGACCGAGCTGAACTCCAGAACTTCCCACGATGCCAGAGCCGCAGCCAGGAGCCAGACACAGCTGCTAGGCACTTCAAATGTGGCTGGTAGAGCTGCGGGCTGCGGTGTAACTAACTGACATAGCTACGCGGGTCTGGTGGCTAAAATCTGAACACGGTGATAGATAATGACTGCTTAAAATCTTTACATTGTCAATCATGAAGCCCCTTTCAAAAGCCTACAGTCAGTGGTTAAAAACTTTACTCATACTATTTTCTTCAAACTTAAAACAACGCTCAGACCTAAGAAATATTCCAAAAGTCTTACTTATAGTACTATTACCTTTATGAAAACCATTATACTGTAACACATAAAAATGTCTGTGTTTATATTAGTATACATGGATGTAACATACTTCAAATATTTTTAAAGATTTCTTATCATGTAATTCACGGTCCATAATTTGTACCTCCCACTCATTAGCACTGTAAGCTTAATAGCATACTAATATTCAGTTTGAAAAGTGAGAGCTTCCAATTCTGAATTCTAACCACAGAGTTAACTATAAAGGACCATTTGCTTTGTTAATGCAAAGATACTAAGTGCTAAAATGCAAACTAACATTTAAAACATCAATTTAAATCTTTTTAAGGTTAACATTAGGTTCAAATTATTATTATTAATTTAAAAAGACTAATTTTAATGAGATGGTGGTAGAAACATAACACTACTGTTTTAAAATTTAAGAAATTATCAACTAGAGCTACTCCAATAAATCAAGGCTTTCCTATTCACTTATCTTCCAGTAGACTTGCTCCAGAAAGAATCTAAGGCTGGGGGCAGCAATATAGCTCAGTGGCACAAGTGCCTGCCTAGTAGGTCCTGAGTTTGATTCTCGGTACCAAAAAAAAAAATCTAAGGCTGGGCTATCTACTGTTAGCAGAATGAAGATTTAGTAAAGAGTATTAGCACAGTCTTGCAGAGCATAAAGACAGCAAAAGCAAAAATTGGTAACCCTCAGAAATATATACCAGCCAAGCATGGTGGCACACACCTGTAATCCCAGTACTTGCCAGCCTGGGCTACAAAGTGAGTTCAAGGCCAACCTGAACTGCATAGCAAAACCCTGTCTCAAAAAAAAAAAAAAAAAAAAAAAAGGAAAGGAAAGGAAGAGGAGAAAGAAAAAGAAAGGAAGGAGAAAAGGTAAGAAGGAAGGAAGAAAAAAGGGAAGGGGAGGGGAGTCGGGGGAGGGAAAAGAACACCCCGGCAGTATGTGCAGAAGGTAAACCAAAGGTTACATTGAGAGGGTCTCCAATAAGGGCTGAGAAACAGAGCCCTAATAAAGGACTAGCAAGAACCAGGCAGGGACTACTGTACAACAGAATCGGTGAGTGACGCGCTAGTGAGTATCTCACCCCGGCTCTCTGGAGGAAAATCCCTAATTTGTGGCATCTGCCAATTTCCAGGTAGGATATACCTTGGCAATTTCACATTACCAAAATGACATCATACAATGCAAAGCAGGGAAAAGCTAAGTAGCGGCAGCATTATAGTTTTGCCATGATACAGATTTACCAAACTTAGATAACCTCAAGAGAACAGATTCAGTTTAAGAGATTATGCATATTTAACAAGGTGTTTGAAGAACACATGACACTTTTTAAATAGATCACCATTTTAAGGATCTGAGGGTTGTTCCTTTCTAAAAGTTGAAAGGTGTTTTGTATAAAAAGAACATTCATTTCATTCCAATGTTTTTCGTTTCCTATATTCTCCACCCTATAAGAAATCAAGTCAATTAGAAGTTGAACACCTGAATCTCCCTTGACTAAACTAAAGAATAAAAGTCATTAAAGACAGCATAAGCTTTTCTCAAACATCGTAGGGATCCAATTTGTTTATATTAATGAAAAAACTGTTGCAGATAAGGAATGGCTGCACATCTTGCATACCTACAGCACAGAAGAAAACATAAGTAAAAATTTTGGTGGCACTGACAGAGATAACACCAGTTCCAACTAAAACCATGAAAATTGAGGCAAATTTTCATAAATTCATATGTTTCATAAATTCATGAAAAATAAAAATAAAGCATCTGAGAAATTCCTAACAATAAAAAAATTATGAACAGATTTATGCTATATAAAACCTGCTAAGATATCAAAATAGCCAAAATTAACTGGAAATTCATTTCTCAAATAAAAATTGTTAGGTTTTTTTCATATAATAGCACAATAAATTTATGAAAACACTGATTCAAAAATGTGCCAAATACTTTATTATCATTCAGGATCACGTACTACTTCCTTTTAGAGTGATGAAACAGAAAGTAACCGGTTCTAACACGGAAAGCCCTTGCATTTTCCTTACCAGTAACTATTTTTGGTCTTTCTTGGCATCCTTGTAAGAGGGGGGTCCAGACATCCAAGGTGGTAATGGAGTTTACAGGTGTCACACAATAAAAGAAGATGCTGGTCATGGTTCTTCTTACAGATCCCACAGCTTCAAATAAACGCAGCAAGTAAGGTTAGACAGACCGCAGCAGCGACACGCAATTCACACTCAACACTTCAAATTTTTAAATTTTAACCTCAAGTAACACTTCTTTTGTTATGAACCTTTCTTATAAAACAGGTATTTTCACAGTATCAGTATATTATATCAAACGTATTTGTTATAAATACCTGTGAAAGTGTTAAAACATGGTCTGGATCTAGTACAAACAAGTATAACTAGAGTCAAACCTTTCAAAGAAGGGCATATGTAACCTATTTATTCTTAACATCGTCTTAATTTTAATTATTAGCAAAAACCCATTTAAAGTTAGTTTCATCTTTCTCGAGAAACATTAATTTATCTGAACCAAAAGAAGTTTTCACTTTTCTAAATCTTCTCTAAAAACTACAAAAGCAATTATTTCACAAATGAAATTCTGTTTATTTTCTGCTATTAATTATAAACCTTTCAAAGAATCTTCCAAAACAAAAATAAGCTACATACATAAATAAGTCTCCTCAAAATCAGATATTAATTCTTTAAAATATTTCACTGACAACTGAAAGTATTTCGGAGTTTTGCAATGGTTGGTACTGTGAAGTTTCTTTGGTTTGTTTTATAAAAATCTAACATTTTTCTGAGAAAGACAAGCTACTGAGAACTTGAGCACCATGACCCAAGAACTATATGTATTGGCTATGTGCAGAATAAGGGAAGAACCTGTTGAGAACGAGAAGAATCATTCATGTACATGAACAGCAAAAGAGCAACGACGTTTGTGTTTACTTTTAATATTTAATATTTAATATTCATTTAAATTTTTTATATTTAATTTCAATTTATTTAAATTTAATATTTTTTTTAAAATTTTTTTTATTAATATTCATTTTGATGTTCCTAGAAAAACAAAACAACCACTATCTGACCTCAGGGTAAAACAGACAAATCACTTAGCATATACTCCAACACAAAAATGAACTGTAGTCACGCAAGCTGGAAGCATGGCGACCCGCTTGATGATTCCAGTAGGCGAGCTGTGCTGAGAAAGTGGACCTCACTACGTACTAGTGTTTGCATCACACCTTACAGCGACAGTGGGCTTTTCCTATATTTCACGGAAGCGATTTGCTATTACCTGTGAAAGACTCTACAATACGGGATGGAAAACAGTTAAGGAGACTGACACTGTCATAATGTGGTTACTTCTAAGAAAGCAGTTCTGGGAAGAACGTGTGTGTATATATGTTATATATTCATAAGCATATTCGTGCGTATACAGATGTGTACATATGCATGCACGTGTATATATATGTACACATGCATGCATATATACAACGCATCTTCTAAACTCAATATAATCCCTATAATGACACAAAAAAGGGAGACACTACTTCTTTAGATAAGTTTTGAATATGTAAGATTACTACAATGGAGAGCATTACAAAACTATTTCTAGACTGAATAACTGTAAAATTACTGCAACTGAACAAAGAAAAGAATACGCACAGACTCAAACCAAACATCTGTCTTCGTTGTACATCACCTACAAAGACAAAGGACTCAGACCTTGTGTATAATACCCATCACTATCTAAAAACACAAACAAGACTTCATAATAAAATAGAAAAATAAAATAGTAAATAAAAATAAGAACAAAATAGTAAAATAAAATAGAAATTTCTATGTATTATGTCATTTTAACTATTTAATGCAATAAGCACGTTTTTTAGCATAATGTTCCAATTTCCCAAACAGAATTCTTTATTTCCATGGAACTTATACAGAGATATGCCCAGGTAGTAAAAAGACACAAAAAGTAATTTCTCTTATTAAAAAAGAACAAAAGTCTATCATTTGACCTAGAAAGTATCTTTAGTAAAATGAATACGAAATCCACTTAAATTCTAGCATGGATATAACTCACTCTCAAAAACGTTAAGTACCTTCTTCCTAGTCAGTATTAGCTAAAAATAAATTCATTACTTGCCTATAAAGCACTGTAGGAAGAGCAGATGTCTTCTGTGTGCCTCCTTCTTTTTTACTCGGTTTTCTCTCCTTGGGTGCTCGCAAAATTGCCGGTATGTTCAACTTCTATTAATTTGAACAAATGCAGTATATATTGTTTTAAGGATGACTACAGAGCAACCTTTTCCTCTACTTGCCACTTGAGTGAGCTAAACATACTAGGATTACGAGGGAGAAATCTGCTTTACAAGCTATTACACTGCCAAAAAGAAATAAAAGAGTCTGTGTCTAACAGTTTCTTCCATTAGACCTATAATTACATACTTTTATCAGTTTTCGGTGAGACACTAAAACATTATGAAAATTAAACTGCTTTAGCTTGAAAAGTGAAAGAGGAGGACAAGCATACAGAGGTTAAAGAAAAATAACATAGTACACTTGACAAAAAGAATACTGAGGTCGTTTATTTTCCTCAACATCCCAGGTATAGTGGTGCTCCATAGGTTAATTAAAAAAATTATCTTATTGGACCAAACTCTCCAACAAAGAGGATGAGACTCTCTCTGGGTTTCTCCTAATCCATAGTATGCTGGCTTCTCAGACAGCGATCATCTATCAAAGTCATTTCTGAGTAACCCAGTGGGCCACATCTGTTCAGCCAGCTGGAAGAAAGTATTATCAAACACTACAAGTGAATTCCACTTCTGCTGTGCACTTTACATTTGCACAAGGAAATCTGCAAACCTCTGTGAAAAGTCATTTAATAAATAAAAATGTCTTATAGAGTAGATAATATTTTACACTGAACAGGAGGTTCCTAAGAGATAGACTTGCAAATCTAGCAAATAAACTAAGGCCTTGTACTCAATATTACATTTTTTAAACACCAAGTATTAAATAATACAATCTTCCAAACATCCATCATCAACCTAGCAATAACAACGAAGTTAATTTTTCCAAAGGCAACTCGTCTTCATTCTCAACTTTCAAAATAATTACAAGCCACATGCACTACACAGTTCTCAAAAAAAGCTTCAATGCTGACACAGCACGGTACAAATCAGTATGTATTACTTCATAAAATACCATATTTACACAAATTATGTCATCAACTTGACTTCTGTAAACATATGAAACAAGTACAATGAAAATGTCTGTTCTTTGAACAGTTTCCATTACAAATAAAATTACTTCTGAAGTGAAAGAACCATAAACAATGGGTGGGGCTGGGGATTTAGCTCAGCGGCACAGCGCTTGCCTGGCAAGAGCAAGGTCATGAGTTCGATTCCCGGTACCAGGGAAAAAAAAAAAAAGAAGAAAAAAAGGTCATAAATAATGGGTATCCATCATCCCTAAAAAACATAAATTTGAAAAAACATGTAATGTATCAATTACTGTGTACACATAGTACTAAAAAAAGCATTCAAAAAATTCCATTTGGCAATATTCCTTTCAATACTAAGAACTCTAACAGGCTAAAAAACGTTCAAAGAGAAAAGACTTGGATAACATTTAAATTTCAAAACCTCTCTCTTAACAGCTAAAAACCAAACTAACATGACAATGAGTCTCCCTAGTTTACATTTTTAAATTTTAAGTTTTACTTCCAAATAGAAGAATCACCTGAAACACAGCACAATAACAAAAAAAAAAAAACATGGTAAAGAATCAAAACCTGCTAAATTAAAAAAAAAAAATGTAAGAGAAACTCATGTTTCAAATCTTAGCTCATCATAAATAACAGGTCAGTCAGGTGCAGCAAATGAAAAGTCTGCAAACAAAAAGACGCAAGTTCTCAGTAGGCATTTCCCCCGTGCTAGATGCATTTGAGGCAGAAATCACTATCCAGCCTGGGAGATTCGGCTCTGATACACAAGAACCCTTCCGCGCTGTCAGAAATCTAGTCTGAAAGGTAAACAGAGGGCAAGAAGTAAAGACAGTAACTGCAAAAACACTCACCTGTCCTGTAATCCTGCCCAGCAAGGCCCATATTCCTTGCCCTTCACTTCGAAGTTTTCCATTCAAGTTCTGTAGTTCTTCTAAAGACTCACACAGCTACAAAGAGAGCAAGGCAAATTATCAATAAATGGCCAAGGGTTCCTATAACTATATTCCATACATATGTAAGGTATTTGAGTCCCAACACTGTACTACTTGTAGGAAAGAACAACTGTGATGTGGGAAAAGAGGAAAAAAAAGAAGGCAGGGGAAAAAAAATACATATATACAAGATAGCTAAGATAATTGTATTACCAACTTCTATAGGTTTATTGAAAGGAACAGTTAATGTTTAACTGTTTGATCAACCTTACAAGCGTGTATCTAGTTATTTGAGTAACCACTTTGAAGATGACAATATATAATACAACCACCATTGTTGACTTCCTATCACCTTGTTTTGAGATTCTGTATCATTTTTATTGTTTTTATGTTGTTTTGTTTGTGCCTTTGTTTTTGTTATTGTTTTTGTTATTTTCTCTTTAAAACTAAAAATATATATATATACACACACAAGGATAGCTGGGCTAAGTGAATTGCTGATGTCTACTGGTTTACTGAAAGCAGAAATTAATGCTTAAATTTTTTTTTCTTGACCAATTTTGCATGCTTATATCTGGTAATCGGAACAACTAACTTGAAGACAACAATATGCAATATAACAACCGTTGTTGAACTCCTACCATCTTGTTTAATGAAGCTGTTTTGTCTATAATTTTTTTATTACTTGTTACTATCTTTAATTATTTGATCCATCTTACATCTGATGATCTGAGCAACTTCACTGAAGATTACAACATGTAGTATAACCATCATGGTTAATTCCTGTCATCTTGTTTTGAAATCCTGCATCATTTTTTTACTGTTTTTGTGTTGTTTTGTTTTTGTCTTCATTGTTATTTTCAGTTTTTTTCTCTTTAAAATGAAAAGAACTGTACTACTAAGACAACACTATCCAATTATTTAGCAGCATCAACAAAATACAAGCATTTTATTTTTGCTATTATTTTTTATTGATGATACCACACATTTATACATTTCATTAAGCTGCTATATAATTTCACACACACTCTGCTAATCAACCACTGTCTCTATCCAGATGCACCTCCATCATCCACCCCAGGAGAAACCTAAAAATCAGTCTGTGAGAGCTGGCTAACATCACTGCACTACAAGAATCCCCCAGTCTTCTGAACCCAATTCCACTTGCACTGCATCGTGGCTGGTTACTCAAACTTCCCACTAGCATCTTTATCACGTACAATGCTAACAGTCAGCTGGGAGATTCCAGCTCGCCCCAGAAAGAATGGCTTTGGTCAAGAAGTCAACCGATAACAAATGCTGGCGGGGCTGTGGGGACAAGGAAGCCTTCTCCACGGCTGGTGGAAGTGCAGACTGGTGCAACCACTGTGGAAATCAGTGTGGAGGTTCCTCAAAAACCTAGGACTGGAGGTTCCATTCGACGCAGGTATTCCCCATCTTGTTATTTTCTCAAAAGAATTGAAAGCACCATACCACAGCAATATATACGCACCCATGTTCACAGCAGCACAGTTTGTATCTTGTAAACAACCCAAACGCCCATTAAGTAATGAACGGATAAAGAAGACGTGAGGTTTTTTTAATACAATGGAGTACTACTCTGCCATAAAGAAGCATAAGCTTCAGACATTTCTAGCTCAATGGATGCACCTTGAGATCACTCTTCTTTACTTTCCTTTGGTACCTGGAATTAAACTGGGGGCATCGTGCTTATCATGCAGGCTGTGTGCCACGGAACTACAACTCAGGCCCTAGGCCATTCTCTTAAATGAAATAAACCAGACTCATTTTTAATACTGCACTGTTTATTGTAAGAAACTGAAAGGGTAAATAAGGACCAAGAGGTACACAGCTCTTGGGAAGCAGGAAGAGAATGCTCAGACGGGAAGGGGAACGAGAGGGGAAAGGAAGGGAGGGAAAAGAAACAGTGATGAGAAAAGAAGGAAAACAGGGAACAAAGCTTTTGTAAGTAAGGAGGGGAAGAGTGGGGGAGGGAGGGGGGAGGGAAAAAAGCCTTGTAATTGCTATGCACAGGTACAAACTCTCTATAACAAATATGATCATTATTTATATCTAAAATGTACCAATAAACCTAATAAAAAAAAGTTAAAAAAAAAAAAAAAACAAGTCAGCCAGGTGTGGTGGCACATGCCTGTAACCTCAGCACTCAGGAAGCTGAGGCAGGAGGATCACTGCCAGTTCAAGGCCAGCCTGACCTACACAGTGAGTTCCAACCCAGCCTGAACTACACAGCAAGACCCTACCTGAAGAAAGAAAAAGTTGTAATTCAATACCATTTTTAATGCATATGTGACTTGGTACCTGGTATTTTAGTCACATCTTCTTTTATATGAATTTTTAAATCTCCCTCACCGTTAGAATGAAGAGCTAACAATGAAAATGTAAATTGGGAAAAAAAATTTTAATTAAAGTAATATAATTTGGGATAAAAGCAGTAATTGAAAAATAAGCTTTTAAGTCTTCCACAAGCTTGGAAGCAGCTCTGCAACACTGTGTGCACAGCTTCGAGGAAGAACTCGGTCAGGTGCCCTGGCCTCAAACCCCGGCTCTAGGACTTGACTCCGTGTGAGCGCAGCTACGACTCTCTTCAGCGCTCCGCTCCTCTGCAAATGGGAGCTGCAGTCACAGGCTGCACGGCAGGGTTCAGACGAGGGTGAGGACTGACTCCGGAGACACAGCAGTCACATGTGGCGTACGTGGGGCTCAGAGCGAGACAGCGAAGGACGGGGCCAGGAGTCAGCGCTCCGGAATCGAAAGAGACGCTTCGAACCCCAGGAGCAGCCCCGCGCTTTCTGCTCCCCGTTTCAGAGCCAACTCACCTTGTTGTACTCCACGTGCAGCTTTTCTTGCTCGTTCTCTAATTTATCCTTGATATTCTTTTGCTCAGCCATATTTTCCTGAATTTGAATCATGCGCATATTTCTCTCTATTTAAATTAAATATCCAATTTTACTTTAGTACCAAGTAAAAGCTGATATAAGAAATATACAAAAATAAAGAGTCTATCCATAAAGACGGTCATATGGATAAATCGACATTGCTGAAACACTTTTAAATATACAGAAAAAACATGCACCTACAACTTTACAAAAACCTGCTACTTAGGAAAATAACATGCCTCACTTGACATACGTAACAGGGTTAATGAATCTCTAAAAATTAACAGGATTATCAAATACTCATTAGCAAACTGTTCTCATTGAAATGTGCACGTAGCAGTAGCTATACTGACCAAAGTAATAATTCACAAAGTCAGCAGTGAGAGCTGGCTGCTTATGTTTCCTCCTTCCGTCCACACTAGAGCTAGTATCTGAATTGTCCACTGGGAAGATATCTGTACTGATCCCCATTAGCTCTGCTTTCCGCATCAGTTTACGAATAGCTGAAGCACTACTAGTGAGTGGTCTGGGCAATTTTTCCCTTGGAACCCAGGCCTGGGGTCTGGTGGATCGAGCTAGTTCTGCCTTGGCACGGTATTGCTGAAGCCGGGCATTGATCCTTGCCTATAAAAGAAATGTACACAAGTTTTAAAATATAAGAAACTGGAACACAGCCCTGACGATTTTTACTTCTGTGCTCCAAAAAAGTAAAGATAACTGTAATCTCCTAATCAAGCCAAATTATATGTATCCATGGTCCCTAAGGTACACCACACAACTCGAGTTTCAATACACTAGAGCTACACCTAGTAAGAACTGGCCCACTGTACGATCAGCACTGTGAGAAACGAACTTCACTAAGTTGAACTTTTCTTTTCCCAATATCAACAGTCTCTGCAGATTTACTTCATGTACACAGAAACCACATTAAATAATGAACAAACTCACCAAATTCTCTGCATAAATGAGCATCAGACTGAAAACATCTAGTCAATATATTACATTAACCCAACAGTTTCCTGTAAGCCATGTTTTTCAGTGTGGAAATACGCTTACAAATAGCTGCTCTATTCCTACCTGAGGAGGAACATACTCAACCGCACCTACTCACCACTTACTCAATCAGAAACCACTTCTCACATAACTAAGCGAATTTTGTAACTGTATTTCACGTGTTACTGGCCAATCGTAAGAGCGATACTCTACACTCGTAAAGGGAACGTCCTGGCGTGAGCCCATACCTGCGCTTCTGGTGACAGCTGCTTCTCTCTCTCCTGCAAGGACATTTTACAGTAGGACTGCAGGGCCAAGTAATTTTTTCGTTTCCACTTTCTGTCCAAACGATCTGCATGTTGCTTACAATAAGCAAAAAACGGATCTGCTATGTCCTATACAAAAAAAGGAGGGAGTGAACATTTTAACTCCAATATATCATTAAAAACCTGATGCCAAAGAAAAAAAAATTTTTCTGAACAATTTCCTAGTTTTGGTTAATTTCACAATAAATAGTATAAGTAAATTTTATACATTATGATAAAAATTTCTACTTTAAAAACAATCCAATATATCAAATTAAAGTTTCACATTAGCAAATTTTTCTTCCTTAAAGAAGTTGAGGGTATATGCTAGCAGCAGAGAACTTGCTTAGCATGCCTAGAGCCTTAGATTGATCCCCAGCACTGCAACAAAAGAAAATAAAGGACCTTGTGGATTTAAAAATACTGAAAGCAAATCTTATGTATTATTTGGATGTATCTGTATACTACTGTAAAAAACTCAGTTTAAAAAAGTAAGATATAACAACAAAAACAACAAATAGTGAAGCTCTGTATATATTAATACTGCAAAGAAGCAAGAATACTGTATATTCAAAAATTCAGGATACCAGAGATAGACAATTTTAACTGGTTAGCAGTGCACACACAGATTCCACTCAGGGGAAATAAGATTAAGAAGTCAGACCTTTACACTAAAACAATTTAGGTATCTCCTTATCTGCTTACATCGCTTCATAAAGAAGCACACATAAGAACAGAAAAACATAGTAATAATTTTTAAATTCTAATATGTCCTTAACATTCAAAAAAGAAGCATAAGGCAATTCTACATTGTGACAGCCACAGACCTCACAGTATACAGTATAGTACAAACCAAATAAACAATAAATATAAAGAAAATAAATGCTTCATAAAATAGCTAAAGTAAAAGAAATACAAGCCAAAAGGTTCAGCTCTGTTTCTAAAGGTTCTCATTCTTACAGGAAAACGTATTTCCCTTCCATCCGCTCCCGTCTGTACTCCGCACGGTGACGTCTTTTCTGGCTGCTTACCAGTTTCTTCCCTAGGACGACCTGCTGCTTACAGCAGGGTGTCTGCACCCCAGCAGGGCCGTGTCCCACCTGGCCTGCGCCTCCGCACATACACACGGGTTCGCAATCCCCATGAGTGACTGTTTCACGGAGCACTGGAGTCCCACCTTCTAATACAGACTGCACCGCCTACCAAAACTCGGCCCCCCTTGACCAACCTAACGGCTGCCTCCCTTTGGACACGGAAACTCCCCAAAGGTCCATGTGCTAAAGCCGGGGTCCACACCTGGATATTGCTCAAAGGGGTAGAAACTTGCGAGGCAGGACCTTCTAGGTCATCAAGGCTGCAGAGGTATGGTCGTCCCTCGGGACTGCAGACCCTGTCCCCGCCCTCCTGCTCCGGCCGTGACGGAAGCAGCTGTGCGCCATCACAGGCCCCTGCCGTGATGCAGCATCCGAGGCCAAGCAACAGGGCCAGGGACCAGTCACAGACTGGAGACTGAATGCGCAAGCCAGAATAAGCCGTTTCTCTTTTCACGGTGATTTCCTCAGGTATTTGTTAGAGTATGGAAGCGGACTAATTTAGCTCAGTGGCACAGTGCCTGCCTGGCAAGCGCAAGGTCATGAGTTCGATTCCCAGTACCGAGAAAAAAAAAAAAGAAAACAAACAAATGGATTTTAGAACACGAATTAAATAGCGACTGCTGCACAGCTGATCCCCAACTTATGGTGACTCGACTCAGAACTTTTCCATTTTATGGTGGTACAAAAGCCATTCGCATTCAGTACAAGTGCACTTGGAATCTCGATCCTTGCCTGGGCTAGCAATATGCAGTGTAACAGTCTTACGATGTTGAAAACAGTGGCCATGAGCCACAGCTCCCAGCCAGCGCACGCTCAGTGAGTACACTGCTAAGCTGTGATGTTCCACAGGGTACGTTTACTGAACACATACTCAGCTCACAATTATTTTCAGCTTAAGATGTGCTGAGCAGGAGATAATGCCATGATAAGATGAATAGCGGCTGCATAGCGTCCTGCAAATGTGGCTGAATTGTGTTTATGGACTAACACAATCCGGTGAATGAATATGTTGAATGAACAACATTAAAATGCACTAATCTGCAACCTTTCCGTAGGTAAGGATGAGTAACAACTGCAGAATCGTGAAGATATTTTATGATTCTTTGTTTATCCTATAGCTACAGTTTATTTGTTAAGTCTTGCAGTCATCTGAAAAAACAAGGTAAGACCAAAAAAGAAAAATAGTATTTTTGAGTATTATTCATTTCCTATGCCAGTACTTAAAAATTTTAGGGACTTTTATAAATAAATTTAAAAATTTTAATGTAAATACAATGTCCAGACACCTGGAGCCAGAAATCAAGAGAACAATAAATTTGCCAGTGTACATACTTTGTCCTTTACAGGTATGCACCATACACAGCACCCAGCCCGCAGCTATTCAGTACTTCCTTCTCCATGAACTCCACCACTCCCGTGCCCGCCCACAGCAAGAGACTTGTAAGGCGGCCGTTCCCCAGCAACGCGTGCTACCTGCCTCTGGTTGCACCGCTGCAGCCAACCCAGTGGGCAGAGGTGGAGTCTCGTCGCGGTCTTTACTTCCCTAAAGATGGGTGACCTGAGCACCTGTCTCTGCATGTTGGTCACGTTTGGGTCCTGTTTTTTAAGGAGGCTTTTCCGCTTTCTGTTACTGTTTTAGCACTCTCTACATATTCTGGATAACAATCCTTCATCATGTGTCTGACTTGAAATACCTTCCCCCACTCTGTGGGGTGCCCTGTGACTACACCAGCGATGGCTGAAGTATTTAGTCCCCGCTCGCGGTGCCAGGGATTGAAGCCAAGCTCTCGCACCTGCCTGTGCAGCAAGCACGGACCACTCAGCGCCATCCTCAGCCCCATTTTGTAATTCTTGAGCCACTCCTGCACACGGTATGGAGAGAATGTAGCCACAATCATGATAAATTAAATAAGAACTGATATCAAGCATTTTATTATATTTTGGATCATATTTCTTATAAACTTATTTTAAATATACAGCAGAGTTTCTTACCCCTCATAAAATAATTTATATTCTCATCTTTACATTAAAAATACTAACACTGATCTAGCTAATAAGTCTACATAATAAGACTTTATTATTATCAGGGCTGGGGATTTAGCTCAGCAGCACAGCGCCTGCCTGGCAAGCGCAAGGTTGTGAGTTCGATTCCCAGTACTGGAGAAAAACCAAAAACCAAAAACCAAAAAAAAAACAAACAAAAAAAAGACTTTATTATTATCTAGAAAATGATAATTACTTTATCTAGGTAATAAGACTTTATCCAGGAGAACAAAATTAACATTTGGCATCGTATTTTATATGAGTGTTGGATGTCAGATTTATTAAAAAACCAATACAGCATTTCTTTCATATAAAATATGCATGGTTCAATAATTACACAACACTTTATCCAACTGTACCTTGCATTTTTTTTTTTTTTTACTTTGAAGACAGGGTGTTACTATATAGTTCACGGCAGCCTTGAACTCACTGTGTAGCCCAGGATGACCTTGAACTATCAGCGATCGTCCTGCCTCAGCCTCCTATCTGCTAGGATTACAGGTGTGCACTACCACGCACGGCTCCCTTCCACTTTCTAACTGCATCTCTCAGAGAAAAGTGCGTGAGCCTGTGTTAATTTATTCTGCAGCAGAAGCTCTTCTTCCCCATTGGTCTGTTGAAAATAGCAGTCATGATCTGCTTTTCACTATTTCAAAGTAATCAATCTGCAATTATTTTATTCTGTATTTTCTTAACTTACTGGTACCATTTCAAATTCATTACTTTAAATCAAGGGCTACTATACAGATACAAGGAAGGACTCAGGGCAGACATCCCAATTCAGACAATGACACAAGAGTCACAGAATTACTTCCGAACAACAGTATAATACTTACATTAAACAAAACAGAACTGACATGGTTTTACCCTATTGGTTACTTACTATTTTTAAAAATAAGTGGCCTATTATGTGTAAAATATAGACATAGGATGATTTAAATTAACTCTTAATAACAAGAATTACAATGGGTGGTTGTGGATTAACATACGTCTGGAAAGTGAGAATAAAAAAATGGAATGAGGAAAAAAAAGAAAAGAAAAAATAAGAGGAAGCCAGACAGAGTATCCCTTACAGTTTGGTGCAGGACTATACAACCAACGTAAGCTGTAATGATAAAAGGTGAAGCAACTACCATTCCGCCTCTGGAATATATTTTTTCAATGAAAAAAAATGACTGTTTCCTTCAATCATGAGCTAAAGCTAAACTAATGTTTAAACAGGCGATTCATTGTGATATAAAATATTTATCAAAAATTTTAAGTAACCCTGACTGAACACTGTTCCGAGTTCTTACTTGTCTCTCTAATAAACACAACATGAAAAGCTCCCATGAGAAACGCGGCTCCGGGAGGGAAGCGCCACTGTGAAAGTCCCACTCTAAGAGAGAAGCGGCCGTTACTCTAACGAGGCAAGACTGGGGGAGGAGATCAGACCAAAGGCTACAACGCCAGAAAGTTCACACTTTTCTACTGTGAGGCGAAGCTGGGAAACCAGGAAAGGTGACATCTCGTTTTCTTTTTTTACTCTTAACTACTGGTTCTTCTTTTCCTTCTTCTAATGCCTGCTCTAAAGATCTATCTCGGGGCTGGGGATTTAGCTCAGCAGCAAAAGCACCTGCCTGGCATGCGCAAGGTCGTGAGTTCGGTTCCCGGTACTGGAGAAAAACCAAAAAAAAAAAAAAATCTCTTTCATCTGGTGTAAGTATATGGGTATGCTAGTAAAAAAATGGAAGAATACTGCTAGCTACTTACAATAGCTGTGGCAAACTGTGTTAGCTGCGGACATCCAGGGATTTTCTTCCTATCAATTGTCTTGGTTACTCTTCTCTTACTGTGAGACAAAACAGCTGATACCCAAAATTGAGGAAGGAAAAAGGTTTATATAGCTCAGTGTGTGGAGGTTTCAGGCCATACTCAGCTGGCTCCAAGACAGAGTGCCACATGGCACAGGGCAACCGTTCCCAGTTGCAGAAAACACCAAAGGCAGCAAGAGCATAATGGGAGGGGCAGCGGAGAGGGAGGTTCTCTCCCTCCCTTATACTGTATGCAGGCTCCCCGCCCCAGGGCAGGTGTAGCACTCACACCCATAATCGCAGCACTGGACCACGAATCGATCACAAACTCCAGAAACCCGCCCAGGACTGCATGAGGCTTTGGGGGGACACCTAGACACAAACCACAATGTATTATTCTTTGCAAAGACCAATTTCTTTGACAGAAATTGAATGAGATTTCATTCTTCAGCTGTCTCACTAGTGCAGTGGCCACAAGGACTCTAACCCTAAAGTTATAAAGAAAAAAAGGTTTACAGTATCATTATATGAAATCGACATATTTATTTTTTCAAACATTCTTTTACAGCCTCATAAGACCATTAGAAAAGTGCAAATTAAAACCATACTGAAATGCCATCATACTCCAGAAAGAGTGGCTATCATTAAGAAATCAGTAACAAATCCTGGCGAGGCTGGTGGTGGGGGCCCTTCCACATGGTTGGTATGAATGTAAACTAATGTTCGGACAATAAGAAGATCAAAAGTGTACTGAGACTGGACATATAAGAGGAATTCTTACCCTTCCTTGCTCCCTTCTTGCTTTCAATGCTGCAGTGTGCAAGCACGGTTCTTAGAGGTAATTAAGACATGTTGAGAACATCAGACAATAGGCTTAAGGACAATAATAAAAATACAGAAATAAACTAAGAACAGAAAAGAAAAACATGATGATGCTGGTGGAACAAAACGATAAAATAAGCCTGGAGCATTACACAGCAACTCATGTGAGACGGTTAATACACTGCTTAGGCAGCTGAAAGCCGAGGAGATACGCAACATCTGGAAAAAGGAGAACGATCCAAACACAAAGGTCAGCAAGGACAACCCTGCCCCAGGGATTTGGACAAGGGACTGACAAGACCTGACTTACACTTTAAGGGAATTATACCGGTCAGGCTAACGACTGACTGCCAATTGGGGGTCCGACCCCGCCTTGCTGTTTTGATAAATGAAGCTGTACTGGGACACCCTCGCGCTCTTTGGCTGCTTTTACACCAGTCTGGTAAAGCTCCGCACACGGGACACAAACCGTAAGCCTGCAAAGCCTAAAATACTGACTGCCTAGGTCAGACTGAAAAACACGCCACGCTCTTCTCTGGAAAAGCAAACGCTGGAAGAGTTAGGATTACTACACTAATCCAGGCAACAAAGGATACTTGGGACTAGGTAGCAGCAGCGAATTTTATAAGAACTGGACATGTTCTGAAAACACTGCTGAGGGGATGTGAAGTCTAATTGAATTGCAGTCTCAATTAACTGCTGTAAAAATAATCGAAGATAATTTTTAAAATAAGGTTTAAATTAGTAAATGCCTAACAGTCACATAAAGGCCACTGAAAGTATCTACATTTAAGCCATTAAGCCACTTGACAAACTCAGCTAAAAGTATCTGACCCATCAAGAATTCACTCCTGCCAACCCTGAGTCTCAGCAATACGAAGGTCCCACATTCAGTAGCCCAACGGCTAATTCGAGGCCTTTAAATTTAATGCATGAATGATAATCCATTAAAGATTGCAGGAAGAAAAATCACTAACGTTTATAAATACTTTGATATGGAAAAGAAAATTTTCTACATAACAGTGTAACATTATTCCAAAGCAGTAAAATTATACCTTAATCACAGAAGAAACTCCTACAGGCTTTGTTGGAATATAAGTAATTTTAAGAATAACTACATAATATGAAACATAACAACATAAATTTCACTCATCATAACTGAATCTGTGCTATAGTTCAATACTATTTGAACACCTTTCAATAACACATATTACAGCATGGTTTAGCTGTTCTTCTAAAGAATCTAGAATACCTTCAAAGTTGATCAAAAAGAACAGAACAAATAGGTCCTCACAGCACTGTGCCAGAGGCCGATAAAGTTATAAAGAAAAAAAGGTTTACAGTATCATTATATGAAATCGACATATTTATTTTTTCAAACATTCTTTTACAGCCTCATAAGACCATTAGAAAAGTGCAAATTAAAACCATACTGAAATGCCATCATACTCCAGAAAGAGTGGCTATCATTAAGAAATCAGTAACAAATCCTGGCGAGGCTGGTGGTGGGGGCCCTTCCACATGGTTGGTATGAATGTAAACTAATACAACCACTATGGAAATCAGCATGGAGATTCCTCAAAAAGTAAAAACAGAAATATCGTTTGACCCAACTATTCCCCTTCTCAGTATCTTCTTTAAAAAGTTAAAGTCATCATATTACAGTGACACACGCACACCCATGTTTATAGCACACAATCTGTAATAGATAAATCTTGGAAACAGCCCATGTGACCATCCACTGATGGTTAGATAAAGAAAGTGTGGTATTTATAACACAATGAAGGACTACTCTACCATAAAGGAAGATAAACCTGCCAGGCATGGTGGTGCACACCTGTACTCCAAGCACTTGGGAGGCTGAGGCAGGAGGATCATTGAGTTTGAGACCAGCCTGGGCTACAAAATGAGCTCAAGGCCACCTGAACTGCATAGCGAGACCTTGTCTCAAAAAGCCCAAAAAAAAAAAAAAAAGGAAAGATAAACTTGAAGTATTCATAGGTAAATAGATGCACCTTGAAACCATATAGTTAGGTGACATAAATCAGACATACAAGCTTAAATATCACATGAATTCTCTTATATGAGAAACTCTCATATGAGGAACCCCCAAAAATAAAAACAAAGAGCAAAATAAAAGACAGATAACAGGATATTGGGATGAAGTTTTCACTGGGAAGGGGAACAAGAAATGGAGGGAAGGGAAGAGAAGGGAGAAAAGAGATAGAAAGGACTGAGGGGAAAACGGAAGCAGAGCTTTTGCAGATCAGAAGGGGACAAGCGTTCCCAGAGGCAGGAGAGGATGGGAGGGACAGGCAATGAAAACAGAATTCACATCTGCTTGCACGGGTTCAAGTCCCCGTGATAAATATAATCATTGTGTACTGCACATGTGTACTAATAAATAAATTTTAAAAAGCAATTTAAAGTAAAAAGCCAGGCATGGTGGCGCATGCCTGTAAGCCCAGCACTCAGAGGCTGAGGCAGGAGGATCTCTGCAAATTCAAGACCAGCCTGGGCCACAAAGTGAGCTCAAGGCCAGCCTGAACTGCATAAGTGAGACCCTGTCTCAAAAAGAGAAAAAAAATAAAAATAAAAATAAAAACCCACCATATAAAGTGTACTAGATATGTAAGTCCACATCAAAAAAAAACCAGCCATGAGAAAAAAATCATAGATCCAGCTTGCTAAGTCTTTAAAAAAAAATTCTTAGGCATGCCTGTAATCCCAGCCTGTAAACCCAGCAGTCGGGAGGCTGAGGCAGGAGGATCAATGTGAGTTAGAGACCAGCCTGGTCTACAAAGTGAGCTCAATGCAAGCCTGCACTACACAGTGAGACCCTGTCTCAAAAAAACAAACAAACAAATCTTACAAAGGTTAAAGAAAATATAAAACAAACAGGCTTCCAAACAATAGATCTATTTTAATTTAAAATGCTCCTTAATTTTAAAATGTTAACACTCCATGAATCTGAATGTACAGGATAACCATGGACAAATAACCACCAATGATTGCTTTGAAAAGCAAACCTCACTAATACCTATTTATGCAAAGTCTTCAATTCTGAAACACTTCAGAAACCTTTATAATTTTCTAACTCTCTAAGTGCTTATCATAACAAACCAAGAACGTTAAGTAAATACACTATCATTTCCCCCAAAAAGAGCACCCTGAGCAAGGCAGCGCCTACAGACAAAGGCCAATTTCTGCGACAAAGCCAGGAAGAGGCCTGAGCCCCACGTTCCGCATCCTGATGTATTTCAGGTTTCCATCCAAATTCTCCCGAATGAGCCCACAGGCACAGACATGCAGACCACAGGTTACAACTACCCAGCTTCCGTTTACGTTCTGTTTCATTTAAATGTTCATGCCTTCAGATGAAGAGATGCGTCGCAGTTCACGACCGTGGCCCCGCGCAAGGATGGAATTACTCGGGGTCGGTGTCCAGTTCATACTCCAAGGGAGTCCACAGGCACTGCCGTCAGCTGAGACCTCTCAGGGAGTGAGTCTCCTAAGGACAGCAAGCGCTGAACCCTCTGTGGCCTTTCATTGACAGAACCAGAACGCAAGAACCCAAGAAAAAGAAGGGCCTGTGGGCAGGAACTCAGGCAGGGGACTGGAAGAACGGGACGGTGGGATGGTCTGTTAAGCGACTGCCTTTGGGACTACTCTGCATGACAAAGAATGCTAAAGGAGTGTGGAGAGGACAAAAGCCAGATCATTCACCCCTTACAGCAACGCATTTTGATACTACTGTGACTCGGGCCCAGGCTATCTTTGAATCTCCAAGCAGGCACTGCAGGTTTTGGGCTTGTGGCTCCAAAAATCCCCTACTACTTTTGCATACCAGTCTCAGGCACACCTCCGGCCAACAGCTCCCACGGAAACGCATTCTCTAAATCACTATACTGTACAGCTGCATTACACTGCATTCTTCGTGGGTTCTTCAGTTTTGCTTCTTACCTAGGAACAGACCTTCTTCTTCCCAAAGGATTACTGCATACATGGTGCTACTGAAAGGGACCCAATCCACCACAGTGCAAACGGGGAAACTGACGTTCGAAAAGCAATGACCACGAGAGAGTCATCCTGACTACAAAGCTCAGTTTTCACAGGTAGAAGCTAAGCTCAATCGACAGAAGTTTTGGGTGTACGTAGCCCACCGAGACGCAGTGAGCCCGGACGCTCTTGTCTTCACCACGCCTGCAGCCTTCACTGAGCCCCGTAACCTCGCGTGTGGTCACGCCTCAGTGACCTACCGTGTAACACACCTCGGCGTCTGCATGCAGCCGTAAACAGGCTGCGCGCATCTGTACTGTTAAGTAACCACAGTACAACCGCTCAGAGTCAGAGATTGGGACGGAGAGATACGCATCAAAACACTGTGTTTCTATGAGGTCTATTTAAATGAAAATAAATTACATAAAATATACCCCTCAAATTTTTTCAACCAATTTTTTGTATCAGATTATCCTTGTTTCCTGGTTAAGAAATAAATATACTAATATAAAACCCAAGCATCATAAACATTGTACATGATACTAAAAATTTACCCAATAAAAGAAGGAACACATTGAAAGGTGCTTTAGATAGTACCATAAAGGTATTAGCTAAGTTAGGTAGAAATAATATAGGCAGTCAGGCAGGGCTAGGTCAAGAGGCCAGGCAGAAGACAACTGTGTCCAGAGGCGCATTCACTGAAGGCCAGGCTTCAAGAAAAAGCACCACTCACCCGTGTCCTTCCCCTAGAGATGAACAGCAGTGACTAATAGTCTAAGCAGGCCTCCATCACCTTGGGGTAGAGGCCCAAGCCTCCTTACCCACCCCTTCCAGGAAAGTCCTCGTCTGCCCGTGTGCTCTTGCTTTATGATTTGTTTCCCCATTTGACCCCTTTTAATCAATATCCCCTAGTGACTATGCCTGTTGTAATCTTATTGGTTGACCATCGTTTTGTCCCACCTCACACCCACCCTATGATTTGCCATTGGATCAATATGACCTAAGAGACTATATTTGTAATCTTACTGACTGGTTATAGTTCCGGCCCACTTTAAGCCCAGCTCACCTCGTGGCTTTGCTCAATAAAACACCCTTGAGAACTGGGGTTGGCGGGCAACCCACTTCCCAGGGCGCCTTCCGTCCCTCTCGGACAGAAGCCTTCTTTCTCTCAGTAAATTCTTCCTACTCTTAACCTCCATTGTTCTTATAATTCATTCCTTGATTTTAGAGAACACGAACTCGAACTCTACGTTCTGGACATCTGGCAGGCTGGGAGTTTCATTCTCCTGTATCAAAGTCATCATGAATACGGGAAAAATGGCAGAACACTCAATTATCTGCACATAAACGCTTCAAGAACCAACCAGCTATGCTCTGAAGATTCTGTAACACTCTCAAGAATTGAGGACCCCACGGAATTCATGTGAGCTCTCTGTTTAGACAGTTACTGTTAAGCGTTCATTCTCTGATCTAATTTGCCTGGGAAGACAGCTGTAATCTAATCTAGCTCCTGACCGGCATCCTGCTCTAACCTAATCCGCGAATGTCGGCCCCTCCCAGAAATGTCCTGGCCACTCAAACAAAGCCAAGGCCACGCCCCCCAAATTTTCCAGCCACTTACCCCTGCATAGCCCACACTCCCTGCCTGTCTGCCCGCGCGGTCTCCACCCTTACAGTCCCGCCGGTCTCTCCCACGCCAATAAAATTCCCGTCTCTGTTGCTGTGCCTGGCACCTGCCCCCTCCGCAGCCCTTACAGTCACCATATAACATTTAAAACTGAAAATTCTTAAGCGCTTATTAATTTAGCCTAATATAATATTACCATAAGTACATACTTTTATTAAAATAACTAGTTTATATACAAATGTAGAATGGCACTGTTTTATATTTTTAGAATTCTCTTTAATGTCTGTAAGACAAAGAGGAGTCTCAAAACTTTCTAACACTTTTGTCACGTTTTGTGCAAACTCTGGAAATCTCCACTATTACTCATGAAAGTAGTTTCTTAAAATAAACAATGTTTGTATACTGTTACAAAGATAACTTTAACCTCAGACTATTTAAAATCAGCAGTGGCCGGGGACGCAGCTCAGTGCCACAGCACCCGCCTGGCAAGTGCAAGGTCTTGAGTTTGATTCCCGGTACCAAAAATAAATAAATAAAATCAACAAATGTGGAAAGAATACCGGGAATTAAAAATAACAGAAAGGAGACAGGAACTCAGACACTGAAGACAGGTGTGCCATTTCCACTGAACTGTCACCCTAAGGGCGTGGCAGCCGCCGGGGGATTAACAAGCACACTTCTGGCCTGTCCGGTGGGTCACGGAGGCCCGGCCTTGGGTCCTTCACCTGGTCCCTGGACCCCTTCTCTCTAACTCCGTTCCCCTGCTCTACTTGCAGCTACCCTGCGCCAGCAGCTCTGCCCCAGCCACGCCCCCGACCATAATGCCCCCGCCGTGGTGGGTGCTTCCACCTTAGCAGCTCTAGCACAGACTGAACCCTCGGGCCTCACGAGCCAAAGCAGGTCTGCAGGCTGCAGGTGCAGGTGCTCTGCCCACTGCAGAAAGGCCTGCCGGGACAGCTGCGCACAATTTTATCCGCGGAGAAACAGAGTCAGGACGCTCAAACACAACCTTAGGTTCTCATGCAAACTGTGCTGATAGTTTAACGCTTTAAAATACCTTAAAATGTTTCATACAAAATTTTCATATTTTTCTAAAGGCCTGATGTTTTAAGATTGTGAAAACTCAGCTACTTTCTCTTAAAGTTTCAGATCAGTAACATAGGCAAATACTTTAAGAATAAATTTAAAATTTTTTTCTTTGTTCTGTATCTGTTATAAGACGTAAGACTCACAAGAAGGCTTACAAACATATTCGGCAACTACGGGTTAAATCAACCTACCTCTTCTGCTGCTGCCTCTGAAAGCAAACCTTCTTTCTGGGCACAGGTCACATGAAAATAGGCTCTGCACATCCCCGCGTCACAGCTAATGCAAACCCCGGTTCTGGCAAAGCGAGGGTCTTCACAGAAGCTACATTCCTGTAAGAGGGCGGGAAGACAGGAAAAGTATTTCCAAAGCAAAGATGGCACGCCCACAGAAACCCACTATAAAATATTCACATTCTAAAGAAATACTATGTAATAGTGAGCCAACACAGTACTAATACAAGCAACAACTGCAGGCAGGCCAGGAGTTTATATGAAAAAGGTAATTCTCCATATAGTTCTAATGAATAAAAATCCAACTAATGTAATAATCAAAATAAGTATTATTTGAAGACTTAGTATGTGCCAGTACTATTCAAATTACTTCACATATTACTTCAATTACTTCACATAATCACTTAACGCAAGTATGCTGTAGAAGTGAGAATTACTCTTGTCTTACACACGAGATAGTAAGGATGGACATAGGTTAAAGACACCTAAAAAAAACACAAAAAAGTGGAAGTCAGGCTTCATACTGCAGGACAATGTTACTTTAACACCTGCCATTAAGCTATATTAACTTTTAATACTGTATTATTTGAAAAGTGAGAAAACAAGAAACTATCTGCTAAAAAATTTTTACACCGTCTCCAAAAATATCATACATTTTTAAAAATACCTTTGAAAGAACAAAAGTACTTTTGATGAAAATGTATTGGTGAAATTGAGTGACATAGAGCACAGCAAATTATTTAAATGTTTTCTATATAAAAAGGGAAATCTATACAAAAAGGGGAAAATGTACAACGAAAAGTACATAGTGCTACATTATCCAAAACTTCCCATCCTTAACAAAAAAGGAAACCCTAACCCCAAAATATAATCTGTATTAGTAACAGAAATCTTCATGAAAGTCAAACCTACTAAAATGTGAAAGAATATCAATGAACAATCTAAGTAAACTAATTATGAGGGAAATGTAAAGGGGAAAATAAAAGCTTCACTAGACACTAAAAATACTGCTTTAATACCACAATAGTTGGTGACTATCCCCTGGGAGGACCAGATATCAGCAATGAATGAAACAATGAGAATGAGTCAAGGAATAGATGTTAAAAAAAAAATTTGAAATCCTGGCATTCTATTATCTAGCTGAGGGTCTTTTTCCTGTAAACGCAGATCACTTACAACATACAATACTAGCAAGTAGCAATGTAACCACAGACCAAAACAGACAGAGAGAGAAGGCAAAGAAAGGGAAGGAGAAAGAGGAAAACAGAAACGAAAGGACGCCAGTGCTTTTTGAAAACGAATTCTTCTAAATCTAAGGAGCTGGTACTCCAGATTGGTTAGGGTAGTCCTCTAAATGATTTATTTAATGTAACATGAAATTGAGCAACGGTTTCACAATGTACACAAGGAAAGCTTTGCAGACAGTAAAGTCTTACTAGGCTATGGAATAACCTACCAAAGAAACTAGAATCTTCCACAATGACCTGAGTTATTTAAAATGCCAGTGAACTAAGAAACTGGGAAAACGAGGATAAAACATAATGAGGGTGGGGAAGTAAGTACACAAAGTGGCCTACGAGAGCTGCTGCAGATTAACTCACAACACTGAGTTTGATTTTGCAAATGAGGAAGAGTATATAATTTTCAACGCCACTTCCCAAAGATACTTCATTAAAGCAAAATAAACCAAAGCAAGGGACTATATGCACCAAACTTTCATACAAGCAAACTGAATTTTAATTTAGAGGAATTCCTTGTAACTCATCAAAAATTTTTTTAACAAATGAGCTTCAATTAATCACAAACAGCCAACTAACCCTAGCTGTGTAACTTGAGACTTTCCACTGCAGCCTAGCCTAGGAGGTAAGCACATCCCTGCAGTCCATCACGAAACTACTTTGCCTGCACATTACACATACAATTCTGCTGCTCAGAATTGTAACACAGAGCTCTCTGAATCTCTTCTAGTTTTTAGTGATGACTGATTCATGAATCTTTTAATGTTAAAATAACTTCTGCTAAACTTACCCGTGTAAAGTTTCCTTTAACAGTTTTTTTGTGTCAGAAGTAGAATCAAAGGAGCGCTTTAGCAACCCGCAGCAGCAATGAGCAAAGGGAGACCAGTGTGTGTCACTCCCCTTCGTAACTAGAGGGTGTGGGAAAGTAAGTTCCTAACTGGAGGGTGTAGGGAGGTAAGTCCCTCTCAGATTCAGGATCCACAATTTGCATTTTTGAGCTGTCTTTGAGAACTTCTTTAAGCAGACTGGTCCAGAATCAGACCAAATCTGATCAATAACTGGACTTGGTTCAGGTTCCATGTTCCTTTTGAAAATGGGTCTGAATCTAGGAATTCTGAGGTTTCAAATCTTAAGACACAAGCTAGTTTTATGTTCAAAAATTACAAACACAAATCCTATATATATTGAAAAATATGGATAAATTTACCTAAGGATAACTGAGAATTACAGTAATCCTGACAAAATTGTTCACTCATGAGATGCATTAGAAAAGGAAAGGATCCAAAAATCCTCAACACAAGCCGGGCATGGTGGCACATGCCTATAATCCCAGCACTCAGGAGGCCGAGGCAGGAGGACTGTTGCGAGTTCAAGACCAGCCTGGGCTACAAAGTGAGCTCAAGACCAGCCTGAACTGCATAACGAGATCCTGTCTCAAAAACACTAAAAAAAAGTTAATTCTAAGTTAATCTATAATAATGAAAAACTAGAAATAAGAGGAGAAACAATATTTCGGGTAAGTGAAGCCATGAGGTATGATGGATGTGCTTTTGTAAGGGCTATGTTTTGTTATAAAAATTAGTTTTTCTTCTAAAGTAGAATGACTGTCACACATTGAGAAAGAGATTTTTTAAAAAAGGACAAAGAATTTATACATTATTAGATTTCTAGGAAAACTAAATCATTAATAAATAATTTAGTACTAAAGAGCTGTGCAAACAGTATGCTAATAAGTCCCTCTATAAATGGCAATGCTATAAATAAACAGCCATATAAACTAGCAGTAAAAACGTTCTCTTTTACAGTAACAATCGCTTTGTCTCACCTTGGCACCATATTTGGAATAGTTCATTTCTGTTAGTGTTACTGGCCGTAATTTGTCAATATCTCCAAAGGCTACTCCAGGCACATAGAGGGCACAGACAATGTGAACCCATCTAGAAGGAGGGAAGATACGATTTTGCTGTCAGAGCCTTTCACGAAATTCTCACATGGAAAACAAACACAAAACCTGTGCCATCTTAAAATACCACGGAAAGAAGTCCTTGATCAAATGTTAAAATCTTAACCTCAGACGCGTAAATGAAGAATACAGAACACCAACAGAATGACAGCAGGTAGTTACAGAAAACATGCCAGCGTTAAGCACTGCTTTCCCTTAGCTTACCCACAACTTAGATTTAACTATTTTATTTCACTAAAATTCACTGCACTTTGCCCTCATCTGTTACCCTCAATATCTGCATAAAACTACTACGTAAGTGAAACAAAACATTTCCGTATGCATATGAGAAACATTCAGTCACTGCTATAAGCATTCAGAGAACTCAGGATCCTAATTTAAGAACTGTGAGGTTTACTCTGCAATAATTAGATAAAATTGTTCTTTACTGCTATTCTTCCAACAAAAGATGTCATGTAATCCTAAGGACATACTTTAAAACACATTTGGATATGCAGTTTAACTTTCTTCCCACGTTCAAATCTGATCACTGGAAGAAGGTAGGATACAAATATAATATTTATTCACCGAACAGTGTACGTACTAAGATTCACACGCCTCACACATCAATATATTTTTAAAGTTTGAACAATGCTGTAACACGAAACACAGAATGTTCTGTTTCAGTAGACTTTTAAAAAACTGAGAGCTGGTTCTGATGTCATGCTTTTAAAATTGATCTGAACCACTTTTAATACGTTCCGCACTCTGCCTACAGCCAGTGTTGAACCACTGTCTCTGAAGTTTAAATAGCAGATTTATATTGCTTCTGTAAAAACAGGGTAAAAATGAGATGACAGATTTACTGACTTTGAATATACTAATAACAACTTCTGCTTTCTTTCAGATGAGAGGCTGTGAAGAGTACATGGTTCTGGTTTTATGATACAAGTTTTAAAGGACTAAGAATCAGTGCACAGAGGTACTGAGGAGAACAGTACCAAATCTTTTTAAATGTTATCTTTTTATTAGGAAAAAATCCTGATTTTCCTGATAGAACATTTTAATCCAACCTCCCAAGTGCATCCTGTGGAGTTCAATATACAGATACACATCTCCAGCCAGCAGCGCTTTCTCCATGTAATCCGTACAGTCTGCGGGCTCCGCTGGTGTATTAAATGTCGCTGTGCTCTGTAGGAGTTCATTTTTGATAAACACGACAGCTGGCTGCCTGCTCCATACTGACCTTCTTAACATGTTTTAACAAGTCACACAAGTACTGTACACTTCCGTGTGACCGGCACACAAGTGTATCATTTTGTCCAACCACTCGTGTGAGGCTACCAACTTGATCCCTTCTTAAAAATACGTATCAAAGTAAGTGAAAATTGCTAAGACAATTTTGGTCACTTTTAATATCAGTATGTATTTTTTATGTGTTTAGCAACATATTTTAGAATCCTGTAATTAAGACAAATCAGGAAACGAAAACCAAAAAACATCTTCCTTTTACTTTACCATCCATTTTGCTTGGAGCTATGATGACAGATGTGGATCGGGGAAAGGAGCAGAAAAATAAGCATCACATAAAGCCACCAGAAAACAGTCAAAAGTGTCATTCTAGAATAGAGACCCCTTATAGCTCTTTTAAATGCATACGTTAATAAGGCAGACTCAATAGCAATGTACTTCTCAAAAGATTCCTTTCAGAACGGAAACTATATTAATCAATCATATGATTTTGAAATGCTTTGTATTTATAGTGTCTTTATAACATACACTCTTGTCAGTATGTTAATTTTATTCCTTCACTCAATAAACAATTCCTAAGTATCTAACAGGCAGGGAGTGCTACAAAAGCAGTTTAAAATTTACAAATATGTATGTGTCTAACCTGCTGTCTCCACTCTGTAGTTAAGTACTAGAAAGGAATAAAATCCTGCAAGTTTTCTGTGATGGGAGATTACTTTTCTCACTTTCCATATCAAAAAATGGCCTCACAGGATTAAGTGAATTTCAGAATACAGTAAGGCTGGTAAGTGATAACTGTGACTTAAAAGAACTAAATGCTGCCCTCCACTGCTCTTACAGTGCTTACTTGGAAAAATTAAGGAATTTAGCTCAGAGCTTTTTTTCCTTACACAATAGACAAGAGAACAACCAAGAAGGACAAAAGGAATGCATGTCTCCTATTTCCCATAAGCGGTCTGTAAGGTATTTAAGATAGGGTAGAACATTTGTCCTGAGGTAAGAATTAAAAATGTAATCACACTATCCTTACAGTTTTCACACATTCCATACATCACCTTCTATGCAGAACTTGTGCCTCACATCAACAATAAAAGGGAAAAAATTCCAATTAAGCCCCCTTGACAGAAGGCAATTTCAAAAACTAAGCTTTTTCATTCTTTCTATACATTACTCTCTCTTTTCTCCCACTTTCCATTTAAAGCTGGAATACTAAAAGCCTGTCAAATTTTCTTAACTTTTTATATCTTGAATCAAGCTGGTACTGCAGCCAGCAAAATGAAATAAAGTCCTATAATTTCCATACCTCTATGCTAGTGTAAACATCAATACAAAGTGTTCAAACAGTAAATAAAAGATGTTTCTGCCAGGCTGCGTATCAAGAGAGCGTCTCCACGTGTAACAGCCACCACAGCTACTGAACACACTTCCCAGTAGATCACAGCGCAAAAGAGGCCTTTCTGTTCCCCACCGGACACAACAAGCTGTCTGCCTTCCTCCCTTCTCTCATGTGTAGCCTACCGGGCATTTACTCCACACAAGAAGACACAGAAAAGCAATCACATCAAGTGTGCAGCTCAGAACATCATAAACAGAAGCACAGGGGATTCACAAGCAGCCCGGTCACAGGCAGTATATGAACACAACAGAAGCAGGACAGCAACCTTCCAGCATCAGTCTCCTTGAAAATCCCGTCCTGGTTAGGGCACAGCTCACAGCTGGGGGAAACACCGCATTTACAAGCATCACAAAACCAAGGCTCCGTGGAGTTTTCAGAAGCTGAACTCATGATAGAGTCACTCTCTCCATCAACCCCATAGCAACCTAAAAGAAAACAAAAAAGGAAAGAAATAAATACTTATTATTAAATAGAGTTTCTTTTCTAAACTAGTATTTATACAATACCCGTCCCCCAGAAATAAAAGAGGTGGGATGTAGAGGAAAATGTTGAAAAGGCTGGTCTTGAACAGGAGGCTGAGGCAAGAGGATCATTGCAAGTTCAAGACCAGCCTGGGCTACAAAGTGAGCTCAAGGCCAGCCTGAACGGCACAGCGAGACCCTGTCTCAAAAAGACAAAAGAAGAAAAAAACAACTTAAAGAAGACGATGACCTGGGATTACAGCTGTGCACCCTTACACCTGGCTGACTCCAATCAATCTTAAGTTATTCTTGTTTGACTCGTCTAGCAGCTGCTGTATTCTTTCTCATGGTCCCTTGCTGTTTTTAAGGAATCTTTCTTTTTATGATCCCTAACTGAAAGCCTGTCCTCACACTGGCTTAATTTGCTGAGAATATTTTCAATGGAATTTTTATTCTCCTGGTTATCTGCTTGAATCTGCCTTACGGATTCCATTTCTTTCCTGTGGTGAGTATTCATGGCTTCCATAATTTTTGTAAGCTCCTCTATGTTTTTGTCTGTATTTTTGCTTTAGAGTCACTGAGCATAGTTTTTTTTTTTTTTTAAAAAAAAGATTGATTGAAGTCAATGAAAAATTAGCAGATAGCACAAATAATATAAAAAACCTGTTCACAGATGTCATGGCAGAAAACTTCCCTGGTAAGGAAAATAAATCTGACATCACAGACAAGTGAGGCATATATAACTCCAATTAGCCACAATCAAAGAAACTCTCCAAGCATATCATAATCAAGATTTCACAAATTCAACACAAGAAAAGAATCGTAAAAGCTGTTAGCTAAAAGAAACAAATCACCTACAAAGGAAAGGCCATCAGAATCACAGCTGACTTCTCAGTACAGACACTCAAGTCAAGAAGAGCTTCGAGTGAGGGACCCAACTAAGAAACAGAAGTACATCCCTAAGGAACACAGATGCAAAAATCCTCAGTAAGATGCTGGCAAAAGAATGCAGCAAATCATCAGCAAGATTATACACTATGATCAAGTGGGATTCACCCCAGAGACACAGGGATGGTTCAACATATATAAATCAATAAATGTAATACACCATATTAACAGAGCCAAGGACAAAAATCATATGATCTTCTCAATAGATGCAGAAAAAGCTTTTGACAAAGTCCAGCACCCATTCATGATAAAAACCCCACAGAAAATTGGAATAGATGGACTTTACCTCAATCTGATAAAACCCATCTATGACAAACCAACAGCCAATATCATACTAAACGGACAAAAACTGAAAGCTTTCACTCTAAAATCAGGAACAAGACAAAGATGTCTACTGTCTCCACTCTGATTCAACACAGTCCTGGAAACTTTAGCCAGAGCAATTAAAGAAGAGAAAGAAATAGATACGACTTTTTTAATGTGATAAATAGATAAGACTTTTAAAATGTGAAATCATAAATTTAAAGGAAAAATAATTTTATCCTTGGAAGCAGTTATTGTTACCAAAGAAGAAAAATCTTTCTGTAAAGGCAGCAGTAAGCAAAATGTTGTATTCAAAGAAAAAATTATAAAACAATAAATACAGTCAATCTATTTTGTCAATGAGCTATGCAATACCACAGGGGAACAAAATATATTTTCTTTACAAAATCATGTTCCTTTACAACAAATTCTTTCCAACTAGAGAAAAAAATCTGTACTCAGACAAAGTAGGCAATTACCAAGATAATAAATCCCCCAGGGGCTATGAAATTTATCAACTTCATTCAGCACAATCAGAACAAATCACAGCAGTTCACTTCTTTAGAATAAAGGAAAATTTCAATTCTATATTTAAGGAATACACTGCATAGGGAAAACATTTGCACAGAGTTTTTCAAAGTACCTACATAAAACTTCAGGAGTGATTTGTGAGCTCCACTATCAAGATATTTCTCCTCTGTAACCCAAACAGTAGTACTGTGCAAGCTGAAAGAACAACCAGCAAGTAAGAATGTCTTCTTTGGCTTCACCGTCCCGAAAAATGACCCACACTGCATCATCACTTCATAGAGTTCCCGCTTTCCCAGTCACTTTCACCTGTGACTTTTTCCACATTGCTCAATAATCCCATTGGATTTAGTAAGATCCAAGTTTTAGCAATTTATATCCAGTCCAGCCCATTTCAACTTATACCCAAATACATTTTAAAATCTTTCTTGCACACAAAATATAAGAATGGAAAAAACTTTTTTATATGGGTAAATATATAAGATAAATTTAAATACATAAGACTCACTTTATATATGTTAATTATATTTTCCAATAAGTAAACAAGGAAAACATGTTTCTATCACCATGTAATTAGGATTAACCTGTAACAGTAATCTACACAAATCATATTTAAGGAAAAATAATATAAAGTATGTTCACAACTATTTTGAATTTTACAAAATTATGGATGGGTCCAAGTTAGTGGAAATTTTCTCCAGCTATGCACAGGGAAACAGAAGATTTGCAGACTTCTACCTCTTATGTATGTAACTCTGGACAAACCAAATTGCTTAGTAACCACATGTGTACTATACATTTAATATGTAACCTAGTATCTCTCACTACATAAAACACAAGAACACAAGAGCTGCAACTGGAAATACTTCTACTGTATTTAATATGCTATCACTAGACCTTGAATTATAAAGCCTACCCTTGAAATACGATATCAAAATGATCAATATTGCTTAAAGTATCTATAATATATGCCACCCACAACACATCCTGAAACCCAGAAGAACCAGAGCCCAATGACTTATAAAAAACCAAATGGTTATTACACAAACATACTCTACCTAGTAAGCACTCCTGAAGATATATTCTTGCATGTAGTAAAAAATAAAAATAGCCTAGGGCTAGGCCAACAGAAGATTAAAAAACAAAGAGTGGACAAAAACGTAGTACACTTCATTTCATTTGCTGCATAGCAACTAAATCTGAGGGCAAGTGCTAGAAATGCACTAGCTAATGTTCTGTCATGTACGGCAATACACACCTGACAGCTTTCCTCAGACATACTGTAATCAGTATGTCAGGGCAAGTGACCTCCCACTGGGGGGTACCCTGCCATTACAAATCAGTTACAAGCTCTGTGACAAAGGTACTTATAACAACTGACAGGCTGCAGCCCTCAGATTTTAAAGAAAAGAAAGATGTATTTCCTTTCAGATGAAGTGAGATCATACAGCTATGCATTTAATAAGCAACATCTCGAGTAACATGTTTTAGCACAATCTCAAATTAAGAACCTCTTTTAACTATGATCATCTCAGGGTAAATAATCTTAGAAAAAAGGAAGAAAAGATAAAACGCACCGAACACTATGGTTGTCTGGCTATTAGAAGTACAAGTGATGGCTTAATACCCACCTCTTGATGGTGCAAAAGCCATATCCATTTAGTTAAAATCACCCTTTAAGTTTTGATCTTTTCCAGGCTACTGAAACACTGTATAATAATCTTTCTCAATATTAAGGAACAGGAGAGAACCACAGCTCCCAGTCAATCATGTAACTGTGAAAATACACAACTGATTCACTTCTGTAGTACACTACATTGCTAAACTCGGATGCTCAGGAGATTAGCTGTATTCAGTGCATATTTAACGTGTGATATTTTATCCACATTTTATGGAAAGGTAACCCCATGATAACTCAAGAAGCACTGTATTCGAAATATTTTATTCTTTCTGTTCTGTACCACCTGTACTTTATTGTACATTCCTGCCTTAGATTACAGGAGCAAAGTAGTCTTTAGTAAGCAGAGACACTGAGAAGTCCATATTTAACCATGGGATATTTAAGAAGTTGCTTGCCTTAATTACAATATAGAGAACTGTAACTTTAAGCACATGAATTTAAAAATAAAGCAGAACACAAATTAAAACACTACTTTCTATTACACCTTAGAAATTTCATTTTCCAGAATTAATTTTATATGAAAATTCATTTTGGAACTCAGAAAGTAAAAAAGATAAAGCTACAGGTGTTGACTGTATAAAAAAAAAGTCTAAACAATGACAATTACCATAAAGTTAAAAGGCACAGAATAACATGGAACAAATATTTGCAAAGACAGAAAATATTGTGCTGGGCATGGAGGTGCACGCCTGTATTCCCAGCATTGGGGAGGCTGAAGCAGAAGGATCGCTGTGAGTTCCAGACCAGCCTGGGCTACACAGTGAGTGCAAGGCCAGCCTGAACTACACCAAAAGAAAAAAGAAAAAAAATATTTGCAGTGTATCTCAGTTACCGTTCTCACTGCTGAGACAAAATACCTAAGGTTAAAGGAGGAAGGTTCACTGTAGCTCGCAGTATATACAGGTTTCAGTCCATAGCTGGCTGACTCCAAGGCCGGGTGGCACGGCAGAGCGTGATGGCAGAGCAGTCGATGGTGTGGCAAACCAGAAGGCAACAAGCAGCAGCAGCAGCAGCAGGCTCATCTTCTTCATGCTCTGAGGCTACCAGCCTACGGACTAGTGCCACCCACACCCAGAGCGGGGCTTCCACTACCCACACCCCTAATCCCACTGTCACCCTTACTCCACATTCACACGCCCTAATCCAGCCCCGTTCAAGACCACAGGAGGCTTCAGGGGAACATCTAGGTACAAGCCGTAACATACAGGCAAAAGATTAACCCTAGAAAAAAATTCCAGTAAGTCAGTGACGAACGGAACTGGTTAAGAAATGAAATGTACAGGCAAGTAACAAACTAAAATGTGAATGGCCACAAGATACCCAACTTCGCTCATAGTAAGGAGAATGTACATTTAATAAAGAGACAAATGTCCAACACTGCAGATTAAAGGAGGACAGGTTCACTCCGGCTCACAGTGAGTCCAGCCTGCGGCCCGCTGGCCCCATGGCAGAAAGGGCGCTGCAGCAGGGCCTGGCAGAGGCGAGCGCTCGGCCCACGGCAGGTAGGAGGCAGACAGGGAGAGGCAGCAGCGCGCATGCACCTTTCCAGATCGGGCCCAGGGACCTGTCCCTCACAACCGGGCCGAACCTCCCAACAGCACCTCCAGCACACTAATCCTCGCCTGAGCACAGTGCCCCATGACCCAACCAGCTTCGGAAAGCCTCCTGAACCTCTGAGGGACATTTATGGTTTAAACTGTGACAGTATGCAAGAGTAAAGAAAACCTCACTAACACGCAATGTTATCTAGTTCACAGGCTGTCTAGCAGAGTGGTAAAGCACTTGCCTAGCATTCCCGAGGCCCTGTGTTCAACACCCATCACCACAAAATAATAAAATGAAAATAAAACAGAAGCCCCACAAATCCTTCAAGTACATACTTTGTGCACTATTAAAAAAAGTATCATTCTCTTATATAAAATGTTCTCTTATATAAAATGCACACAAAAGGAACCAAAAGTCACAAACCTGTATTCCTAAAGCCACACTAATGAAAGTCCAAAACAAACACATTTATTCTCTAAGATCAAACTCCTCTGAAAATATAAATTTAATATCTAAAAATGCATGAAGCATTAATAGCCTGAAATTATGCATGTATACTATTAAATACTATTTTCTAACCACATCTGCTATACTACAATTTGTAGGATTTGTAAGAATTACTTTCTGGCTAGGGGTATGTAGTGGCAAAGCATTTGTCAAGTATGTGTAAGGCCTAGGTTTAATTTGTAGCTCCAAAAGGAAAAAAAAGTGAAAACCACTTTATTACACATCACATTTGGAATCATCCTTCACTATTTTGTCAAACCTCCAGTTCAAGAAAAACTACAATACCAAGGACCTGTACCATTTTCTAGGCCACATCTCAATATAAGAACAACAACAAAACAGTAAAACTAACTTTTAGAAAGTAACCTTTAAAGCAATGGAGCACAGATAGTTTTCTGGACAAAGGATGATGGTACAGCTAAATAAAATGATGCGAAAAAAATACGTAGACATGCATCTATTCCCTAACAAAAATTAGCTCAAAATGGATCACTGACTAAAGTAAATGAAAATTACAAAACTGTGGGGCTGGGGATTTAGCTCAGCGGCAAAAAGCGCCTGCCTGGCAAGCGCAAGGTCGTGAGTTCAGTTCCCGGTACCGGAGAAAAACCAAAAAA
>NW_004955432.1:17535156-17555012 GCF_000276665.1 Chinchilla lanigera | reverse complement strand
AAAAAAAAAAAAAAAGAAAATTATAAAACTGTGAGGAAATAACACACGAGAAAATCTAGATGACCTTCTGTACGTGGTGACTCTTTAGCTTCAACATTCAAGGGAGGATCCATGGCAGAGATCATTTAAATGTGAGGCTGCCGCCTTGCAGACACACACTGCGAGAACAGATCTGCAAAAGACATGCCTGCTAAAGAACTGCTTTCCAAAATACGTAAGGAACTCTCGAAACTCAACAGCAAGAAATAACATACTCTAATTAAAACTGGATAGAAGATCTCAACTTGACACCTCTTCAACAAAGATACAGATTGCAAGTAAGCGTATGAAAAGATGTTCTATACCATGTCCTGTGTTGTTAGGGAAATACAAACTAAAGCTACAGTAAGAGATCACTATGCCCCGGTCAGAACGGCCAAACTGCAAGAAGGAGCACCACAGCCAGTGCTGACAAGAGTGTGGACCGTGAACAGAACGGAGCAGCCAGTTGCCAGCAACACCATCAGCCGGGGTAAACAAGAGACACTGTGGGTCGGTTTAGTGTCCCGCTTCCCGAAGAAACGCTTTCTGATTTGTTGGAACAACTCTACGGAAGTGTTTTTAGAGGAACTACTGTCAAATTCACCAAAGTCTTATTTTACCTTTTCATAAAATAAAATCCTATCCATTTTATACCTAAATAAAATATTTGCAAATTGCCATACAATTTGTAAAAAGCTGTTTTGTACATTTCTAAAAATACAGTTAATGATTCTGTGCTAAAAGATTTCTCACAAAGAATCATCGTTTGTATCTACACTTACAGAGTAATAACCACTGCTTAGATAATCTTATTTTATGAAGAACGTGAAGGTAGCCTTGAAACGAGTAATTCCTAAACGCAAAGAAAATTTTGCAAGAACAGCCTCAAAGTGAATTTATTAGTATAAAAGATGTTTAAAACCATGAATGCCTTAAAATTTCAAGAACTAAAAAGCAATAAACTACAGTATATGAATATATTCAGAGATAAATGTTTCAGAGCAAGAGTTAATAGCCCCAATGCAATGAACTCACGAGTCATCTATTTTCACCACCAAAGTACACTACGCTTCCTTACCTATTCTTGTAGGAAAATCTGTATGCGACACACGAAGCACTTCTCATGTCCACCACCACACAGCCCTTACACCTTGGAGACAGCCTCACCCCACCTGCTCACGGTCTAGAAAGATGAACCCGCCACACGGAGTCTACAATTCGCTTATACAACTGTATCTTTGCTCTTATGATAAACACGTCTTCCCCAGTGTGACGCAGTGAGATGGCGGAATAGATGTCTCTGCTTCTGTTTCCTCGCCACTCTTGCACTTAAATATTTATATACTCAAGATAATAAAACATGTTATTTAAATAGCAGTTAATGTTCATGTCAAATATATACAGAAAGCTGTTTCCAAATCACTCATCTTCTCTAGGAATAGTAAGTTTAGAGGATACATACAAGCCAGGAAATGCAGAACAGGGTAAAATATTTAAAATCATGACTTTACTCTGAATGAGACAAGCAGGTAACATGAGCCACAGCCGCTGGAAAGCAGGCCGAGGAGGGACTCACGTTGGAGCCCTGTGGCCCCACGGTCCTGGAGTCTGGGCTGGAGAACCGGGGGGAGCGCCCTTGGGATTTTGTTAGGAACCCTTCCTCCGCTGCTGCACGAAAGCGGACTCTCACTTAACTTCCTACTGGTATTACCCTAGAAGGCTCATGAGGAAAGAACATTCACTCAATGACTCGCAAACACTGCACATGGTAAAAATGACTCCTACTGGAAGATGCGTCTGCACTGAGAAGAACAATAAATGCCCGGCAGAACACCTAACGTGGGCTTTCCTGAACGCAGTAACTCTGGCGGGAGATAGCACATACGACCATAAGACTGTAGAAAGATGTGTGGGCTCCTGAACGGAATAAAGCCTCTGGGTCAGGGTGACTCCTTGGAGCCACCTGAGGCAAATCTTGTTTCCTCGCATCACCAACAAATGAATTACACAGCATAGAGACTCACCTCAAGAGGTTAAAAAACCACTCCATTTCCCTATTTAATGAGTAGCAGACTAGCTAGCTTCCAAAACACTGAAAAACACCACACTCGGAAACACGGCTTTCCCTTGGCTCATCTTCCTCTCCTCCTTCTCCCACAAGAACAGGGCTCTGATTTGACTGCTCGGGGCGAGAAAACGACAGTCATTAGCAAGCACTCAAAAAATCTGTGAACTTGAAGCATCATCACAGAGAGCTAAAGGAATGACACACAAAAGCTTTGACGGCGTTACAGACACCAATTTCTGTTTTACTTGAATGGCATTACTACTCAGCTTCAACATCCTATTGACCTGCCTTCGCTTAAAAAGACATTTTAATTGCTTCTAAAACAAATCAAGACTACCTTAGAAAGAAGACAGACTTGCCCCTGAGGCCGCTGGGAGCGGGTCTCCTCCCCTCTCACCCCAAACCCGAGGCCCTGGCTCCAACAAGCCCCGCCCCGCTGTCCTGCCAGCCCCATCACTTCCACAGGCTCAGGACAGACGCGGCCTCCGCTTACGCGGAAGGAGGCTTCTAACTGCCCTCAGGGATCAGTGTCTCCTGCTCTTCGCACTGTCAGAGTCCCCCCAGGTCTGCCAGGCTGGTTTACGTGAACAGGCCGTAAGCAGTGACAGTAAGCGTTCACTTTCGTAACCTGTCCTATTTGGACCCTACCCTAAGTATGTTGTTCTCCTTTCTTCTGCCCCTGCTTCTCTCTGTGCTTTCCATCCACTTGTGAAGCCATGTGACACAGGCATTTCTGTCAGCGAACCTGTTTTCCCACAACTTCTGGGACAGCTCGCCTAGGTGGACACGTAACAGGCGACCCCCGCGTTAGCGTAATTTCCCACACGGTGCACTTCTTCACCTAACCCTAAAACATCATCAGACACGGCTGCGCCCGTTCCGCCCCTGAAACACTTTCTTCAGATCACCACTCACGCTCCGCTCACGGCCAGTGCTCCCCATGTCCTCTGAAACCGAGCGAACTGTCCTCGGAAACTCTCCGCACGCTTTCCTGACGTTCTCCCGCACTCCCTTTAGGTCACCACTCACCTCTCTCGTCATCTCAGAGGACTTTCCTTTCCGGTCTCTTATATACAACTGCCGTCAGTTCACCCAAATCTTCTCGTCCACAGCATTCCCTTTATTCCGGGATCTGCTTTATCTTTCTGCATAGATCTGGCCTGATCCTCACTGTCCGAACTGCGCACCTGGACAGCTGTTGGTCTGTTCATGTGTCATCACTACAGCCTCCTCCACGTGGGAGGACAAAGGGAAGTAAGGCAAGGACACAGAGACTGCTTTGTAGACTCATGGTCTTGACAGGAAAAAATTAACTAGTAAACAAAATCATAACACACAGAAAACAGGAAGGTACCGTCTAAAGCAAGTGCCCAAAGTAACATCACTGGTCATTACAGAAATAAATAACGTTCCCTAATATGATGCTGAGAACACACCGTAACTTTTGTGACTTGCCCGCCATAAGCACAAAACCTATAACCTGCATCTACTCATGGGAAACACATTTAAAAACCTGATAAAAGGACTTTCTAAGGACGGGAAGGGGAGGGGAGGGGAGGAGGGAGAGAGGAAGCAAGCAAGCAAACTTGTCCTATATTCTTTAAATACCAATGGTGTGAAACACCAAAACTCAGGATTATTCCAGATCAAAGGTAACCAAACAGACACAACTGAAGCAATGCCCAAGTCCGGATTTTACTTTGTTAGAAATGACAAATACTGCCTGTAGCTTACATAAGGGTCTTCTATCAGTGGTGTTTGTAAGAGATGACCCTTGTTCTTAGTACATAAAGCACTCTCGTTCTTAGGAATACATACAGAGGGAGAGAGAGAGAAGACTATGTCCACAGTTTACATTGAAGTTAAAAAAAATCATTACATGAAAGAAAAGATAAAGCAAATACAGTAAAATGTTACCATTTGGAAAACCCTTGCAAAGAATATATAGAAATTGTATTATTCCTGTAAGTTTTCCATAAGTCAGAAATTATGTCATCATAAATTTCTGAAGTGAAAATTCAGTATTAAAAGGTTCAAAAATTATAATAAGGAAAATGGTATTTTCTCTCTTTTTTTTCTGTCTCTTTGAGACAAGGCTTTGCTGGGCAATTCAGGCAGGCCATGAAGTCACTTTGTAGCCCAGACTGGCCTTCAATTCACAGAGATCCTCCTGCCTCAGCATCCAAGTGCTGGGATTACAAGCATGTGCCACCACGCCCACCAGGAAAAGAATACTTCAACATTCAATTTTCACAAGAGTGGTTCCTGGTTCAGATTTTACAACATGATCGCAAAAAAAGAAGTGATCTCTATTATAAATTCTCCTTTCAAATTCAAAATTTAAAAAAGTAACTACAAAAAAAAGAACTAGTGTAACAGTGACCGACCTAGAAAGCAAGTTTTTTACGAATACTATCTATTGGACTAACTTTGTTTCTACTTCTCATTTTATTTAAGAACTAAAAACAAATATCAGGAAGGAAAACATAGTAACACTGGTGTTTAGAGATATACTGTTTTCCACACTGAGGTAACCTGAAAAATACACCACACTCAAGGATACTGCATTAGGTCCACTGAAGCACCATGAAACATCAGAGAAAAAAACCTAGGAATAGTATAAACACAAAAAACTGTGGGTCAGCCATTTGCAAAAGCAGACAGACAGAGTACCTTCGTGGACTGTGATGCCGCAGTTGTCACACTGAATTATCTCATCGGCGTCCTCGCTGTTATCTCCCAGACAGACACAGCAAATCAGGATGTGGTCCATCTTTTGAGAACTCCAGTTCTGACTCTTCTCAAGAATCAGCGAGTCCTGACATTAAAATATATGGAAAGCACATTAGAGTTAAACAGTCACTTCAACAAGTACAACCCTCGTTATAAATTATGTTTAAGTATCTTTACACTTGCAGATTTGTCACTTTTCCCATTCTTTTAATAATTTCAACGTACAAAACACTTGACAACCATACTTCCTTATCAAAGGACTTCTAATCACCCTCTCAAATTTTTACTTCTCCGCAAGCTCCGCATTTTCTCTCCTCTATGAAAAAAACAGCACAAGTGCCTGCCTGGCAAGTACAAGGTCCTGAGTTCAATTCCCAGCACCAAAAAAAGAAAAAAACAGGCAAGCAAACAAGTCTTTAGTCTCCCTTGTCATTCTGCTTTTTCTCTTTAAACTAGAAGAAAAAATTAACCCACAATTATGAATTCTACAGATGAATTTTAAAGGTGTGAGTGTACCTAACACTTTGGGATCGTTTCCTGCTTCCTAAGAAAGACAAGACATACATAAATGAAACAGGAAGAAATAAGTTCAAGGTAACGTATGTGCAAGTGCGCAATTACTGGATGATACATCAGTGACAGCCTGGGTAGGTATATCTGCATACACAGGCACAAAAAAATCATCTACATAAGGTTCTGAGTTGTCCAGCTGCTAGAAAAACTATTCTATTGGGTTTATGTCAAGAAGTATCTAGTGTTGCCAGGCATGTTGGTGCATACATATAATCCCAGCACTCAGGAGGCTGAGGCAGGAGGATCCCTGCAAGTTCAGGGCAGCCTGGGCTACAAAGTGAGTTCAAGACTATTCGAAACTGCACAGTGAGACTTTGTCTCAAAAAGACAAAAGAAAGTATCTAGTGCAAACTGGTAACAAAGATATCTAGCTACACAGAGACCCTGTCTCAAAAAAAAAAAAGCTATCTAGCTAGTTATAATGTAGAAAGGTTCAGCAGGGCCAGGGTGGGAGCTCCATGCCTGACCGAGCAGTAAGTGCCTCAACAAGGACTGTCAGAATTGTGAAATGCTAGAACATCAAGCGTGCCGGGTGTCCATTTGGATAAAATACCAAGAGTAGACTCCCCGGTGCAACAGTGTAAGCGGCCAGCAGTGACTGTTGAGCACATTACAATTTGTTCCATGAGGATGAGACTAAAAAAAAATATAAAATTCCGAGAGATAAGAATCTTGTTTTCATTGAATCCTTTTGCACTACAGTTTTACACTTGACTAAGAAAATTGTTCCTGTCATACCTAACAGATTGACCTTAATATTACATATAATAGATGTAACTCCAGCACGCTGGGAGACTAAGGCAGGAGGATCACCAGGTTCGATCACAGATTGGGGAACTTAGTGACTTAACCAGATCCTGTCTCAAATATAAAAAACGGAAAAATAGCTGGAGACACAGCTTCAGGCAGAGATGCTGGACTCAATTCCCAGCAGCACAAAACAAAGAGATGGCACGGTGAACCTCACCATGTTCAAAAACAAAATATATGAGTTCCACACCATACATTCACGAAAGGCACTTTGTTCCATGTTAATACTTTCTGTATTTTATAGTCTCTGAAACTCTACATCCAAACGAAACATGTGGAGTCAACATTTCAGTACCAATTTGTAAATGAAACTTGAAAACACCTGAGGTCAGAATTAATAGTATTTTTCAAATATATTTTGTTAGTAACATCTACAACTGCAGTTTACCTGTAAAATAAATCAGAAAAGAATGCAACAGTCAACAAGCAGTTAAGGTCATTTCTCCTGCGAATTCTAGTGCTTCAAAGGTTTGGCATCTTATTTCTCTTTGTTATAAAACCAAACTACTCTAAAGTGAACAGATAACAAAGCTAATAAAGCTGAAAAAAAGTCGGTAAGAAAAATGTGTATTTTATTGTACCTTGGTACAGTAAAAAAACGAAAATCGGCCCAGATTTTCACACCATTAGCCAACAGCATTTGACTTAAAGTAAAACATCCTTGGATTTCATTCTCTCCTCTTACTTACTACTAGCTGTAGAAATTCAAAGGCGCAGCTTCCTCACAGGTAAAATGAGGATGATAAAGACAACACCTACATCATAAGGTGATTATGAGAATAAAATATGTGGCAAGGGCATCTCTGGCCATGCTAGGTACTCAGTAAATGTTCACTACCTCCTTCATTTCCTCTGAACTACTTCTAGCTGGTACAAGGAGAAATTTGAACTGACAACTTATTACACTGGGAGGTCTCCCTTAGAGCCATAGAAGAATAATGACAAGCCTCCATGAGCACTAATAATTTGAATGCTACCCTAAGTCCAAAAAGAGATGTTTTTCTTAGTATATCATATCTAGGTTAAACAATCCACAGACGAGGAAGCAACCTAACGAACGCCATGATTTGACAACTAAGAGACTCCCATTAATGGACTCTGCTGACATTCCTCTGGGGGAATTCAACTATCCAGCCCGGAAAGAGGGCTTGCCATTGGAGAAAAAATTTCCATGGGGCAGAAAAAACAGCATCACTGGCCAGCTCTAATTATTCTATTTTCCTATTTTGCTCAAAAAAACAGTAAGCTTCTAAATTGTACGCCTGCACCAATTTCTCTATATAGTTATCACTTAGAGACTACAAGTACACCAAACTACCTGGTCTTCCTGGGCCTGACTCCCAGCACATGAAACTCTTGCTAGAAATGTAATGCAAAGAGCGAAATTTGGGAAACTAGACCCATTACTCCCTTAAAAGGTGGGCAGAAAATGCTTCAATGGGAAAATTTAAATACACCCTTTGAAAAAAGTCTTTTTAATAAAGCAAAATAAGTTTAAGCATACTTATGATTAAATAAGTACAAAATCCAATTTGTTACCAATTTTTCTTAGCATATTTCTCAAAATATCTTTCATGGGAAAATTGTTAAGCTACAGTTTTTTTTTTCCCCCTTTGGTCTTTTGAGACAGGGTCTCACTCAGCAGTTCAGGATGGCCTTGAGCTCACTTTGTAGCCCAACTCTCAAAGATCCTCCTGCCTCAACCTCCCAAGTGCTGAGATTACAGGTGTGTGCCACCATGTTAAGGTTCTTAACACAAAATCTTAAATATATGGCTTTACATAAAAACCAAAATCAGAAAAGTGAGTTTTGTATGACTGGAGTTATCACCCAGAAAATAACTATTATTATAATGAATGGAATCTAATATTATTTTTACATAAGCAGAATAAATGGGGTACTACAGTAACAAATCAATGACTTGTTTCATTTTTTTCCCTTGGAAAAAAAGAAATTAATCTTTACCCCACAAATGTTAATACTGTCCAATGTTTTTCCATGGAATCTAAAATATGTTTAGCATCCACCGATACAAGTATTCCACAAAGATGACTGCAAATGATATATAAAATGGGCTAAATTTCACCTAATTTATGTTTGTAATTAATGAAAGGAAATTCCAATACACTTCTATAAAACAAACCAGAATAAAAGGTGAGAAAAAAATTAGCATGCCAATAATTCTTTGAGCTTTTGAAGAAGTTTAAATTTTTAAGAGTCTCAAATAATTACTTGTACATATCACTGGGGAAAACTAGTATGCAAGATCTCTCTGTATTATTTTATTACAATTGACTGTGAGTTACAAGATCTCAAAATTAAGTTTCTTTAATATCGAGGATGGTAATGATATTTGCAATATTAGAAATTAAAATGGAGATAATTTACAAAAAAATAACACTTGTACAATGTCAAGAAACTGATTTTTGTTCATGTGTTTTTTGAGACAGGGGCTTGTTATGTAGTTCAGGCAGGACCTGAACTATGTATCCTCGGCAGGCCTTGAATTCATGGTGATCCTTCCATCTGAGCCTCCCCTGACAGCTGGGATTGCAGGTGTGCGCCACCATGCCTAGTTTTCACCATCCCCAGTACAAAGTGGTATTTAAAGCTTAAAAGAACAGTAATACTTCAAATATATTCAACTACACACTTATTAGCAATCTAACAAGTATTTAGCAAACATGACAGGCTAAGCTAAACAGAAAGCTCAAGATACAAACACTGGCCATGAGGCAACTAAAAAATTAACTTTAGTCATTTTTTTAACAAAACCAAGATGTATGAATAGAAAATTCAGAAATGTAACAATCTAAATTGATTCATTTTTAATTAAAATTTCATATCTACTTGTAAACAGAACTAGAAGCATCAAAAAACACTAAAGAGTGAATAACACAGTTGTAAGGACAAAGTTATCAAACTTTCAGGTAGAGTGTTATTCTGAAGGAAATTTACTTTTCATAAATTCTGCTACATGGGCACTTTTATAAAGGGTGCTTCAAAATCTACTTCCTGACATGTCTGGGAACTATTAACCTAAACACACAGAAGGTCTCATAATTGACTAGTATAAATTAAAAAAAAAAAATAGTGCATGTGGCCCTCAAGTGCATCATAAAAGTTAGTCTAAAACTTCTTAAGCAGTATATTATGAAGAGATAATGTATATACATTTTATGTGGCAAACTTCTAAATAAATGCAGGTGTCCCCCCCAAACTTTAGCATACATCTAAACCACACTGCCTCTATTATTAGCTAGACTACTTTTGTATCAGCCTAACAAAAATGGAGAAAGAGATGTTACTCAAGAGTAAACATTTAGTAAATGCAGACTGTTAAGTGCTATCAAGTCAACTGAACACAAGCCTACATTAAAACCTTAACAACCAGATTTTTATACTTCCGCTTCCCTGAGGTAACGTTAGTAATATGGAACAGCTTGTGCTATACCATCAAAAATGCATTATAGTCTTAACGATACATTTCCTTTACTTAAGAACAGGATGGCACTGGAGGCAGGCAACATTCTTCATAGGAAAGTGGGAAACCTAAAAGTTAATCAATATTTACTACATAAACTGTTTCATCTCCACCGGCATATGACTCCTGATAGCCTGCCATAAATTTTGGTTAAAAAAAAATTATGCAATTTTGTATAAAAATTAAAGCAGATAAGCATTCCTACGAAATACTTATAAAAACATGAAAGAATAAAGCATTATAAGGGAACTCTACTAGTTTCAGATACTTCAATGATAGAAAAAAAAAAGCAGGTGGTAAAGAAGTAAATTTTGGTGATAAAACGTTAACAGAAACGACAGAATTATTACAGTTCTACGTGTGTTGTAACGGACACACCTCCACGTATGACAAGTGGATCTTCTGAAGAAAAACATGTACATAAACACACAGACAGACATAAATGCGTTGGGCTGAAGGCTCTTGCACGTTGGCATCTCTGGACCAAAAGGACAGACCTAACTTTCAGTAGCAGAACTTCGAGCAGCAGAACTGAGCCATTACTGTAGCTTTATTATAGAAATGTTTGTTCTATGATGGAAACTTTTTTTCTCATTTCTTTGTGGAGACAATTCTTTCCCTAAATACGCGTGAACAAAGTGTGTATTTACTCCATACATGCACAGCAGGACTTGGTGGCTACACTGATGATGAGTGCTGCAACCGGGAAAGAAGGTAAGGGCTCTAACACGTGTGTCTAAAAGGCCATTAAGCTGTCTACTGTCCTGCTCCAAAGTACTCTGAAACTCTACATTTTAGGTGGCTATGGAAGAAAGGTGACCTGATTTCCCGAATCAACTCAGTACCATTCAGCAGTGCTTTGAATACTCGGGAGAGGGATTAAAAAGTGCGCCGGAAACATCTACGATTCCGCGTCTACAGCTATGAAAATGCGTCTCCAGACACTTCTCGAGGACGGAGACTGCGAGGCCCTGCGGAACGGTGACAAGGAGTGCTCAGGAAGGGTCTGCTGAGTAAATGTTACATTCGGGGCTCGCACTCACGCCCACAGCTACACAGGACTTTAAGGAAGCCACTTAATGGAATGAGCAGAGTGACTCAGAGAACTCCCTTTCCCCAGACAGACAGAGATCAGAAAACCCGGGGTGCTCTACCTCGTTGCTCTTGCTCTGAGACAGTGCCAGGCTATCATTGGTTAGCTCCTCATCATCAGCACTGTTCCTGCTAAGAGCTTTGCTCTTCTTCTTCCTGCAGCCCGCCTCGCTGGCGGGGCTGCTGTGGTCCTCGTCGTGGCCCTCCTCGTTCTCGTCTTCGTCACTCCCACTGCCCTCGTCCTCGTCCTCCTCGTTGTCCCCGTCACTGCCCTCCTTCTGGGACGCCGACCGGCCTTTCCTCTTCACCGCAGCGGGCCGCCAGTCGTTGTCATCCTCACTGTCGTAGTCGTCCATGTCGTTCAGCTCCTCCATGGACACAAAATCCAGAAGCGGGCGGTTGCGGCGCAGATTCCACTTCTTGGGCTCACTGGCTTGCTCCTCCGTGGCGGTGGCGGCGGCGGGCGCGGGCAGGGGCGTGCCGACGGCGGGAGGGCTGGTGGCCGGTGCGGAGGGGGCCGCGGAAGCAGCCGCGCTATCAGACACTGCTGCTTTTTCCTTTTCCTTCTCTCTTTCCTTCTCTTTCTCTTTTTCCCTCTCTTTTTCTTTCTCTTTCTCTTTCTCCTTCTCCTTCTCCCTCTTCTTTCTAGGTCTCTCTCCATGATCCTCTTCCTCCTTCTTCTCCACTTTGATTAACTGCTTGTCGGGTGACAGTACTTCCTCCTCGGAAGAATTTTTCAGTGGTTCCTCTTTGACTTTAACATCTTCATTCAGTTCTTCCTCTAAAACATTTTCTTCAGAATCACTACAGGAGCCTTCTCCACTGTCCTTTGAAGGGTCTTCACTTCCATTACCACTCCCTTCAGAATCTGTCAAAAATATGAGAAAAAAAAACCACACATATGTATATACATACACACACACACACACAACGCTGACACAAATGAAACCACCAAAGTCGGTAACTTGCAAAACAATATAAACAACTTTAAGTCAAAAAATGGTAGACATTCCCAATCTGACTAAATAATAAATCAATGAAGTTGGTATAATGGTTTGAATTCAATAGAGCACTAATGAAGATGTCTAGAACTACATTAAAATATTTTTTTAAAAAAGAGCACTATTCTGTGTCATATAGCTCATGCTATATCTGGTACCCTGAGGTAACTTTTTTCTAAAAGTAAATGGGCCTTCTGAAAAACTGGAACGTTTGATTTTAACTTACTAGTAATATAATACAGAAAAACTGTGTCTACTTGTACCTCTTCCTTTTATTAAGTATATGGCTTATAAGTAACGAGTCACATCCAAAACAAGATAAATCTGCCCACCTACAAACTGTTTCATTTACTTTAATCTTAACCTACCAAAATAGGCAGAGGTGTTTATAATCAATTTGTGCCACATTCCTAATATACAAAAGTCAATTTTAGATCAAGGACATAGGTAAAAACAGACAATGGCAATGACATAGAAAATGGAAGATACAAGAGAAGCTATCACTTTTCCTGCTTATTAGTTCATACTAATAAAAGAGTCACCTACGCTTGCAAAAATTCTAGGCAGTAACTACTATAGGATGTAAAATGGAAGAAGTCGATAAAGAAATGAACACAACTTGGAAATGATAAGCCACAGCAGTCACTGAAAAGACAGACTGGAGGCCACGGAGCTTCCACTGGCCTCTTCCTAGCAAGCTTCCTCCACCCCTGCCTACAGCAGCCAAGTCCTCGCTTCAACGCTGCTCAGTGGCCGCCCAGGCCTCCTTCACGCCCAGTCAAATACATAAAAATCTAAGATGTTTGGAAGGAAGGATAAATGGGAGTAGGGAAAAGAGGAAGCAGGATTTTATACCAACAGACAAACCTACAGGAAAATGAGAAGAGGGCTATGACAAAGTAGTGAAATAGTCTGTTTCAACCTTGTTAATTTCAACGTGCCTTAACTTCTATAATTAACTGGGCATTAAGGCTGAAAAAAGTCTGTAAGTGGTGTCTGGTGTCTAAGACACCTCAGGTATCTTATACAAATGCCTGGCAACAAAAATACCCTACAAGATAAATCACACCTGTAATAAAAACACTTAACAGATGGTGACTGACCCTACGAAATCAACATCAACCTACAGATAATCACCTAGGTATCCACGGCTTACTCGGAAGTGTTCGGAAAACGTATTTCCATCCTAAACAATCTTGCACAGGACAGACAGGCAATATTGCAGGTCAACAGTTCTCTACCTGAAACCTGTGATGCCAGTGTGTTTCAAAATTCAGAATTACTGTAGAAGAGTAGCATGGTACAGTACACTAACACCCCCAGTGAATCCTATGTTGAAACACAGTATTTCTGCAGCACAAAGTGTAAAACACTTCCCAGTGCAACTGAGAAGCACTACAAATAAACTTTGTGCCAAACTTAGGGAATATTTTTGGACTTCTGAACTCCTTGAATTTCAGAGTGTGGGCCCATGATCATTCACAAACAGGTGACCAGCTTCCAGTCCAAGAATTCTACAATTATTAACGAAGTTTTGACGTTTCAAGTTACTCACAAACCCAAGAGACTAAGAAAACTCACCTAGGCTAAAACAAACAAGAATTTCTATGTAGTTTTTGTTTTGTTTTGTTTTGTTTTGGGTTTTTTGAGACAGGGTCTCACTATGCAGTTCAGGCTGGCCTTCAGCTCACTTTGTAGCCCAGGCTGGTCTCGAACTTGAACTTGTAACCTTCTTCCTGCCTCAGCCTCCGGAGTGCTGGGACTACAGGCTTGTGTTACCATGCCCAGCTATGTAGTTTTAAATAATAATAATCAGAGCTGACTTAACATTTCAAAGCCAAAGAAAGATCTCTTGTACACAATGACTAAAAACAACTAAAACACAAGCTATGCTATAATTAAGATAGCTAGATGGGGATAAAAGAAAAGTGAGACGGATTTTCTAGAAATCATGAGAGATACAAAAGTACGATTAACTGGCGCAGAAGTATGGATGCCTGATCAAAATGGACACCAACCAATCTTGCTGGGACTTGGCAAATTTTATAAAATGTCAGGGATCTGACTTTTGCTTTTGGTTTCCATTGCCAAAGCCAACTAATTAATTTTAAACGCAGAGGTATACTGGCTTCCTTAACTCTGCTTTGGTTTTATAGTTACTCTCAGTAGATGGTTCTATAATCCGCCAGTACTGGGGACTAAACCCAGGGCCTCACACATGCCAGGCAAAGAGCTACATCTCTCTCCAGCCCTTTCTAAATTTTAAACAGGATCTGGATAAGCTGCCCAGGTTAGCCTTGAACCTGAGATCCTCCTATTTCAGCCTCTAACTAGGTATGATTTATAGGCATGCACCATTATGCCCTGGCCCTACAGAGTAATCTTCTTTCATGTGTGTGTTACCGGGGCTTCAACCCGGGGCCTCTGCACTGAGTTACATCCCAGCCCTTTTTTTTTTTTTTTGAGACAGTATCTCACTAAATCACTATGTTGCCCAGCCAGGGCTCGAACTTGCAAGCCTTCTGCCTCACCCATTCCGACTGCTGGAATTGCACACTGCAAGTGCTGGCTTGAGAACAATTACTTTAAATTAATTTAAACGTTTTACAGTTAAGTATTACTAGAAGAATGTGAAATGTTCCCACAAATCCAAACCCTAGTAACTTGCCAAACCCTTCATTCACCAAATGCAACACATTATTACTCGTAGTCTAACTACGGGGAGCAGGAAGACTCCAAACTTTACCTTTCTTTGGTCTCTGAAAAATAACCTCATCTGATTAGTCACTACTTCTTTTTAGAACACGCGCACTTGAAGAATGGGGAAACATAGTATTTATATCCATAGCCAGGTAATGACGAGAAAACAACACTTTTGGCCACCTGTATTTTTATGGGCTGCAAAGACGGAAGTTCCTACTACTACAAAAGCATGGCATAATCTATCATAGCAAATCTATCATCTCTATACCCTGAAACAGAATACAGGATGGAGAAATGAGTCAGATATTTCAAATACAGCTATCTTAGGCAATTTCAAATCTCAAGTAAATTGTGTTACATTAAAAAATTTAAAATTGAAATAGTACTTGTATGTGGTTAAATAAAAGGTAACCTCTCTCAAACATACAATGCATCAGAAACTCTCCAAGCAATACCTATTTCAATTAACAGGCAGTAAAAAAAAAAAAAATTTAGTTATAGGACAAAAACACCAATCTTCAAGAATCCCTTCACAATAACTGATAAAAATTCATCAGTAACGCACACCACCGTCACCAATGCTTAAGTTTTCCGGGTGATAAATATTAAATAACAAAATCATGACCGACTGCTTTATGTTAATTTCACAACATAATTTTTCATCAATTGTATCAAACTGAGCTGTTCTATTAAATGCAACAGGGATCACTATGTGCCGTACAGACATAGTAGGTAACAGACAGATCATCAACCTACTGCTCATTCGGAGTTATCATCGCAGAGCCATCTCCGACTATGCACGGAAGTGTACCTCTTCAACAATCAGCCAGCCAGTCAACACGACTCACTCGACCTTCTGACTCTAGTTCTGCCCCGTGGTTACACTCTCTAAATGTAAATCTAAACCACTCGTTCTCCGGTGGGGACAATTTTCCCCCCTACCCCGGAGTAATGCATCACTGTCTAGTGCCACTGAAGACAAAGGTCGCCACAAGATTGAGGGAGCGTTGCTACATGCCTCTAGCAGACAGGGATGCTGCTAAATATCCTATGATATACACAAGTCTCTACAACAAAGAATTACCCAACACAATACACCAACAGTGCTGAGACTGAGAAACCCTCATCCAGTAATAAAAGCTCTCAATTTCCAGGTATAAGCCATTTACCATACTAAAGAGCACCAGCGCTTTTACTGTTATTTGAGATAGCCTCTGAAAATGTAGTCCAGGCTGGACATGAATTCCCAATCCTCCTGCCTCAGCCTCCCACATACTGGGACTACAGGTATGCACTACCATGCCTACCTTCCTTTTACTATTCTTTTACTCAATTCTCATCCCCCAAAATAAATGACATGTCCAAATTTCACAATTTTAACATTTAGCGTTTCCCCACCCAGACTGCTATTTCTCTAATAAGCCTTCTGCCTCCTTTAGTTCACTGTTTAATTCTTAGCGAATGAAACTGCTCCAGACGAACCTAATGCTAAAGTAATTTAAGACCTGAACTATGCAAGTCATCAATCATCCTTTGTATCACCTGTCATTTTATTTCATTATTATTGTAATAGTACTATTTCACTGTGAATTCTCTGTAATACCTAACAAAACACTAAATAAAGAACAAATGGTCAATGAACATGCTGATCCACTTATTCAAAGCCAGGCTAAGCACAAAGTAACATCAAAGCAAAATACTACAAAAGTCTCAGCCTGACTCCAGTTCAATTATCCTCTGACCATACTATCTAACTAAATTAACTGTGGATCAAGTTTTAAAATTAACCACTTTACTTAAATGGCACAGGCAGGGGAAGCCAGGACACGGCACTGCCATGCTGTCTTGTTTAACGAAGTAACACATGCGCACATCTTTTAAAACATTTTTGCACAGTAGACAACTCAATGTAAGCAAGTCTTGCATCTATCAGCGATCCAAGTTGCAAGCCACTTTAACCAGACTGAACCATGAAACTGACAAAAGCTAACTTTTTGGATCTACAAAACTCTAACTTCATATGGCTGAACCTAACATTTCTACATATGCCTCTTCTGCTGGGTATCATCACAACTGCAATACAGGTATACCATCTCAGGACAAGTTCATTTTAAACATTACTTACTGACTGTCCTCAATCAAAAATGAGAAAGTACTGACTTTACATTTTAGATAAAACTATTTTCCCCTTAACAATGTTCTAAAAATAGAGGCTTATAATTATTAATTTTGTCAGTAATCACTTGCCACTCTTACTGGTAGGTCATCCTTTAGCATTTAGATTTTTTTCTATTTTACTACCTGAGAAGCAAATTATGTAAAATTACATTTATCTGCTGGGGTATTGATAATAATCTTTTCATGTTTTCTGTATGTACTCTCTAAGCCTAACAGAAACACAAATAGTTTTATAATGAAAATTTCAGACTTCAAGATGATGATAAAAAGAAACTAACGCACATGATCACTAGAGGCCACCAATCTATCTTAAGTTCCAGGAAGTCAACAGTTCACTCAAAAAACAGTTCATTCAGGAGAGGTCATTCTGAAAGAAGATATGATCAATCACATGTCTACCTGCTTCTGAACTTCTAGTTTAACTGTGGTTTATGAGGTAAATTGCGAAGTCTTTACTTCTTGGGGATTTTTTCGTTTTTTGAGACAGGGTCTCCTTATGCAGTTCAGGCTAGCCTTGAATTCACTATGTAGCTCAGGCTGGAATTCAGTAATCATCCTGCCTCAGCCTCCAAGTGCTGGGATTATAGGTGAGTGCCACCACGTTCAGAATGATTTATAAGGCAGACTGGGATCCCACAACTGCAACCTGTTTTAAAAGCAGTTATCAACCTAACAGCTTATTTCCTACAAGACTTCAACTAGATATAGTTATCTCAAACAGCAAAGGTTAAAATAGAAACATTGGTAATACCAAGGCAGACATCTCTGCTATAAGAAACACTAATGTTCCTTAATCAAAATATAGAAAATATGGCCCAATTTCTTTGACTATGAATCAGTTTAAACAAAATCATTTTCTGCTAATTTCCTTTTTACAGTAATATACCAAGAACTACACAAATAAATTTGTGATTTTAGACCGTAGGTCACAAATTTAAAACCCTCAAGGACCAGGGAAGTATACTGTAAGTGCAGCAAAATAGGTATGACACGACAGGAAGGACAGGAAGTTATGTATTTCTTAGTGTTTTTATGCACCTAACAAAACTCATCCTGTAAGTAATAGTACTCTTCAAATACGGCTTGGATTTAATGTCAGGAATCTCTACTTAGCTTGATACCATAAATTATTTTAATAGAGTAGTATATATTTGTATAATCAGATTGTTTTATCTTTTATAAAGTAATGTCTGTTAATGAATTCTACTCAGATAAAGAAAAAATTAGCCATCAGAATTTATAGTCACAGAATTAATTTTAGAATACTTAAACTAAGTTTTAGACTTTAACCCATAACGGCATCTGTAAAAATTCTTAACTGTTGAGGCCTACCTATTTTTGTTTACAACCTTACTAACAAATCAAAACCACAGTCCAGCCACGAGGATGTTTTTCTCTTCAGGTCTTCTCCACTACAACTAAGACTTGTGATTTACCTCTTGTCTTTCCCCTTCCTTTCCCTTCTTTGAAAATACCAAGCATCACTAAATGGGAGACAAAGTACTGAGAAGCAAAGGTTAAACTAGTTAATCAAGATAAACATCAACTTTTGATTGCTGTGAGTAAACTCAATTAGTAACCACAATCTCCAAGTACTTTGAGTTTAAGATTACATCTACGCATTCTTAAAATCTAATGGTGAAAAGAATTATGGAGTCAAACACACTGGATCCACTACTGCCTGAGGAATCTTATGCAAATTCTTTAAACTTAGTACCCTCATTACTTATAAATACTGTCTCCTTTATTGAATTATCGTAAAAGTTAAATGAGATTAATGTCAACAACAGTTCCCAGCAAATCATAAGGCAAATTCTGTTTGGTGATGCTACTAAAAGTAAGGGTAACACAATACACTAATTTTATCTCTTATCCCTAGCAGGGAAAAAACAAAAGCAAAGAAGAACCGGAGGGAGAGATGACTAAACTCTCTGAAAGATACTTAAAAACTGTCATAGGGGGCCCAGGGTTTAGCTCAGCGACACAGCGCCTGCCTGGCAAGCGCAAGGTCCCGAGTTCGATTCCCGTCACCAATAAATAAATAAATAACTGTCAGATAAGCTGGAAATGCACCCCAAAGGGAGAGCACTTGCTTAGCATACAGACCTGCGTTTCACGCCCAGCCCTGGGTTCCACCCCTACCACTGCAAGGCAAAAGGAAGTTGTACAGGGGATGAAATACTTCAGGCTTTCGTTTTTTTCCTTATCTAAATTTCCAAAAAAGGGGGCAGATTACAAATAATTTTTATTATGTCCACTTGCATATGAAATATCTAAAAGGAGTTTGTGTTTTTCAGTCTTAATTAAAACTACATATTATTTATACACATGAGATACACTAAGCAAGAGACAAAGTATTTTTCTTTGTCTTCCAATTCCACGTAATGTGAATGTATGACCTCTTAAAATGTGTTTTTAAAATCACTAAATATAAGAAGGGAACAAGCACGCACACTTTATTAAGAGTGCTAACAGACAAAAGGCAAACACTCCTCAGAAGGTGCAGAGAGAACTGAAAAGATAAAACACTGATCAGGCGCTACATGGTTCACGGTACTCTTAGAATATTCTACTTCAGGGTATCTCTTGACTCTCCTCTGTGAAATAAGCACAAACGTAACTTACGGTGCAGAACAGAGGAAATGTGTTTGTAACTATCGAAAAGACCCTTCCCTCCTTGCTAATTATCTGCGGATCAATGAAAACAGAAGCAGTAATCGGATCTAGTGACTGGATCTTAGGAAAACAGGCAAAATCAAAAGGTCAGAATAAAACAGTAAAGATTGTTCCCCCACTTCCAATAGGAGTTTTAATCAAAACCGATTCTTTAAAAAAAAAGTAGAAAAGCAAGCCCAACTCCAGAAAGCTGGGAAAGGGCAAAAGAAAGGAAACACTGGGGCTGGGGATTTAGCTCAGCGGCACAGCGCCTGCCTGGCAAGCGCAAGGTCGTGAGTTCGAGTCCCGGTACCGGAAAAAACCAAAAAAAAAAAAATAATAATAATAAAGGAAACATTTACCTGAAGCATCTCCAACTTTAAAATCACTGTCATCTGAACTATCATAATCGAGAGCCTCTAGAAGAGAAGCTGCCAGAGGCTTCACCTGCCTCCTCTTGGAGCTGCGATCCACTGTTAAGAGAAAACACGTCCAGGGTCACTCGGGGGCGCCCCCGCGGGCACAGCGGCGGCGGGGG
>NW_004955432.1:17499782-17534599 GCF_000276665.1 Chinchilla lanigera | reverse complement strand
CCGTGCCCGCAGCGCGCTTCCTCCGACGGTGCGACGGAGCGGCCGGACGGAAGCCGAGAGGGGGCGGAGCCGCGCGCAGCATCGCGCGAGCCGCTCGGAGGCCGGACGGGCCAGAGGGGCGGGGCGCGAGTAGAGGCCCCGCCCACAACCTCTGAAGCTCCGCCCACAGGCCTTGAGGTTCCGCCCTTCCCGCGCGTAGCCCCGGCCCTGAATCCAAATCTGTGGAAAGCCAGTTCCTGTTTTGGGTTTTGGGGGTGGGGTTTGTTTTGGTTCGGGTTCATTTGGTTTAAGGTTTACAGTACTTTGAGTAACCTTTCCACAAAACCACGTTTACTATTTTAAGCCACTACCAAAAACCCTGACACTGACAGCTACACTAACGTGATGCTTCTGTAATTTGCATCCTTCAAATATTTATTTTTTGCAATAGAGTAATGTAAAAATCGCAAGACGTTGTTCAATTGCTGCTTTGAAAAAATAATTTAACCGAGAAAAAGATATTCATTTAATTATATTAACTATTGTACTGTGGAAAGACATTTCTAGAAAAATAAAGCATATACAATACAGTATGTACTATTTTCTCTGGATGTGCATCTACATGAATATGAAATCGTGTCTTGTGTCAATGTAGGGAATGTATCCCTTTAAACATGAATTTTTTTATATCTGGATCGAACTCAGGATCTCGTGCTTGACAGGCAGGTGCTCTGCTGCTGAGGTATATCGCTGGTCCTAAACATGAATTTTTAAACTAAAAAACACAATGACAAATATATGACAGTCTTTGAGGAATATCAAATGCCACATTTACTCACATGCTAAATATTTTTAAAAGTTATTAAAATAGCATCTGAAGCAGCTTCAATAGTTTTTAAAGGGATTATATATCAAAAATTGAGAAAGGTTTAGATGAAACTGATTTAATTTATTCATTTATTCCACAAATACACCCTGAATGGCAATGTTTGTAGCTTGGGAAATACAGTTTTATGGGAAAACTGTAAATTTGCAGAATCAAATCATATAATGAAGCTGTGGAGTATACACTTGAAAGAAACATGGAATTCTTTTGTCATAATAGTAAACTGGAATAAATGGTTTAACATCAAACTCAAAAAATGTTTAGTAAATTCATTTAGTGCTGAGTAAATGTATTTATGGTTAGTAATGCAGAGAAATTTTTAAAAGGTACCTTGTGCAAAATGATTATTGTCTCTTTTTTTTTGCCTACCAGAGCTTAAGACAGAATTGACGATACAATCAAGTAAATGACTGTTATTGTGGTCCAGGGTTACCCAAGGAAAAGCACGCCTACCTAGCGAGGAGAAGCACTCAGCGAAAGGCATCCTGAAAAATGCTTAAATCTTGACAATAAAGTATCTGGACCAGCTGGGTAAGGGCAATGGGGAGACAGCGGTTTGTTTTAATAGAACATTAAAATGGAACTGAGAAATGAATGAGCTGGGCTAGGCTTTGGTGGCAGCTCAGAGGACAGCCTTGAGGAATTAGCAAATTGTGATTTAAAGATCCGGGTTTCAAGTACTTCCTCAAAACTTGTTCCAGAAAAACAGAGAATTTCTCTAATCGTTGGAAACAAGATTTCTCGACTTTGGCACTGTGGCTTTGGGGGCCAGATAATTCACTGTTATAGAAGACGGTCCTGTGTTTTGCAGAATGTTCCAGCCTGTCTGGCCTCTACCCATTACAAGCCAGTAACAGCTCACCCTCGCCAAAATGGTGACATCTGAAATCATATCCACATGTTGCCAAATGTAACTTGGAGAGAAAAATGACCACCACTACCCATTTACTCTTGTCTCCACAGAGGCCCACGGCTCTGAAAGAAGCTCGCCTCATGAAATTGTAAAACTGATACAGCAAAGAGTCCGTGCATCTGAACTTACAGTTGACGTGTTAGGCAAGTTTATAAGAAAGTAGGATATCTGTTGGGAAAGAGTGTCACCGTGAGAACTGAGAGGTCTGCAACATGTCAGAGCCTCCCTTGTCAGCAGAACTGTCGAAGCTCTCTGTCTTATAGAAGAGACTATAACGAACGGCCTCTTGAGGCAGTTACTTGGCAAAAAGACAGTGATTCTTACATCTCTTTTTATTGTATCATCACACTGCATCCTATAATTTTTCGTGTGTTTTCCTTTTTTATTACTGTATGTTTGGAATCAGAATAATCCAGCATGATAGATAGATAAATAGATAGATAGATAGATGATAAGTATCTTATCTTTATCATTTTTCTTTTTTACACCCTCTAACTATCCCCTTCCTAAAGAAAGGCTCAAGTATGCCCCAAGGGGCAAGGGCAATTTATGACCCAGAAAGAGACAATATTTATATTTATATTAGAAACAGCTACCTTATGTTTGATAGTATTGGGGACCTGGCCAAGATCTCCAACAGCCTGTATAAGGAGTATGGCAAAGGATAAAGAAAAAAACGGAAATTTAGTGATTCATAAAAGGGGGACTGGGAGGTCGGTGCTTCAGGATGGACAGAGACAGTGACACTATTAGACATGCAGTAATTGGAGGGAGTATCAGGTGACTTAGAGGGTGGCGGTGATCTTAAACTGATGAGGATCTTACGTGATGAGGATCAGTTTGGATGACGCAGAGGGCAGCAGTGATCCTATGCTGATGTAATCTTGCGCTGGAGCATCACAGCATCACAGGACCATTAGGGCCTCCAGGCCTTAGCTTCAGTTTATAATTGTGGTCCCCAGTGTGATAGGATTATGAATTTCTTGCTATTGTTATCATCAGGAGGTTTATGTGTAAATGGATGTGTATGACTTTTGAGTAGAGTGCAGAAAACTGTGCTAGATATGTCCACTGATGTCTTAGCTACTTCTCATTTTGGAATAAAATACCTAACACTCACAAGTTAAAGGAAGAAAGGTTTATTTCAAATAGTTTGTAGAGGTTTTGATCCTGCTGGCTCCAAACCAGGGTGGTATGGCAAAGGAGAAACAGTTCAGAGCAGAGCAGGCAGGAAGCAGCAACAAGCAGCAAGGCAGCAAGGCAGCAGTGCCAAGTCTCCCTTTCCCTTTTATCCAACCAGTGGACCAGTTTAGTTATCACACCCTTAACCCACATTCACACACCTTTCATCCACATTCAAACACTCTAGATCCAGCCACCTATGAAAACCCCGCCCTATAAGCGCATTAGGCTTTGAGGGGACACCTAAATGCAAGCCATAACAACTGGTCTTCAATTTCCGCTCCTATTCACTTCTTTATCTGTATTATAGTTCCTGTTAGAATAAAACGGATATTTCTGAGGCTCCTCTAGAATAGGATTATAGATATGATTTAGATTCTCTCAATAAGATGAGCTTTCAAGGTTTGAAAGAAGTGGGGCATATTTTCTGCAGTTGTGACAGCAAGCCCTACAGGCAAGAGCTCCAGTGTAGACTGACAATTTGACTTGTTCTAGTGATAGATAAGAGTACCATAGGTGTTGGGTAGCTATGGTACAGGCAGTCACAAAACAGTAATGGTACCAGCTTCCTGACACTGGATTACAAATAAGGTTGTGGAACCCTTGAGCCGAACATCCAAAGGCAACCTCTGAATTTCTGCTCCAAGCATCCATTGATTTTTTAAATATCTAGGTCCAACTATTAAACACTTTTCTGCTTGAAAATAGAGTTGTTTCTGTCTCTAGTGCATTGTACCTTAACCAATACATAACCTCTTAAAAAAAAAGACTAAGTTGTCCAGAACAATTCTCTTCCCCTCACCTTGTAGTGCTAATTTGGCAATCCAAAAACATTTATAATCCTTTAAGGAGATCATAAATCCTTTGCAGGAAACACATGGCTGATTTTATCTTGTTGTAGTTGATACTGTCAGAGATAATCAAGAGAAAGCAATGTCAATGAAGTAAAAAATATCATAGTAAAATTTTTAAATTTTAAGAAAATCCTATATGCATCTACAGAAAAAAGACAGTTTACAAAGGAATATGAATTGTGTTCAAACAAAAATTCTCCACTGAGATTGTGGGACAGATTTATTGAGGTATAATTTATATAACATGAAATTCATCCTTTCATGCTGTACAATCCAGTGGGTTTTTTTTTTTTTTTTTTTTTTTTGAGATAGTGTCTCACTATGTAGTTCAGGCTAGCCTCCAACTCACAGTGATCCTCCTGCCTTGGCCTCCCAAGTGCCAGGATTACAAGCGTGCACCACCACTCACAGCTCAGTGGTTTTAGTATATGCAAATACTGTAATTGTGCGACCACCACCATATATAATTCCAGAACATTTTCATCACTCCCTAAAGAAATCTATACCATAAATAATTAACCCTCATTTCCCCTACACTTACCCCCTCGTAATAACAAATCTACCTTTTCTCTGCAAATTTGATCATTCTAGACATTTCTTATAAAAATAAAAACATGCACTCTATGTCTATATGTCTAACTTCTGTCATTTAGCATAATGTTTTCATGTTTCATCCGTATTGTAAACTAACATGACACTTTAAGATTTTAGGATACATTCTTTTTGTTTTGTTTTGCTTTGTTTTTTTGAGACAGGTCTTGCTATGTAGTTCAGGCTGGTCTTGAGCTCACTTTGTAGCCCACGCTGGTCTTGAACTCACTATGATCCTCTTGCCTCAGCCTCCTGAGTGCTGGGATTACAGGCATGTGCCACCACACCTGGCCTAGGATACATTCTTTTTTAACTAACATGATAGTGTAAAATTTATCAGTATTTGTTCTGCTCACAAAAAAATTGAGAAGTGAGTACTTCAATATTTGTCAACTAGCCGATTATTAGACAGATGCCTTAGACAAGCTTGCATATTTAATCACATTTCAGTGCATGTGAATGACAGTGTGAGGACCTGTGTTTCACAAGGGGAATGTCTCAGGAAACTAAGCAGATGGGCATAGACAACGTCAGTAGAATAACATCCTGAAGTACACAATCATGTCTGTAAGACAGACAAATAAGTTGAATTAGAGACACAAGGATGTATTTCATCAATTCAAAAAGTAGAAAAGCTTTCAAACAAACTGCACAAAGGATACCTTCTGCTCCTAATCTGTCAGGTCTCTAGTAATTCATAAGTAAAGACTAACATTTTCTAAATTTATGCAACTCACTATTCTAAATTTATTAAAAAATATAACACAAAAGTGATAAACAAATGAATGTATATTGCATAAGATGATCATAAAGTGAACACCTTTAAGAACTTCACATGTCAACACCAAAGAAATCGCCATTGATCCCTCAATCAATACTCTGATTGACTATGTAAAGTTAATGGTATCTTCAGTCTATGCCTCATTTCAAATGTTTTTAAATAAATCATTCTCTATGTATTATTTTTAAAATTTTTTCCCTATGTATTACTTTGATTCTGGCTTCTTTCACTAGTATTTTTTGTGGAATCATCTGTGCTGTGTATAGTTGTTAGTATATTTACATTGCTTGAATGCACCGCAGTGTATATATTTAATTTAGTTTAACATTTTGGTTTTGTCTTAGTTACTTTTCTTGTTGCTGAGATAGAATACCCAACACCCATTGGGCATGGTGGTGCACACAGTAAGCCCAGCACATAGTGAGACCTTGTATCAAACAAAACAAAATGCTGAACACGGAAAGTTAAAAGAAGAAAGGTTTGCTGTAGCTCACAGTCTGTAGAAGTTCCGTTTCATAGTTGGCTGCTCCAAGACAGGGTTGCATGGCAGAGGTTGAATCACAGAGGGGACTAAGTCTATGGTGGAGCAGGGTAGACAGAAGGAAACAAGCAGCAAGCAGCAACAACAGCAAGCAACAAGCAGTGACAGCAGTAGCTTTGTTTCTGTCTCTTATATTCTATTCTATCCAGGCTATCCTTCCCTAGGGCAGTTAGCACTCCCATTAGGGTGGAGCACCCTTAATCCTAGCACCAGTGAATCAGTCCCAGTATCACATCTTTGACCCCAGCAACAGACATCCTAGATCTACCACCTCCAAAAAGCCCCACATGAGGCTTTGGGGGACATCTAGATACAAAACATAACAAGATCTTTCTAGTTTGAAGCTATCGTTAATGATTCTGTATATTCCTGTTAGTGTTTCTTAGGGCATATATACATATTGGGTTAATAATTCCCTTGGTTATTGTGGCTGATCAGGTCTGCAATCTCCCAAACAAGTGTATAGGGAAGGCTAAATAAAAAGAGGCAAATGGAATGATTTCAGGGTTCCAGGAGGATCAAAGCCCTCTCACAGAATTCAAGATTCTCTCAGGGCTAAGACTAAGACCTTCTCTGGGCTGCCCATATTTATTTGGTTATCAGAAGAAGGGAGGGAAGTACTCAAGAAGCGCAGAACCACCCAAGGGCTTCTCTAAATAAGTTAATCCAATCAAGAATGACATGCCTGAGGCTATAGTTTTTATGCAGTTGAGATCTGATCCAGGTGTCTTGGCTGTGATCTTGTCTTATACTTTGAGGCTTTCTAGCTTCATCCACCACTATAGGTTTTAGTAGGGATTAGTGACTCACAGAAGTTCATTATGAGTCCACCATTTCCAAATAAGGAGCCTAGGCTTTGGACAGATTCACAAGTGAACAAGAAAAGTCAATTGATTAAGTCCTGCTCAGGTCCGTTTTGTAGTGGTCTCCATTAGTGGATGACACAAACCAATAGGCTCACAGCCTTGGTGGAATAAAAAGGGAAAGAAGAAGGAAGTGTGCTCATTTGAAGAGGACCCAGTCTTCCTGACATGTCTGTCCTTTGGCACCATCACCTTTGGACATTGGTCTCCAGGCCTCCAGTTCTCCAGTTTCTTCAACCTTCCAACACAGATTCACACTGGCTAATGTCCAATGAACTTCTCAGCCTTTGACCTCAGACTGGGGCTGTAACATCAAGCAGAAACGCTGAAACAACACCCAGGATTTGCAGGCAGATTTATTTGTGTCAACAGGCACTGGTCAGGATCATTCCCAGAATATCAGGCCCTGATCTCTGGTGGTCTAGGGCTTATACTGGATAAGCAAGCAGGGATTGGTTTATATAATGTGCATCATAGTGACCAGATACCTATCACAGTGACCAGCTGTTTCTAAGAGGCTGGAAGCAACTGGAACTGGAACAGGAGCTACTACCCAGGCAACTAAGAAAGTGAAGTATGCTGGCTAGGGCAGCATTTTCTGTTACATTTTTCCCTTCTTTTGGTTCCCCTGGCAAATCATTGCTGGGCACATTACATGTGATCTTCTGAGACAAGGCCCAATGAGAAGCAGTAACTTTAGGGTTGTCAGTGACCTACATAGGGCTTTAGCCAAGCTCCCCAAGATTGTCTTATTACAGAGTTTTTCCCCTAAGTTGCTTTTGAGGGAGACATAATTTAGGCCTGTCTGTTCTATAACATTACGCTGGCAAGGTAGCAAGGGAGTTAATCTGATCTAGAAGAGTGTCCATTGTACCTTGGATGCTTCTCAAGTCTTGGTCAAATGTTTGATGGATTGTTCTATTCTTTGGGGAGAATCATCCATACAGTTTAAGGCAAAAACAAAAACAAAAAAACAGATGGCAAGAGGTGGGGAAGCAAAGACTGGGGTAGGCAGAATCCAAGTAAATTAACAAAAACCATAGCCAACAGCAGGGCAGGGAAGCAAAGACTGGGTAAGCAGTCTGAAAACACATAAAAATAAAGGGAAATAGGCATGCAGCAATCCTGTGAATGACGTCTTCAGGGTTCAGCCCTGTATGGACTGCTTAGTGTGTGTTGTTCCTTCAGAATGAGCCTCAGAGGAGCTGTCTGGGTAAACCTAAGGCTGGATCTAAGGATCAGTGGATCTAAGGCTGGATTTCTGAAACTTGTATAGGTAGTTAATATGTACCTGGGCTATATGTGTGTGCAGGAATGTCTACAGATACAGCTGGTCTTTTAACTGGGTACAAGGTATTTCTGTAGGGTTAGGTTTTATTTTTGTGTAACCTATTTACATATCTTTAAATGGGGAGAATCCACTCTAATGCATGAGGTCAGGGCCGTGACACAGATGGTGAAGCCTGTGCTGGCTGCAGGGGTGCGGGTGTCAGTGCTGTGGCTTGAGCTTGCAGAACAAATGGTGGGGGCAAGTCCAGCTCTGATCTTCTGGGAATACAGGGTAAAGTCCTCTGGCTGGGGTTGATGCTTCAGTCAGTTGGATCCCTGGGGGAACCTTAGGTCTCTGAACCAGATTACTTTGCATCATTGATGGCACATTTCCAAACAGCCATTTGCTGTGCAGATCATCTCTGCATGACCATTTTGGCCAAAATATTTTTTGTCCAAGGTGACTACAGTATATCTAGCCCATCAGACTTCATTCCTAACAAATCTACTTCCATCCTTAAACAGGGTGTACTCAGCATCTGTCAGGGGATCCATTTTTAGATAGTTCATCCCAGTACAGTGTGTGGTACCTGAAGAATTAAGTCTTGGTCTAAAGTGAGCTTATCGGCTTTCTTGATCAGAAGGACAATGGTTGTTAGAGTGTGTAGGAAAAGAGGGGAGGCAGCCCTCAGCGATGAGATCCAAGTATTTGCATGGGTAGGACACTGGATGCTCCCAGGGGTTGACAATCTGAGTAAGCATCACTGTTTTTGTGATTTCAAGGATTCAGATTTTATAGAAGCCAGTAGCTCCAAGAAATTTGCAGAGTTTCTTTCTTATAACCACTTTCTGCCAGACACTGCAGCAGAGCTCTTGTGTCTTTCCAGCAGGCAGCTTGGGTGTCATTAATCAGAAGTGCTTTTTCAAAGAGGAAACAAGTTTTGAATCTCTGGGAGGTTGAGTCCAGGTCAGCTGGCTTTTGAGTCCAAATCTGGGGTCTTTCCACAAAGATGAACACGGGCTGGCGGACAAGAGCCAAGCAAAGGCATAAGAAGGCATTGTTTAGGTCCAGGTAAGTGTACCAGCAGGCTGTGGGTGGCAGAAGACTGAGGCAAGGTACATGGAGGGCAATCACAGCAGCTTTGGCAGCTTGGAGCTCTTGAACTGGCTTTACAGGCAGGAGGTGTGTACTGTTTGGTGTAGGTGGGGGTTGTCTTGGGACAGAGTTCCATCACCAAAGGGGCATGATTGATGGAAAGCCCTGGGGTGAGTCCTTTGTCCATACTTCTGGAAACAAGTCTCTCAGAATTTCAGGGTTATGATTATCAGGCATTTCAGGCTGAGATAGGTGCTGTTCTTCCTCCTGGGGTACAGTCAGGGTCAATATCAAGTCCAGGACAGCGGACCTAAGTGTGAGGGAGGCTAGTCACATCCCAGGAGAGGTACAGGGCACTCAAGCATGTACAGGAATTCATGTTTGATAAAGTGTTCCTTAATCTCACAGGATCCACTTTGGCAGAATTTCTTTTCAGTGGGGGCTCCAGTGAGTAACTTCAGTAACTTTAAACATGTTTGTTGGCTTCTTGCTGCCCTCTTTGAGGCCTGCCAGGACAGCAGTGTGGAACTGATCTAAGGTTTTATGGCCCTCTGTTGCATTACAGTCCCAGTGTGGTGCATTTGGGGGAGGACTGTGTTCCCCCAAGCATCAGGATCAACCACAGTGGTGGGGACTTTTGACTTAAACCAGACCTGGGTCCCATCTAAACTGTGGTGGCACTCTCCAGCATTAAACAGAGTCAGAAGGAGTTGCTACAGTACAGTAGTGTTGGGAGCCACTGGGGCTGGTTATTGGCCATGTGTGTGAGGGTGGGACAGAGCCAGAGTGCCTCAGGCAGTCAAGCTACCTCAGTATTGAAAAAAGAACCCTGCCTGGACAATTGCAGTTGTTAGTCGCTAGGTAACATTATCTCTCATGATACTAACTTTGCAAGTGTATAAAATAAATGCCCCTACTGTTGAGGTCAGTCCTCTTGCTCATCAGGCAAGTGGTAACTCCACCTGACCCCAGCTCTTGTCTCTTATCTTTATTTTTCTCATACCCTCCACTGTTTCTCTCCAGGGTACAAGAGACCAACGAGGTTACCTACAGAGCCAGAGGCTGTGGTGCAGGAGACAAACCTGGCAGTCAGGGCATTGAAGCTGGTTGAGGAGCTTGTGGGTGATGAATGTAAGGAGGACGCAGGTCAGACTTGTGGTCCTCAGGCAGAACAGGGTAAAGCTTTCCTGTCTTGGGCTGAATCTGAGGCCTCTCAGGTGGCCTTGTGGGTTTGTTTTGATGACTAGGATGGCTTTCTCGTGGAGGACACAGGTGCGGAGCCAAGGTGGGAGAGTGCTTAACCACTCATGCAATTGAGTCCAAGGCAGCTGGCCTTTTACCTCAGAATTTTCCCAGTGAAGGGGCTTATGGGAGCAACTCACAGGCGAGGAAGGCATCTTCTAAATCTACAACAGTCCAGAAAGAGTGTATGAGTCAGGACACAGAGATCTTGCTCGAGGTGATTAACCACCTATCAGGCTGATGTGTGGCTGGATGCCTGTTTGTGCTTTCAGTGACATCTGACAGCGGTGGGGGTTGTAGTGGTGTGGCATGGTTGATGTCCAGGCCCAGAGGAAGGTCTTGAGTCTATACCTCTGGGAGGAGAGTTTTCAGAACTTCAGAATTGTGGTTATCTGTCTCGGGCTGATGCAGGAATCATCTTCCTCTTGGAGAAAAGTCAAAGTTGAAAGTACAGGGTTAAATGAGAGAGAGGCTGACTGGCTTGGTGCAAAGGTGATGTCCTCCCAGGTTGCAAGTTTGTGCCTGACAGAAGGAGCAAGAGACAAGAGTCTCATTTGCCCTGGGGGTGGTAACTTTTGACAAAGGGAGCTTTTGACGGCAGAGAGTTCTGTTCTATTGTCTACCAGGAAAGTCACAGGTTTGCCCGTGATTTCTGCAATAACCATGGGAACTCTGGGAGGCTGAGGCAAGAAGATTACAAGTTTGAACCCAACCTGGGTAACTAAATGATATAGCAAGACCCTGTCTCAAAATTAAAAACAAAAAAAGAGGTGGGATATAATTTAGTGTGAAGGCCCCCAGTTCAATCCCAGTAACACACACACACACACACACACACACACACACACTCAAATAAATGAGGAAGAGGGACTGCCTTAATATAATAAAAGCCTACAATAAAAATTCACAATGGACATCATACTTAATGGCAAAAGACTAACGTTCATCTAAGAGCCAAAGAAGAAGGTAAGGTGCCCATTCTCACCATTTTTTCTTTCTTTCTTTTCCTTTTTCTTTTTCTTTTTTCTTTTCTTTTTTTTTTTTTTTTTTTTTTGGTGCTAGGAATCCAACTAAGGACCTTGCCCTTGCCAGGTAAGTGCTTGTGCCACTGAGATGTATCTCCAGCCCTCTTGCAGTTTCTATACAACATAGTACTGGAAGTTCTAGCCAGATGAATTGGGAAAGAAAAAGAAATAAAATGTGCCTAAATTGGAAGTTATTAAAAGAGAATTTTAAAAGTGTCTTGGTTACTTTTCTCTCATTGCTGGGACAAAATACCTGACACCTGAACTACACAATGAGACACTGTCTTGGAAAACAAAAACACACATACACACAAAACAAAAAATTACTGAATGATATTAATATGTAAATACATGAAAAAATATTCTGTGTTCATGAATTAGGAGATGTAATGCTATTAAAATGTCAGCAGTGCCAAAAATAATCTACAGATTTAGTGTAATCCCTCTCCAATCACTGACCCAGCTGACAGCCAGCTGGTTACAATTATTATTCCAACATTTTAAAAAATGACATCTGATGTAGCTCCTTCCCCAGTCTGCCTTTCCATTCCATTTCTCATATTTTGGTCACACGTGCTTTAATCCCTGGTGAAGCTTGTTTATTCTTGCCGAGAGGCTGCCAAACTCCGAGTGATAGTACTGATGAGACCCACGATAAAAGTGCCAGACTTCTTCATCGGCTGGACCTCCCTGCTGAAGACTTCCATCTGCTGCTCCTCAACTGTGACCTCCTCAACTGATCAGAAGCCTGATCAGTCATTGCACTCCGGAACAGCAGTTGGATGTTGTCTCAGCGTGGGAAATGTAGGGACAAGGGGCCCAGAGGTAGGGAAAAGATAAGACAAAGGCCTTGTTGAGTTTTGTTAGAAGGCAATGTAAGATTTACTAAGGAGGTGGGTTCTGCCTCTACAGGTTAGGTTCAAGCAATCGACAAAGGCAAAGAAACTAAACTCAGGGAGGTACCAAGTAGCATGATCAACATAAGCCCCTTTACTTAATATTTAAACCTAAGCTACATCTCCCTAAGTCCCTACCCATAAACCTAGCCTCTACCAAAGAACCCAAAAGCGTCATGGCTGGAGAAACAGAGGGGAGGGACAAAGAGCCAGACAGCCAATCACATTCCAGGAGCCTAGGGACAAGGACCACGGGTCGTGGATCTCTATGAAAGGGAGCCCTGGGTAAGAATCCATGAATGTTTCACTTTCGAATGTTCCCCACTCATCCAGAGTAGCTATCTATCATCTCTCTCTTCCTCCTTTTTTCTCTACTTTCAAATAAATTCTTTCATGAAAGAAAGGAAGAAAGAAAGAGAGAGAGAAAGAAAGAGAGAAAGAAAGAATGAATTATAAATTTTCCTGTGTTAGTTGCTTCATAAGGCTCTTTTGTTCTTACACGGCTCTCATTCATCTAGAGCTAAAATCAGGCTTAGATTCAGATTCCCGTGTGAGACACAAAGTGAAGAAGAAGCCTTACACACCAAAAGAATTGGCCGACCTTGCTAATTGATGTGGGTGCAGAGCTGGTGAATGTGTATAGGGATGAACCCTAAGACTGCGGGATGAGGGTTAGGAGGAATACAAAGTTGTAAAGCCAAATTTATCATAATGACCTCACTGAGACCACAATTACTGTGTTGGTCTGAAGGGCTGAGAGTGGCTTTAATGGTGTTGGTTAATTAGTCAAAACCAGGACCAAAAGGCACCCTATACAAAGGAAACTGAAAACCCCAAATTTCCTGGTACAATGTAAAAAAAGGCACTAAAAGACTCAGGAAAATCATGACGTAGCATATTTCTCTTGTAGGATATATAAGACTTGCTTGTGCTTCCACCTCATATTTCTTTATGAGGGCCCAGACAGCATTCAAAATTTTGAGAAAAATCTTTTGTCAGAGAATCTCTGGACTAGGCTCCCTGCATTCAGTGAAGAATCACGACCATTGATGTGGTTAGAAAGTCATAGGTGCCAAGTAGTGACACTTAAATCACCAATACAAGGTACGCATGTTTATTGTAACAGGCAGAAGACCCAAAGAAGTAGCAAGAATACTTCTAATGCAAAACTGTTTGACACTGTCTAGCTGATCATGGAGTTCCTGTAACTGACATAGATGCTAAGCCCTCTTGACAGGTATAAGCACAAAATTGAAAGGCTGGTAAACAAAAACCTGTTGTTAATTACCGTACTAGAAAGTTTGAACGTCTTAACTAATTCTCAGCCCAGAGCCAGTTCACAGATTCAAAGCCCCTTGAATGGAAAGAAGTTGGGTTTTCTTAAACACGGACTCAAATAACAGGCAAAATTTATATTGTACCTTTTGCAGACATGTAGCAGGCTGGATTCATATCAGGACTTCCTCTAAAGTACTTTCTCCAAAGAACTTTGCAGACATTTAGTATGTTGGATTCATATCAGGGAAGGGGAAATAATCAGATTTTTCAGGGGTTGCTGGACATTATTTCTGAACTTACATTAATTCCTAGGGACCAACTTTCTCTGAAGTCTACTAGTTAAAGTACAAATGCATAGAAGCCAGTGATGCTTCTGGTGCAACCAGAAGCCAACTAAGAAATTATTTCCACATTCCAGAATGCATGATTACAATGGTTATCCTCAGTGACTAGCAGAATTCCTATGTTGACTTTTATCATTCAGAAAAGAGAAGTGGAGGTACTAGAAATGCCTCCACAATAGTAAATCAAAAGCAATACCACATTTCTGGAAGATGGGGGAGATTAAAGCCACTATCATGTATTTAAAAGACATAGGAGCAATGATTCTTATCACAGTTTCATTGAACGTGCTTCTTGGGTCTGTGTAGCATAAAAATGGATCTTGGAGAATGAAAGGGGATCCTTGTAACCCTAATCAGTGGTGGTCTTAATTGCAGCTATAATTCTAGGTGTGTGTGTGTGTGTGTGTGTGTGTGTGTGTGTGTATGTGTTTTATGTGTGTGCGTGTGCTTCTGGAGAAAAACAACATACACCCTTGTAAGGGAATGGTGCAAGGCAGAGACCAGTTGCAACCATCACACTTGTGCAAAGGCAACATGGCATGGAATTTGTTATGCCTGGGTGCAGGCAGACAGAGGACAAAAGGGTTGTCAGTAGGGAACAAATAGAAGCAACCCCTTTTTATCAGGCTTAAAGAAGGCAAGGGACATTAGGTGGGAAGATCTTAGTAAAGATTAGTCTTCAAAGTCCTCTGGATGTTTTGTGTTGCAGTGGGCAGAGTCCTCAAGGCATCTGCTGTGCATCCTTGGGTGTCTTTAGATGTCCAGGTGCTTGCAAGAATCCAGGCTCCATCCTATCTCTTTTAAGACATCCGTGTTTGCCAAGGGCACCAGTGCTGAGCTGAGAACAAAGCCTCTGCAGATAGACAGTTTGGCTATTGGGACAGTCATGTCCAAATCAAGCCTTAAAACCATGGCTACTGTTTTTTAGCCTTTGGACTGGCTCATGCTTTGTATCTAGAGCTATTTTTCAAAATCACAAGAAGTCAAAAACTATTAGAAGTAGTTTACTTTCTATTGGCTCATAACATACCTTGACTGTCTCATTTCAGGGCTATATTGATCTTGAAGCATATCCAAAAGGACCTTAACTATTTCTTTATTACACAGGGAATAATGCTTGTCAATCACATTGATAGTATTGTATTAACTGGACCTGGTACAAGAGCAGTAACAACTATTCTAAACATACTGATAAGATCCATACGGTCCAGCTGGTAGGAAGTAAATCTGACCCCCAAAATCATATTTTTGATAGTTCTGTGAAATTGCTAAGGTTCCAGTGGCTTGGAACATGTCAATATATTCCTTTCAAATTGAGAGACATATTACTGAATCTATCTTCTTCTGTGAGGAGGCCTAGGAACATATGGTTTCCTTTGGATTTGGGAGGCATTTACCTTGCTTGATCATGCTACTCTGACCCAGCTACTGAGCAACATGAAATGCTGCTAGATTTGGGTGAAGCACAAAACAAAAGAAGGCTCAATAACCAGGTCTGACTGTCATGCAAACTGATCTTCAACTAATATGCATAACTGCTTGTCTATTGGCATTTAAAGCGTGTTGCTGTGACCTACAACAAAGCAATAAAGTTGTATGTGAACAGCAGCATTCTGTCTATGAAGAGAAATAGGAGCTGGGCATGGTGGTGCACGCCAGTAACCCCAGCACTCGGGAGGCTGAGGCAGGAGGACTGTTGTGAGTTTGAGACCAGCCTGGGCTAAAGTGAGCGCAAGGCCAGCCTGAACTGCATAGCGAGACCTTGTCTCAAAAAGACAAAAATGGGTTTGTTCAGACCCTCAAGGTATAAGTAAGTTGCATGAGCAAGTGTCATGACGACCACAGTCCATGCTCCTGCAGTAAGGGCTCCACCCCGCTGAACAGAGCTCCACGAAGATTCCCCATTTTTGGATCTATTTTCCCTTCAGCTTCTTTTTCTTTCTTCCCGTCTTTCTTTTGTTCTTTCTCTCTCTTTCTTCTTCTTTCTTTCTTTCTTTCTTTCTTTCTTTCTTTCTTTCTTTCTTTCTTTCTTTTTCTTTCTTTCTTTCTTTCTTTCTTTCTTTCTTTCTTTTTCTTTCTTTCTTTCTTTTTCTTTCTTTCTTTCTTTCTTTCTTTCTTTCTTTCCTTCCTTCCTTCTTTCTTTCTTTCTCTTTCTTTCTCTCTCTTTTTTCTTTCTCTCTCTCTCTCTTTCTCTTTCTCTTTCTCTTTCTCTCTTTCTTCCTTCCACCAAAGGAAACACTATTCCCACAATTTGCATTATATCAATTCCATATAATAAATTCTATATTGTACAAGTACATATCCCAGGAATCTTTCTCTGGCTGGGCTCTGCCTGGGGAATTTGCCTACCTTTCAGATTTGTTTTAACTTTTCTTTACTGCTTTCCCTCTCCTGAGCTGGTCTTCATTTTTTTCATGTTCTCTAAAGTTTTTGTGTTAACTTTGTACTCCTCCTTCGCTTCCCTTCCTACATTTTTTTTTTTTTTGTACAGGGAATTGAACTCAGGACCCTGTCCTTGCCAGGCAGGCACTTGTGCTGCTGAGCATATTCTATCCCATTTATCCATGGGCTCATCAATTTACTTTGTACTAATGCTCATGCATATGCTTTTATTTTCAAACTGTGCGCTCACTCAGTCCAAGTTTCTTGAGCTCAAAAGTGATGTTTCTCCTGTTTAAAATGTTTCTACTTGGGTGTATTTGATAGGTGTCCTTGTCCCAGACTCAAACTTTTCAAAAGTAAGTTTCTGTCCTTGATCTTGATGTCTTTATTTACCCAAATTTAAACCACATACCAGCGCCTAATGCAGCACATAAAAGCTTTGTAGTTGTGTATCTTCTAGCCTCACTACATTGCCAGTGTTCAAGGAAGATACCAGCGTGTTAATCTTCTCATCCTCAGCATTCGACAAGATGAACACTACTTAGTAGGACTCAACATGTGAATAATGAGCAAATAAATTAATGAGGATATTGTTGAATGAACTACAGAAAGATAAAATTTGAGGAGAGATAATGAAAGGCAGCATAGAAGAGGAATAGGACCATAATCTAAAAAGGCTCTCATAGGGCTTGAGATATAGCGCAGTGGTACAGCACCTGCCTGGCAAGCATAAGGTCCTGAGTTCTATTTCCAGTACCAAAAAAGAAAAATTAAAAAAATAAAAATAAAAAAGCTGTCATAGACTTCAAAGGTCCAGGCTTTTGGTATTATACTCTGAAAACTACAAACACATTTTTCCCAAAAAGTTATGCAACCAGGTTTCAGTGAAAGTAAGTGCTACTGTTCAAAGTTGCTGCAGACTCTCTGCTCCCCAGTATTTATTAAATTTTGTGCTAACGTGCTTCAAGTATTTAAGGTAAACAAATGACGGTGAAGCTTAGAGATTTATAACAGTGGAAGTAAATTTTCACAGACCAATAATGTTTCATTTTTCTAATAGAAATTTGGTAATTAATTATAGTTCATGCTAAGTAATCGTACCAGTAGAAGAACATGTTTGTTTTTAGATTAAGGGTAGCAGCAGAATCATTATTAACAAGTGAAGATATAATTTGCATTTGTGCTATCAGAAAAACAGCTCCAGTTGTCAATTTATCTAATAGAAAAAATAATTAAAAGACGAAATGCAAACAGAATAAAAATATAAGATACTGTCTTCAATTTACCTTAATATAATTGTACTCCATGGCTCACTTACCAAATTATTTCTGTCAAAAGAAGCTATTTCCTTACTGTCACACATTATTAACAACACTCCCAGAATTTTTTGGGCCTGAGTGTTTATGGAAACTATGTAAGAGGAATACTTTATCTTGGGTGCTATAGGTGAGTTACATAGTTTTTTTTTTTAGATCTATTCACCATATAATTTACATTTAATTTGGACAACTAACACATATTTTATTTCAATTTTTTACAGAATTAAACAAAGGAACAGGAAATCCAGAAGGCACATACCTCAGAATGGGATGGTAAAAGCTCTCTGCAGTTCATTTATTAAAATCTTACACCCTGAAGTTGTTGTGTATTTAGATGTAAAAGTTCACTGCCTAATTTGTAAAATCTCAGAGGCTCAGTTTCTCAAAAATCTGGGTTAATATTTTCAGTTTCATTTCTCACATTTCTCCCCCCATCACACACACACACTAAACTCAACTTTTTTCACACCCTCTTCTCGAACACTGTGAATTTTCATTAGCTCTGCTTTGTTCAGGTTGTTCCATCTGCACGGGAATCACACTCCCTCTTTTTAAGACTTGGGATTTCGCGTAGGCCGATGCAAGGTCACAGTCTTCTTTAAGTTTTTTTTTTTTTTTTTTTTTTTTTTTCTTTTGTCTTTGGGAGACAAGGTCTCGCTATGCAGTTCAGGCTGGTTTTGAGCTCACTTTGTAGCCCAGGCTGGTCTTGAACTCCCAACGATCCTCCTGCCTCCGCCTCCCGAATACTGGGATTACAGGTGTGCGCCACCACACCAGGTTTTAAATTCTTCACATACCCTCAAGTCTTAACTGTCTCTGCATGAACCATATATTTACTTTTGCATCATCCATTGCATAAATCAAGTCCCCTATGCAACCATGATATCAACAGGAAAATAAAATATAATCTAAGCCCTGCAGAATCTTACATATCTGTTAGCAACAAAACCCAGCATAGTCTGCCCTTCTGATTACAGTTATTCAGATCTCTCTTGTCCTCTCTCAAAATACACTCACTACAAGAGAGACCCTAAAAATCCTAATGTCATTATTTTCAACTCAAAGTCTAAGATTTACAAAGAAAAGGTCTACATCTACTCAGCATGCCTCCTCTTGACCTGGAGACCTACGAAGTAACAAAGAAGAACTACCTGCTTAAGGACACCGAAAATACAACAGCAGAAATGGGGCTGGAGCACTACTATGAATGATTTTATCCAGAAAGAGAAAGGATGGGAGATATACACTGGCCCTGACGTTTCACTGGGTCGAAGCTTCTGCTGACAATGGACAGAGAATAGTTCTTGGATGGCCCCTCAATTTGCTACCTGAAGATTATTTCTACTCTACTGTTTTCTGTGGCTCTTACCTCACCTTCTGGGTCGTCTTGTCTCGAATCCCCCTGAGGAGGACATTACTGAATAGGGAGACGAGCATAGCTCTTTACCTGCGCGTTACCTTCTGAGGATTTGGAAGTCCACGTTATTTCTCAATGCAGGTAGTCGCAGTCTCTTTAGGACTATGTGATACATTCCTCTTCGGTTTGATTTCAGTCAACTCTATGCACCAATGACTACACTAGGATTCCCTTCGAGTGATACTACTCCACGTTAAGGGATTATTCACAGCAATAAGTATTTCTCCTCAGTGCATGCGCGTTGCAGGCCGGCAATGGCTGCTCTAAACATCTCACCTTAACACCCAAGCTGATAGAGCAGCTTCAGTCTGAAACACTTTCTTTTTGAGACAGGGTTTCACCATGCAGTACAAGCTGGCCTTGAACTCACTTTGTCACCCAGGCTGGCTTCAAACTTGTGGAAATCCTCCTGCCTCAGCCTCCCGAGTGCTGGGCTTGCAGGCGTGCACTGTCTAAAACACTTCCTGATCTTGTGACGAAAGAAAAAGCAAGAAGATGGCAGACATAAGCTCTTTAAGTTTCTGCTTGTGCACAACACTATTTCTCATATCTCAGTAATGAAGCAGGACGTCTTAGCCAGTCTCATGTTAATGATTTAAGTAAATGATATCTCCTTCTTGGAAGAGGCAGCAGGTATTTGTTTACAATACAATCACACATTCCATTCCTACTTCTGAAACTTACTGAAACACAGAAAAGCTTCTCGGTTATGTCTCCTGTACTATGGCTTTTCCAGATTGTCACCTGTATTCTACTCAACTCTGCTTAAAATAGAGGTCACATACTCTTTCCTCAAAGTTTAGTGTGAAAAATTTGAACTTTTATGATTCGATGCATTGGTTAATTTTTAGAGAAATTTACATTTCTGCAATTTTCCTTTGTTAATATTTCCAAAGGTATCACTTGACCCTTTAATAAGGTATGATCAAAATTTTTTTTATTTAAAAATTGTTACAGTAGAGGACATATTGACATTGTCCCCCTTAAAATCATTCCCCTTGCTTCCAGAGCACTTGTCCCATTGTTCTGGCCACTTCCTGAAGTGCTGGTGGAAGTCTTCTTTTTTGGATGTCTTTGCTTGACGTGATTAAGATGCAGTAAGTCCCTGACTTACTTGGGAGTGAGCCCCATTCTGGGAGGACATTCATAAGTCAGATTCATTCATGAGTCTGCAAAGTGAGTTTTATACACCTTTAACACAAATATGCAGTGTAAAGTATAAAAAACCAAACATACACAGTAGAGTTAGAGACACACTCGGACCTTGTGGTAGCCTGACAACTTGTGGTCAACTTGCACCAACACCCAGCTGAGCCGAGTCAGTGTGGTGCTGGGTGTGTAGGCCCACCTGGGGACTGTTGCCAGCAGCATAAGAGGCAGAACTGAGGCTGTTGGAAGCTGGCAGAAGCTGTTGGGAAGCTGTAAGGAGTTGTTGGCTTTCCTGGAGGGGTTTGTCATGCTGGTTTTCCTGATCAGCTTGGCTGTTCTCATCTGAGGAGGATCTCTGGACCTCGTTGTTGCTGAGAATGGCTGTGGTTCACTTTGGGGGAGCTCTGGTTCTCACTTTGAGCATCACTTCCTGGCACCAGAGGGGAAGATGGTGCACTGCCAGTTTCCTGGAGAAGCTCACAGCATTGGTTTTCCTGATGGGAACTCGCTCTCCTCATCATCGGAAGAACTCGGGGTCTCACTGTTGCTGAGGATGGCTGTGGTACCTTTCAGGAGAGCTTTGATCCATACTTTGAGTAGCGCTTCCTGGCTCCAGTGCAGATCCCTCAGCCTGCTGGCACACATCCTTCATCCCACTGGCACAGACTTTCTAGCTTCCACCACCGACTTTTGGGCCTTCCCAGTGCAGATCTCTGAAACAGGCATGCATGGGCTCTGGGCCTCCAGGTGGACTCATGGGAGGCATTGTTATGGGCTCTAGGTCTTCAGCTGGACTCATGCAGGACATTATCATGGAATCCAGGCCCTCAGCTGGATTCTTTGGTCTTTAGTGTGTGGACAGATTTCCTGCACTCTTTTTGTATATGACTCTTTGGGTGACTATTGTAAAATAATCTTATAAAACATGTGTTCTGTATTGTATTATTCCCCTTGCAAAACGCCAAATCACAACAGGTGTGATGCAGAAGGGGCAGATGGCAGACATCATCAGTGAGAGAGACAGTGGGAGACACCTAGGATCAGAGGTGTCTGAGCCTTTAATACTGGAAGCCTGAGTTATCAAGCCTTCTTCTTCTTCTTCTTTTTTTTTTGGCCTGTTCGTGATGCTGCCATTTTGTGATGTTCAGTAAATGTACCTACTTACTACATACCATGAGGTGTATACTTGGCAAGTCTTTCCTTGTTGTATACGATAACCTGGACTATTTTCAACCCATTTAACTGGAACACAGGAGCACACACACACACACACACACACACACACGTACTGTAAAGAAACTATTTTTACTTTTTGTGTGTTTTTGAGACAGGGTCTGCTGGGCATGGAGGCACATGCCGGTAATTCCAGCACTTGGGAGGCGGAGGCAGGAGGATCGTTGTGGTCTGAGGCCAGCCTGGGCTACAAAGTGAGCTCAAGCCTTGAACTCACAACGATCCTCCTCCCAGTGCTGGGATGACAGGAGTGTGCCATAATGTCCAGCTCTATTTTTACTTTTAAAGCTAACTTAAAATGGGGGCACAGTGCAACTGCACCGCTAGCTTTGTGACATGTTTGCATGTGTAAATGTGGTGATGTGTGGTCCTTCTGTATCTATGGAAATTCACAACTCCAGTGTTCACAAGTTGGGCACTTACTACACAACAAATGCTGCTTGTGAGAGTTACCCAGTGGAAAAGCAGGCTCATAAGAACCTCATTCACCAGACCTGTCACTGACGTAAGGGAATGCGAGATGTCAGATATGCTGAGTTTGCGTTCCCCAAAGTCAAAGAGTGAATTGTAAGTAACAACAGAGGTTAGGAGTAGGGAAATTCACTGGAGAAAAAGGAATGGGGACTAGAAGTGGGTAATAAGTGTGGGGAATGGGAATAGCTCCTGAGAGACAGGAGGGGTCCCCACCTGTCAAAGGAAATTTTATAGAGCAAAATCCTTAGGTGGGGATAACATGGGTCAATGTTAAAATCAACCAATAAGATTACAAGTATAGTTGCTTAGGTAATATTGATCCAATAGTAGCAAGGGCATATGGACGACCTTATTAACCTTGACCAATAATTTACAGTGTTGTCTGTAGTCAGCCTCAGTGGCCTCGGTCTTAGTCTTAGCGGGTGGGAGAAGAAAGCCCACCCCTATCAAAGGGGTGATACCAATAATCTCAAGCTTCTGTTTATCCCTTAGAGAAGTACACAAATTTGGCCACAGTGACTTTAATATTCCGGTGCCCCCCAGCCACAGTCTAGTAGGTTCCCATCGTCTGCACTGACTTCTTCGAGGGCCCAGCCCTGGGTGACTGCCTACAATATTCCCCTGTAACTTGGCTGTCTGTACATCACCACACCATCTCCGGCTCTTCCCCAAAGTGAAAATGAAAAGTAAATGTTTTAGTTGATTCAGGATTTAATGAGCACAAGGTGAGTGAACGAGCCAGAGACCACTCAGCAGGCTTTTGTGCAAGCGCCAAGGCATACAGTTTAATACCTTGGTGTTAGGGGCTGGGGATTTAGCTCAGCGGCACAGCGCCTGCCTGGCAAGCGCCAGGTCATGAGTTCAATTTCCGGTACTGGAAAAAAACAAACAAACAAAAAACCAACCAACCAAACAAACAAAAATACCTTGGTGCAGGTAGACAGAGGGTGATATGGCCATCTATAGGGAACACAGAGAAATGGGTCCCATTTACAGGGATTGAAAGAAGGCAAGGGACATTTGGTGGAAGACTTTAATAAGCATCTATGGTCAGAGTTTTCTGGCAGTCTTGTTAGTTTCTTTCCTTTTCCTTTTTTTTTTTTGACACAGTTCAGGCTGGCCTCGAGCTCATTTTGTAGCCCAGGCTCATCTTGAACTCACAACGATCCTCCTGCCTCAGCCTCCCAAGGGCTGGGACTACAGGTGTGTGCCACCATGCCAGGCATATGGAAGTATTTATTGAAAGAAAGCTTCTGACTGAGGGTGACAGAAGAGGGTCCTGAATGTGTGGCCCTGGGGAACCTACTTCTCGAGGGAGTTTTATAGAGCAAAGCCAAAAGGAGAGGCAGGTATAAAGTAGGACAAAACTATAATTAACTAATAAGATCATAACTATAGTCACTTAGGTAACATTGATCCAATGGCAAATCACAAGGTGGGTATGAGGTGGGACAAAACTAAAGTCAACCAATAAGATTACAGTATAATCGCTTATGTAATATTGATTAAATGGGGATCAAATGCAGAAGCAAGTCAGGTAGCAAGTGTACTGGATGGAACAAAGGCTTTTCCCGGCAGGGAGAGGCCAGGAAGTTTTGGTCCCTCACCGAAGGTGATTGATACCTGGAATATCAATCACTGCTGTCCATCCATCCGGGAAGTGTGTGGGTGTAGTCACTTCTCTGTCCTGGGACCGACCTTCAACAAATGCATCTCTAGCCACAGTTATCTTTGCACTGAATTTTTCTAAGGACCTAGCCCTGTCTGACCCCGTATGATATTTCTCAGCAATTTAACTGCCATAATAATGTCATCTACTCATCATCTGTATTTTTTTCTTTTCTTTTTTCTACCCGCTGGCCACAACTCTTCTGCCAAGCATTACGTGTCCTGTTTCTGTTCTCACTTAACCCTAAGCAATTCCAGGCAACTATATAGCGCACATCTCATCAATACACTGAGGCCTGCTTTTATTCTTAGTCTAGCTATCTCTTCTGTCTTATAGAATTCACTTGGAGTTTACAAAGGTATTTACACATGCTTTAGAGTTTCTTAATAACCACACAGTTGGTCAAAACTGAACTTCTAAAACTATTAATTTTTCCTGTCCTCATTCCCCCGCCATCAGTCAACCAATAATCCTGCTGGCACCACCTCCTAAATCTCCCTGATCATTACATGCTACATAAGCTGTTCTTTCTCACAGGGACGATCCCAGTGGTCCCTTAACAATTTCCTCTCCTTTGGTGCTTGTTCCTCCTAACGCATTCTTCACAGACAAAACAATCATTCGTGGTGCACTGTTCCAAACTCTCAGCATGGAGTGGCCACTGCCCTGCAGACCTGGTCCCCCTCCCCCGACGGCCCTCTCTCTCCAAGTTCCATCTCTGGCAGATCGCCAGCTCAAGTTTCCACCTGGTTAACGCTTACTCCTCCCTCAAGCCTCATGCAACTTTTTCGGAGAAACACTCTCCTGTTACTTGCTTGCTTATTCTTTAAGCCACCCAGAAAGTTGCAGAGGGTTCGCATTACATCGGACGCAATCCTAATCGTCCCCAAAGCCCGCCCCATCGAAGACTTTTGGGTTAAAAAAGAAATATCAATGAAAATTGGACTACTGGAAAGGATTACGTGTAGAACAAAAACCCTGGAAATATTTTCAGACTTCAACCCTGGTGCAGGGGGAGGGGCTGGCTCAGAGCTGTGTGGCGTTGTACACTCGAGAGGAACAAGCTCTGCGACTACTGTCATCCGGCAGGTTTTTTTTTGTGTGTGTGTGCGTGTTCTTGAGACAGGGTCTCGCTATGCAGGTCAGGCTGGCCTTGCGCTCACTTTGTAGCCCAGGCTGGTCTTGAACTCTCAATGATCTTCCCGCCTCAGCCTCCCAAGGGCTGGGATTACAGGCGTGCGCCACTACGGCCGGCGATCTGGCAGCTTTTAACCTTTGCCCGGGAGCGACCGTCTGCGACAGCAAGCAGCTGCAGTCTTTCCAAACCGCAGCTGCTGACCTCGGCCGCTGGAGACCCGACCCGGCCTCCAGGCGCCGCGCTGCTCCCTCCGCGGCCATCAACGCCCGCGGCGCGCGGCCAGAGTCCAGGCCCCGCCCACGGAGCGCGCCGCCTGTCAGCGGGGCCTCGACGCGGGGACTCCCGGAGCAGTGCCTGCCTGGTCAATAAAAGGGCTGCGATTTCGACGAGGGAAAAACTACTCGTGACGAACACGTGGAGTGCAGACACGACGGCTGTTTCGCTCTAGGACGGGAGAGAGTGGGGCGGTGCAGGCGGGCCGGGCCGGGGGCGGAACCGGGGCGCTGCAGGCAGTGCCGAGGACAGCCGCATCCGGGGCCTGCGGCCGCAGCCCCGCCCCCCAGGGGTCCTTCGGCGGGCGGTCCCGGGCGACTTTGGGCGTCCGCACAGCCGGCGGGGTGACAGCTCGGTCTCGTCCCGGCGGCTTTGCTCTCCTCGCGTGGCCGCGCGTCTCCGCAGACATGTTCCGCCTGATCGTCTCCCAGGCCCGGAAGCACCCCAGCGTGAGTGCGCAGCCCCCTCGCTCGCCCGGCCCCGCGTGGGGGCGCCCTGCCCGTGACCTTCGGGGGACGCGGCTCGCCCTGCCCGGCCGCCCTTCGGGGGTGCAGGTCCCTGGCCTGGGAGCCGCACCTGCGGCAGGTGCCCGGATGTGCGGGGGTGCCCGGATGTGCGGGGAGTTCTGTGGCGCGCGCCTGTAATCCCTGCCCTCGGGAGGCTGAGGCAGGAGGATGGGTTCAAGGTCATTGTGAACTACAAAGCGAGATCCTGTCTCACATGATCCCACCTCCCCTGTTTGTCCCCCCGTAGAGCTACGTGCTGGGACCTACAGTTCCCCAACACGGCCTTTCCTGTTCGTCCTAAACGTAAATACGTAGCAGGTTTCAAAATAGGTGCCTACGGAGAATTAATTGGTAGCAGTGTTTTCAGTTTGTGCCTGAAGCCTGTGTTTGTGACAGGCGTGTGTCTGTGTATTCCGATTTCTTTTTTCGCAGAGATTATGGTTTTCATACATTTATTTGGAGGCACTCAAATAATTTATAAAGAAGCTTTTCTCTCCAGCTTGGACAAAGGGGAAGCCAGAAAACGGAATGGGCCTGATGTATAAATGTTAGGCAAGTAAACCCCACTTGGTATGTTTTCTTGGAAATTTAAACATTTGCATATAATTTGTGCGCCTCCCAGGCGCATTAAGAAATAGACACTTGACAGCCTTCCAGAACATTCTGAAATAAATTGACGTTACGCCCCGCAAAAGTAAATTTTTAGACATTTAAGTCAGAATCACTTTAACATTCTTTGTAAATTCCATTGTTTTAGAATACAGTTAAAAGTAATCTTAACTTCATCTAAGGTGACTTTCTTTAAATTTTTAAAAGTTATTCTTAAAAAAAAATTTATTTATTTGTGTTTTTGAAGCAGGATCTCCTTATGCAGTTCAGGCTGGCCTTGATCTTGCAGCGATCCTCCTGCCTCAGCCTCCCAAGTGCTGGGATTACAGGCATGTGCCACTATGCCCAGCTGCCTTTCATTAAATTTTAAGACAACTTTCCAAAATGGCAGTTTTGACATTTGGGGATTAATATGTTAAAAATACTGTACTCTCTCTTGGGTCAACATCAAGAAAGTTGAAGATGGTTATACTGTATATTATTTAGTTTTCAGTGGTATTGGAGATTGAACCTACAGTTTCTCCACTGAGCTACAGACATCCTTTTCTGTGGTTGGTTTGTTTTTTGCACAGGGTCACTTAAGTTGTGTTTTTGGCAAATCACTTACGTTGGTGGGACTGGGCTTGAACGGATGATCCGTATACCTCTCAGAGTGCTGGGATTACAGGCGTGGGCCCTTACCCCTGGCTTAAATTCTTGTGTATTTTGTGCTTCGTTCCAGCTGATCCCCCTTTTCCTGTTTATTGGAGCAGGAGGGACTGGAGCAGTACTGTATTTGACACGTCTGGCGTTGTTCAATCCAGATGTCAGGTAAGTGCTTACGAATACCTGACCTCTGACTGTGTGTCAGGCTGGTTTAGGAGCTTCTGTTTTGCTAGTCGTGAAGCATCACGCACAGTATTAGACAGAACTTGACTTTTGTAGCCGAATAGTAAGTTCAGATCCCTGTTCCGCTGCCATTTACTTTTTCTGGTTCATGAAATTATCAAATTTCTCTCAGTTTCGTTTTCTTACTGGTAGAGTGGAATTGTTAATACCAAATCTTAAAATGTTTATAGAATTGAGATGATTATTTTTATAAAATATTTAATTGTGGTTCCTAGTATGTAAAAATATTTTTGCCTGGTTTCTAAGATAGGTAATTTTTTTTTGCAGTTGAAAAATAATAGGCAAAAAGATTGATTTGGCATTATTCAATGCACTTTTTTATATACAGTGTTACTTCAGTGTTAAACTTCGGTAAAAGCTATGTGTAAATTCTGTAATGAACGTAGAGACAATTTGGGAGGCTGTGTTCTACTTTTTTTTTTTAACTGACTGCATGGGGTTGCTTATTATAGATTGTTTTATTTCCATAATGAAAGTAATAACCATACTTACTCTAATAGAAAATGACATTGATCAGCATAAAATATTAGTTTCTTGAGAAGTCCAAAACACTATTTTAGTAGCATTTGTCATTATAGCAAATACTATGCCTTCTTTCTTTAGTTGGGACCGGAAGAATAACCCGGAACCCTGGAACAAACTGGGTCCCACTGATCAGTACAAGGTAAGGTGCAGAATCTAAATTTCTGGAGTGTGTATTGTAATAAGTTTGGTCGTGGAGTAGTTTTTCTTTTAAAATTGTCCGTACATGTAAATTCTGTTATGAACTTTGAAGCCCTCTTGGATTGTTCTGTGAAGGTAAAGTAGTTTACTGTGCTAGTAAATGTTTTTTCACAGGAGTTTCACCTCCAGGCTTTAGGCTCAGGGTGTAAAGTTAGGGTCATGTCTTGGTTATCTTAACGTTGCGTTTTATTAAAAGACTAAAGAGATGGGACAGTTTTCAGTTATCATTTTATGAGTTCTTAGGTGGTCTGCTTAGCTGTGCCCAAATATTTCGTCCATAGAGTTTTGTTTTGTTTGTTTTTTTTCCGGTACTAGGAATGGAACTCACAACCTTGCGCCTGCCAGGCAGGCGCTGTGCCGCTGAGCTAAATCCCCAGCCCCTGTACATAGAGTTTATGAAAACATTCTTCAGTTCTACTTGCAGAGATTCTGAGTACTTGTTGGTTGAATATACAGACTGAGAATTTCCGCTTCTGTTTCGTTTGTTTGCTTTTGTGTGTCTTTTTGAGACAGGGTATTCTATTGAGTTCAGGCTGGCCTTGAGCTCACTTTGTAGCCCAGGCTGGTCTCGAACTCACAGCGATTCTCTTGCCTCAGCCTCCTAAGTGCTGGGATTGCAGGCGTGCGCCTCCACACCCTGCTGAGAATTTCTGTTTCCAACAAGGTTTCAGGTGATGCTGGTGCTGCCAGTGAGTGGACTGCGTTTTGAGTAACACTATGCTCTTGGACATTCTGGTTGGCTGTTCTTGCTGATTGGTATGGTTAAAATATTTTAGATGATGATGAATAGGAAGGAATTAAAGTCAGTTGAAACTTAAATTTTACCATGAACCTCCTAAACATTTTAACATCTTCCCTCAGGAGTGGTCTTTGGAACTTGTCTTTGAAAGAATGGTCTCATGTGCTGGAACTGTTTATTACCTTCTTCAGCATAAAAACTCTGGGCACAAACCTTTGCGGCATCACTGCATTTAGGTGTAATTTGGATGTCATGCGATTCGTCTGTGTCTGACTCACCCCTGTACTTTCTGCTGTACAGTCTGCTTTGTCAGAGGAGCAGCTGGCAGCTTGCTTTGCGCTCTGGAGAAGCAGCACCCTGAGGCGGGTGTGTCTGGGGCTCCTGAGGGCGGCACTGACTCCCTGCCTGAGGGGAAGCTATTGTAGTAAGTCCCCGACTTACGAAGGAGTTCTGTTCCTCAGTCAGGTTCATTCTTAAGCCCAGCAAAGTGAGTCTTCCACATCCCTGACAGAAATGTTCAGTGTAAAACATAAGAGAGGGGCTGTGTCTGTGAGAGGGGTTTGCAAGTCGGGGATTTATTATTCTGATTGCAGCAACTTTTAGGATGACCTTTCTCTGAACTCAAGCTTTCTGCTTAATCTAGGTATAATTTGGCTTTTAATTTAGGTCTCCCTCCAAGAAGCAAATAAAAATGTACTGGCCAGGCTGACACAAGCCGTCTGATACGTATTAACATTTTGTTTTCAAAAATTAAAAAATGTCATCATGATTTATTTTTCTGTCCTACAAATTTAAGTGCAGTTCATTTCTGAAAAAAGTGTTTCTATATCTGAGGAACATCAAAAAAGAAAACAAAAAGGCTGGGCGTGATGGTACATGCCTGTAATCCCAGCACTTGGGGAGGCTGAGGCAGGAGGATCACCATGAATTCAAGGTCAACCTGGGCTGCATAGGAGTTTGAGGCCAGCCTGGACTATAGAGTGAGACCGTGTCTCAAATACAAACAAACAAATAGCAAGTAGGTTATGGTCCTACCAAAGAGCGTCTGGAACTTGTCTGTATGTGTGGTTGGAAAGCTGAATGATTCTGTTAATGAAGCTAGCTACCAACGCTATTGCTGTGATAATAGTGCCAGTATGAGGCCATGTGACCTGAGGATGGGATGTTGTTGCAATAAAAACCTAGTGCGTGTGACGCGGGCTGAGCTGTGAGTGGCTGCAGCACTGATACTAACGATGGCAGAATGGAAAGGAAAAGGAAATACATGTGGAGAAGGGTGAACCCCGAGCGAGTGAAGCTCACTTAACTGCTGCTCAGCACGAAGCAGTGGAGGCGGCTGGATCAGTGTCGCTGTCACTCACTGTCAGCGAAGAGAATTTGCTTTTCTGGCCCACGGACAGAATGACACTTGCAACTTTTTTTTTTAATAATTTTTTCATTTTAAAGAGAAGAACAAATACAAAAGAACAAAAACAAAACAACACAAAAACAAAAACAATACAAAATTTCAAAACAAGATGATAGGAAATTAACAGTGGTCGTTGTACTACACATTGTTATCTTCAGAGTAGTTACTCAGATAACCAGATACAGGCTTGCATGAGGACAGAAGTGTGGGTAAGGGCTCCTTACCAGTGTAGAGTTGGTAATTGGTGTTTTTTTTTGTACTGGGAATCAAGCTCAGGACCTTGTGCGTGCCAGGCAGGTGCTTGTGCCACTGAGCTATATCCCCGGGCCCCGGCGTAGGGTTGGAATGAGGAGAACATGGAGCGTTAGTGTATGAGCAGGATAATGTGAATGAGAAAGAAAACATTCCTGTTGCAGACCACTAAGGTAGGAGGTGGTGATGACAAGGTGTCACAGACTCAGTGGCTTAAACGGGAGAAATTTGTTTCTCACCATTCTGGAGACTGGGAAGCCCGGGATCAAGACATCAGCCAGTTCTTGGTGAAGGCTTCCCCTTTACTGTGTCTTCAGAGAGCAGAGGAGGAAGCTTTCTCACACTGCTCCCTGGTGAAGGCGCTAATCCAGTCACGCAGGCTCCACCTCATGACCTAATTACCTCCCAGGGGCCCATTTTCCAAATACATCGTCTTGTCGGGGATTAGGATTCCAACATGAGTTCCCGGAAGACATAAATATTCAGTTCACAGCACAGGGCTGTCGGTTGCCAAGTTGCAGAAGCTAACACAAGCAGCAAGACAGGACCACGCGTAGTAAATGTGAGCACGAAGGGCCCAGCAGTGCTCCTTCAGTCAGTGTCCCAAACCCAGCAGAGCCTCTGAAGTAGCCACCATGAGGTTGGGGTGGCGGGTAGGGGCATGGAAGTGGAGAAGTGAACAGATTGGGAAATGACAGCACTCTAGAGAGAATTTTGAGTTTGGAGCAAATCAGCCTGCCTAGTTTTGGGAAAACTGAGGAAGACGCTACAAGCTTTCTGCTTTAATCAGTGCCTTTTATTTAGTGTTTGGCAAGTCAGTTTCCTGTTTTATGAAGTAAGAATGGGCAAAGTTGGGATGTGTAAGGTACACATGCAGCATCTGGGCCGGTGCGCGGCAGATGTTTCTTCCTCCTAATCTGTAGCTGCAGGCCCTCCGGAAGTACTCTTCCAGTGTTGTAACGCCTTAGGAGGTAGCACGGTTTCTTTTTGGAGTATCATTGTCCAGCTTAATTGCTTCTTAAAACTTGCAGAACAAAGAAAACTGCTTTATGGTGTAGTCATAACTTTTTTAATGTAAAGCCTTACATTTTTGTGTGTACATCTCAAGGATAACTTGGTAAGAAGTTTTTCTTTCTTAAAAAATCAAGTAAGAGTTTTTGAATCAGAAATAAAGAAGTTAGAGTATATTTGAAGAAAGAATGAATATAGATTTGTGAATTTTTTTTCACAGTGCTGATGATCAAACCCAGGGCTTTGCACACGCTAGGCAAGTGCTGTACCCTTAGCCCTGCGCTTCCTTTTCTAGTAAAATATCTGAAGAAAGTGAAATTTTGGTCCTTTGGGAGATAAGTAATGTCTTGTAGCGTGACCTCCTCAGTGTCCTTTGGCACGAGGCTGAACAAGTCCAAGATTATAGCCTTATATGGGCTTAAGTGCAGATCTTGATTTCTTTTTTTTTTTTTCTTCAACTCTGGGCAAACTTCTTGTATAAATCATTTTTTTTAAAAAAGTTATTGGGAGTTAGAGACTTTTTTTTAAGCAATCACAGCAAAATTTATTTTTAAAATGAATTGAATATAAGGAAATATTAGGAAACTTAAAAAAATGCAGAAATGCTGTTTTACTTAAAAGCTACCACCAGAAGTGATTATCAGTTTGATATTGATACGACCTGGGTTAGGAAGCTAAGGAGACCTCCGAGACAGAAACGTGGTTGGCGTAAACCCAGTTTGTGTCTGAAAGTTTACATAAGCCACAAACAAAACAGTACTTTCATTACTAGCCTCTCTTGGTTACAAGATCTTTCCCATCAAAATTACAACGCACAAGTAGGGATGGCAGTTCTCCATATTGCTGTATTGTGAAGATAATGTAAAATCTTACAGAATTGGAAGTAGACGTATATGTCAGAAGGAATTCTTAATTATTCATGTTGAAATGGAATTTTTAAAATAGATTTTTAACTAAAAGACTTAAACTATTCTGACATAAATGGCATGTTTTTACCTTAAAAATTCTGATTACAGGACTGGATTTTTAGGTGTAGTGTCCGTTAGAGTGATTTTTGTATTGTTAAATATTCGTAATAATTCATTTCTATAATTGTTACTATAGAAAACTAAGTAGACCTAATTCTGAAACTGCTGTGCCATCTCTGTGTCTGACGTCTGACATACCATTTTTCTCTTCCAAGTTCTACGCGGTGAATACGGATTACAGCAAACTGAAGAAAGAAGGTCCGGACTTCTAAGGGAAATGGTTCACTATAAAGCTGCTTGACATGAAGGTCTTTCAGAAGCCATCCGCACAATTTTTCACTTAACCAGGAAGTAGTTCTCCTCTAAATGCATGAAATCATGTTCATTTGTTGGAGCTTATTACACAGATTAATAAACCTCTGAAACTTGATATGTGGCGCTGTTTGCTGCTGAAAATCTACTGTCAACCTTTAGGTCATAGGAAGTAAATTAACAGTTTAAAGAATTTTTTTTGGAGCTTCTTTTATTTATGTAATGGACAGTAAAACTTTAAGCCACTGTAGTCAGGCTTTCGTTTTGTGCATAGGTCTTTGGTAACCTCACTAGCGTGATGAGAATTGGAACTGGAAATTACACAGAAGCACATCAGGAGGACCACTCAGGCCTGGGTGCTGCGGGTGAAACGGGCAGCTGCGGTTTCTTTTATTGGCTGATGTCAAAGTGTGTCCAGTTACTAAGGGCGGTTTTTACTTTGCCATTCTCTTTGCTGAAAGGGTTCAGGGTTATTTGATAGAACCAGGGTTACAGCTGAAATCTGAGCCCTTACTGCAGCACTGCGGCTGGTGGCCCAGAGTCCTTGAACTTCTGGCGCTGTGTCTTGGCAGGCTTTCAGAGTCCAGGAAGTAGATAGAGCGCAACTGTGAGGTAAGGGAAATGTATGAGAGTTCTCTTTTGAAATGGGCTGTGGAGTTGGAGTTTGGTTGGAAAAACACTAAATGAGTGTTTTTCGTTTACTTGTTACATAGCGCAGACCTTTTGGCCAAGTCAGATGAGCCAGTAAGCAAAACATTGTAGTTCTCGCCAGTCAAGAATTAGCCATCCTAACTGGGTTTTCACATGGGTGTGTATTTGAGAGTTATCACATAGGAACTTGAATTTAGTCAGATCATTTTGGTTTTAACATGTAAATATGTAATTAAGTTTTTGTATAGGGGGTAGTAATCACACCGAACACGTGAGAAGCTAGACTAAGCACTTGAATTATATCTGTTACCTTCATACCCAAAGATACGTGTACATGTACATACACATATGCAGTTGAGGAAACGTTAAATTACTAGAAATCACTGGAGGGGGTGGTGGATTCTGAGCTGAGGTGGATGTAGAGTGTGTACAGTACGTTCTAATTACTTTACTTTTAGCTGTCATATTTTTTAGATATTTTCAATCTGTAAAGAAGGATCTTTTTTTTTTTTTTTTTCTGGTCTTGAGACGGTCTCACAGTGCAGTTCAGGCTGGCCTTGCACTGTCTTTGTAGCTCAGGCTCGCATTGAACTCGCAAAGATCCTCCTGTTTCAGCCTCCTGAGTGCCGGGATTACAGGTGTGGACCACCACGCCTGGCTAGTTTTTTTTATATCAGTGAGATCCCCAGGCAGACCTGCATTTGAATACAGACGTTGGATTAGTGTTTACGTGTATTTGAAAAGTTACCATTTTCAGAATTTACAGATGCTTCCCAGTATGTTTTAAAAAGGAGTGCAGCAAAAATTACACTTCTTTTAAATATATTAACCCACTCTGATCAGATTTTATCCCTATAATCTCATTAAAAATGGTTCTTAAAGTTATCAGGGTCGGGGAAATAGCTCAGCTGCACAAGTGCCTGCCTGCCAAGCTCAAGGTCCTGAGTTTGATCCCTGCTACCAGAAAAACAAAAAAATAAAGTCATCAGTTTACAGTTTTAGACTGTGCAGTTCTGAGTGGTCAAGGAAATACAATGTCACTGGATTGTCTGTGTTCCTTTAAAGCCCTACGTTGGTGGAAAGTTGATACAGAAACTGTATTAGTGGACTTCCCTGTCCCTGAGACAAAATACCAGGCACCCACAGTTGAAAGGAGGAAAGGTTTCATTAGCTCATGGTTTCCGGAGGTTCAGTACATGGTCAGCAGGCTCTAGCACAAAAACATGGTGGCAGAGCAAAGCTACTCAGTGTGTGGCAGTTGGGAAGCAGACCAGGGGACCTGTCCCAGCAGCAGAGACCGTAGGTCGTGCACAAGGGCACTCCCCCATGACCCACTCACACGCTCTGGAGCATATTTTACTCATCTAGGTGTTTCTTAATCCAGGGAAGTTGACATAGCAGGATTATTGGTCACAGGAAAATAGAAAAGTAATACACCCAAAGAGACAAGGTTCAAGTTACCATCTTGTAATTACTGACCACAGGTGGGGAAGAGAGGAGAACAATTGGGTTTTGGGAGCTGCGTCCAGCTCACAACTGGACAGACTCAAAGAGGAGAAGTTTCACTCAGAATTAAAACCTGCATTTCATAGATTATAAACTAGATTAAAAATATAGCCAGTTGAAAACCCCATACTGTAATTAAGCCCTTTTCTGGACTTCCTTTTCACTGTCCTCCTCCTTTCCTTCCTCTTCTTCCTCCTCTTCCTCCTTTGCCTTCTGGAGAGGACCTAAGGCAGTTGGCAGGTAGGATGTGAGCAGTGAGCAATTGGGGATGATTATAGGTAGCTAATTTGGATAAAAATTAATGTACATCAGAAAGGGACTGGGCTCTCAAGGAAGCCAGGGCAGACGGAGACACTGAAATTCGGCTGGAGGCGCATTGAAGGAGACAATGGAAATTTGAGATTGTACTGTAATGGGCAATACCCAGTCCGTTAAGCCCAGATACACATC
>NW_004955432.1:17442575-17499567 GCF_000276665.1 Chinchilla lanigera | reverse complement strand
CAGATACACATCAGAGCTGGGTGGGTCACGGAACACCCCCCCCATCCCTTCTCCGAAAGGTCCTGTTTTAGAAGTCATAGGTAAGCATGGCTAACCACGTCATCCCTCTGCCCTCACTGCATTCCCCCCTTCTCTGTCGGATCAGTACTAGCTAAGCAGCTGTGCTTGTAATCAGGGAGAAAGCCCCGCTTGCCGCTCCTTCTGAGCTGGGATTTCTCTCTTCGTTCTCCCTGTGGGCTTCAGTTTCTCTTTCAGGGCTGGGTTCCGGGGACCCACTCTCCTCCTCCTCCTCTTCCTCCCCTCGCTTCCAGTGTCCGGACCCCAAATCTCAGAGAGGCTGTTTCTCTGCTGCTTACCACTCCGCCATCTTCCCGGAAGTCAATCTTAAGATTCATTTCAACCCATTTTGAATATGTTAATTATGTATCATTCAGCGACATTTGCTAGATATCCAACTTCAATTGAAACTGCCAGTTTTAAAGGTATGACACAATCCTTATATATATTATTTCAGAAAAAGTCTATTATATCTGCAGTCCCTGAGAGTGTCTGTCAGGTAATAGGCCTGCAAGTATTCTTTGATTGAATATTTTGAATGTTACGCAGTTGCAGAGGTTTTTGATGGGTAGACATTTTCTCAGTACAGTGTAATTTAATTTGTAGGTGATAGCTGAATTTTGAATGAATGTTTAGCAGTAGAAATTCAGTACTTATACATTATTAAAATGAAAATAAAAATGTAGTAAGTTGTTTTTTTATAAGCACCTAAGGGATCATATATAAAACACCAAGGGAATAGCTGTTGAAGAAACCCTAATTACTGACAGTTGTTTACCAAATAGATACCTTATATGGTGTTTCTAGATGGCAGACACTAACTTGAATTATTTTTGAACAATAATGCATGTAGGCATTTATGTTCTATCATTATAATATGATAATATATCCCCCTTTTAGAAAATGGCTATGTTCCTGCAGTGCTTAATAGTCATGAGTATACTTGTAGTCTTGTTTTTCTTATTGAAGTAAAGTGGTTATGAGCGTCAAATGTCTTCTTTGAGCTTCCTTACTGTATGCAAATCAAAGAATGTAACGGACAAGAAGAAGTTATATCATGGGAGAATAAGAACTAGATGCCCTGTGTCACACTCTTGGCTGGGATTTATACAAAAGTAACTTTAGTACTCCTTTGTAGCGTAGATTTCATACAAAGGTGATTTTGAGCCGAAATAAATGTTGGCAGGAGAAGGAAATGTGTGTGATATTTACTGGTACATCAATATGTAGAATAATCACAGACCACAGCAAGTGCAAAAAAATTCAGCGCAATTTATGCATAGCATTCAGTGGGAATTAGTTCACTGGTAAGAAAACAAAGGAGCATATGGCTAATTTATACGGCTTCCTCAAAGCACACCCTTATGAAATACGGCACGAGGAAAGGAAAGGTTAGAAAGCAAAGAACCTGGGGCAGTATGGAATAATCAGACTGCTGGAGATAAAAAAGTGAAGATTAAGTAATTTGGGGATTAATTTTGCTCTTGTTTCTAAAATGGATAGGAAGGGGAGAAAAGGGACTTGTATTTAAATTTATAAGAGTATTTAGATGTGCTGTCTCATTTTTTATTTGAACATGAGTCCTATTTAGCTGTCAGTTTCCTCAGTACTGTATATAAGAAAAATAAGACGCAGGAAGCTGGATAAGTGAGTAAGTCACACTATTAGCTTGTAAGAACAGGTATTTGAATCCAAATCTGCATCGCTTCCAACTGCATGCTGTTCCCACAAAACTATGACTCTTCTCCAGTAAGATATATCCTCTCTACCTGTAGCTATGTTTGTTAGGGTAGCCCATGAAGAGGTGTCAATAATTTTTTGTTCTAATGTCCCTGCAAAAGATGTTTCTGTATTCATCTGTAATCCTCTTGTTAGTGGCTTAACTTTACCTTAGTTTGCTTTTTTCATTGTCTTTGGATTACTTATGTCCATATTTTAACAGTTTGAGGACACTGTTTTTTTCTTTTGTCTTTTGGAGACAGGGTCTCCCTATGTAGTTCAGGCTGGCCTTGAGCTCACGTTGTAGCCCAGGATAGTCTTGAACTCCCAATGATCTTCCTGTCTCAGCCACCTGAGAGCTGGGATTACAGGCATGCGCCACCACCCCTGGCTGAAACTGGTTTGCCGAGGTCAAATGAATGCATTTAGTTACATGGGAGACACACTGATACGCTGTGACGTAAAAGCAGGCAGGGTAACTCCAGTGTACACGCTCAGCCACTGTGCCAAAGTGCCAGTCCTCCAGAAGGAAATGCAGTCCATCCTGCTACGATTTCATCCTCTTCTGATGACTTACATCAGGCGTGGAAAGGTGGCTGGAGGGAGGTACGTGACTGTGAGCTGGGAGGGGGCGGAGTGCAGGGGGACTAAAATTCAGCTCTTTAATTCATTACCCTGCTGATGACTGCATGGCCCACATACGCTTTCTGTATGTTGCGGGAGACAGGATTCTGTTTTCCTAAACAAAAAAGTATTTGAGCAGTAGTAAGTAGGGTTATGAGGCGCATGATTTGCAGTGGAGGGTAAGAGCGTACAGCGTGAGATCTGAGTATGTTTTGAGGAAAGAGCAAGAATGGAGGAACAGGCGAGATTGGGTTTCACGGGGAAGCTGAAGGAGAATGTTTATGACAGGGACTTAGGGGGATTAATCTGGCAGACGGGGGACTGGAGAGAAGAAACACTGTGTTAGACTGTCCAGTGGAAGGGGTATTTGAAAAACAACTTGCATTACATTTCTCAGGGAAGTGTTATTTGCTAAAATACATAAATGCAGCCAGATGTAGTTGTATGTGCTTCTCATGACAGCAGTCTGTGAGACTGAGGCAGGAGGATGAAAAGTTTGAGCCCAACCACGATGACTCGGCGAGACCTTGTCTCAAATAAAGAATAAAATAGGGCTGGAAATGTAGCTGCGTGCAAAGGTTCTGGGTGTAAGCCCCAGTACCACAGCAGCAACGCGCAACAACACAGGTAAATGAACGCCTCTGGCTTGGTTAGCTTGGGTTACTGTAAAGAAATATCCTAGAGTAGTTGGTTTAAGCAGTGGAACAGTTCCAGCTCTGGAGGCTGCAAGTCCCCTAAGATCAAAGTGCCTGGGTTCCCCACAAAAGGAAGGTGTCAGCGGGCATGGTGGCGCACACCTGTAATCCCAGCACTAGGGAGGCTGAGGCAGGAGGATCATTTGGAGTTTGAGACCAGCCTGGGCTACAAAGTGAGTGCAAGGCCAGCCTGAACTGCATAGCGAGACCCTGTCTCAAAAAAACCAACAAAAACAAAAAACTAAAATCTTGAGTCTCAGAACTTACTTCAAACCTGAGAAAATGTAGATGATTGATCCTCCCACATATTCACTGCAGCAGGGGGAAGGGACGGCAGATTTTAGGGCATCTGTCCAAAAATGACACGTGTCACTTCCCCTTGCTCTAATTGGCCAATACAAGTCATAAGGTTATACCTCAGATCAAAGCGTGTGGGAAAGTTCAAACAACTATATTACATGGCAAATCAGAAATGTTTAGGGAATACCACCAATGATAACTATAACACACTATTTTTGTTCCCAGGAAGAAAAAATATTTTGAGAAGCCATGGGTCAGACTGCAGCATTTATAAAATAAATTATGATGCTTTAAGGTTCTAACACATGTTAAAAGATGAACAAATGAAATGAAAATAAACATGATAAAAGTTGATTAGCAAGACATCTAGAAAATACACCAGACCCAAAGGATACCAGGATAGGCACATGGTGGTAGAGGTACATAAGATCAGTTACTCTTTGAGTTTGAGGTGTTGGAGGACATAAGGGCAATGAATGCAAATTAGCCACCTGTAGAAATTAATCTCTCTGAACTCAGTGAATTGAGAATGGGTTTTAAAAGTATCCAACTCTGGTGCATGCCTGTAACCCCAGCATTCAGGAGGCTGAGAGGAGAGGATTGCCACGAACTTGAGGCCAGCCTGGGCTCTGTAGGGTGTTCAAGGCCAGCCTGAATCACATAGCGAGACGTAAGGTGGCCACAGGACAGCCGGAGGAGAAGTTCTACAGTCACGAGCATCAGCCAGTGCAGAGATACTGCAGCCTGGAGGAGGAACCAAGGAAACCCAGGTTAGAGGGTAGTGAGGAGGAAAATTCGTGCAAAAAATTGTGGAGGACATGTAGAGGCCAGGTCAGGTAGGGAGTCTGAACTTAGGCTGACAGGAGAAATATATTTTTTTAATAATAGTAATATTTTTATTCAGGAGGTATTGTGATCTTTTTGTTTTCTTCCTTCCTTCCTTCCTTTCTTCCTTCCTTCCTTCCTTCCTTCCTTCCTTCCTTCCTTCCTTTCTTCCTTCCTTCTTCCTTCCTTCTTTCATTCCTTCGTTCCTTCCTTCTTCCTTCTTTCCTTTCTCCTTTCCTTCCTTCCTTCCTTCCTTCCTTCCTTCCTTCCTTCCTTCCTTCCTTCCTTCCTTCCTCCCTCCCCACCCCTCTCTCTTCCTTTCTTTCTTTTTGAGACAAGATCCCACTATGAAGTTCAGGCTGGCTTTGAGCACATTTGTAGCCCAGGCTGGTCTCAAACTCATAACGATCCTCCTGCCTCAGCCTCCTGAGTGTTGGGATTGCAGGCGTGCACCACCAATGCCCGGCGACTTTTTGTATTCTAAAGCAAATTCGGCTGCTATCGGAGAATGGATGGAAGACGTCAAGAGCGAAGGCAAAGAAATTAAGTTGGAGTCTCTCAGTTTTGATGAGAAAACGGCACTTGGAGGAGGGCGGTGGTAGCACTGTGAATAGAAAGAAGAGGGCGTCTCATAGTTTAGATACAGAATGGCCCCAGAGGCACATGCTTTTGGACGGTGGTGGGACTCAGGGAGCAGGACAGCTGATTTGCTGTTGGTAGGTCAGGTCTGCTTGGAAGAGGTGGGTCTGTGAGGGCGAGACCGGGAAGAGTGTATCTCTCTTTCTGGCTTCTCCTTTCGTGCTCTGCTTCCATGGCCCAGGGTTTTCCTCTGAGCAGACCCCTCCCCGATGCTGTGTCCGCCCCAGACCCAGATGACGATGGGCCTCTGAGAAATGTGAGGCAAAAACAAACCTCTCCTTTAATTTGTCAGTGCTGACTCTCAGCGAGGACTCAGCCGTGTAGCGGCACACAAAGCCGAGGCTCAAAAATCCATAGCCTTCCCGTACTCAAGCAACAAACTGAGAGAGATTAGGGAAAGCACCCCTCCATGATAGTGTCTAAGGAAATGAAATACTTATGAGTCAGTCTAACAAAGGAAGTAAAAGATCTATACGGTGAAAATTTCAGTACCCTAAAAGAGAAGATTGAAGAGGATATCAGAAAATGGGAGCTGGGTGTGGTAGAGCATGCCTGTAATCCCAGCACTCGGGAGGCTGAGACAGGAAGATCTTGCGAGTTTGACACCAGCCTGAGCTACAAAGTGAGCTCAAGGCCAGCCTGAACTGCACAGTGAGACCCTGTCTCAAAAAGACAATAACAACAACAAAAAAATGGAAAGATATCCCTTGCTCATAGGTAGAAAGAACCACCATAGTGAAAATGACTATACTCCCAAAACTACTGTATAGATTTAATTCAATCCCAATCAAAATACCATTAGCATATCTCACAGATCTGGAGAGAACACCCTTAAAATTCATTTGGAACCAGAAGAGACCTAGAATAGCAAAAGCAATTCTGGGCAACCAAGGGAAGCCAGGGGGCGTCACAATCCCAGATTTGAAATTATACTACAAAGCTACTGTGATAAAATCAGTATGGTACTGACAAAAAAACCAGACTTGAGGGTCAGTGGAACAGATCAGAAGATGCAGATGCAACCTTGAACACACTGAGCCATGTTCTTCTGGACAAAGGGGCCAAACATTCACTGGAAGAAAGTCTCTAATAAATGTTGCTGGAGAGGCCAGGGATATAGCTCAGTGGCACAGTGGCTGCCTGGCAAGGGCAAGGTCCTGAGTTCAGTTCCTGGTACCAAAATAAAGAAATAATGCTGGAAAAACTGACTTTCCACATGCCAAAGACTAAAACTAGACCCATGTCTATCACCAGGCAGTAAACTGAAATCAAAATCAAAATGGATCAAAGATATAAATATGAAAATAGAAACACTAAATTTACTATAAGAGAAAATAGGTAGAAATCTCAAAGACATAGCTATAGGTAGACTTCATGAACAAATTGCAGACTGCAAGAAATATTGCAAAGAATCAACAAGTGGGATCTTACCTTATTAAAAAGCTTTTGCACAATAGAAGAAATCACCAATAGAGTGAAAAGATAACACAGAGTGGGAAAAAATTATAGACAGTTGTTCCTCAGACAAATGACTTATATCCAGAACATAGAAAGAGTTGAAGAAAATCAGACACCTCCCCCGCCAATTCAAAGACCTGGGCTGGGGATATAGCTCAGTGGCACAGCACATGTCTGGTAAGCACAAGGTCCTAAGTTTGATTTCTGGTACCCAAAAAAAAAAAAAAAAAAATCAAAGACCCAACCCAAAAATGGACATCTGAGATGAACATGCATATCTCAGATGAAGAAATGCAAATAACAAATGACAAATAAATACATGAAAAAATGTTCAACATCATTGGTCATTCATGAGATGCAAATTAAAACAACACAGAGTTTTCATCTCACTGAAAGAATGGCTATCATCAAAATATCAATTGATAACAAATGCTGGGGGTGCTGTGGGGAAAAGGAAGCCTTCGCCACTGTTGATGGGAATGTAGACTAGTGCAACCACTGTGGAAATCAGTGTGGAGACTCCTTAAAAAACTAGGATTAGAGGTTCCATTCAACCCAGCTACTACCCTTCTGGGTGTTTTCCCAGAAGAATTAAAAACATCATATCACAGTGTTATATGTGCACCCATGTTTATAGCAGCACAGTTTGTAATAGCTAAATTTCCAAAACAACCCAAATGCCCATCAACCAAGGAATAGATAAAAATGATGTGGTTTTTGAAAATATATAATGGAGTACTACTAAGCCATAAGGAAGGATAAACTGGAGACTTTTTTTTTTTTTTTTTTTTTTGGTTTTTCTCCGGTACCGGGAACCGAACTCACAACCTTGCGCTTGCCAGGCAGGCGCTTTTGCCGCTGAGCTAAATCCCCAGCCCCAAACTGGAGACTTTTATAGGCAAGAGGATGCATCTTGAGACCATACTCAATAGTGAAATAAATCAGACCCGTATGTGTAAACATCATGTTGTCTCACTAGAGTGAGAAACTGAATGAGCAAATAAAGTCCAAAATGTGTGATAGATATAGTGAATTGGGAAGAAGCTGTTAAAAAGAAAAGTCAAACTATGATGGGGGGAAATGGGAGTGAGAGAAAAGGAAAAAGAAAAAAATATATTTACACACAAAATAGAGTATATCTATTCATTAAAATAGTTATACAGCTAGTTTCTCTTACTTCATTGAAAAGAAAGTTTTGCGCTAATATTGTTTGAACAAGATATTATGCCTATATCTTGTACTCTGAATAACTTCTATGAATGATATGCAATGTATTAATTATTGTAACTCTCCTACTAACCTGTTTTGAATTTCTGTTTTATTGTTATTTTTTCTATTTAAAATAAAAAAGAGGGGCTGGGGATTTAGCTCAGTGGCACAGTGCCTGTCTGGCAAGTGCAAGGTCGTGAGTTTGATTTCTGGTACCAGAAAAAAATAAAAATAAAAAAGAAAGAAAGTGACCAAGGAAGATTTGGTACCAGACAAGTGGGGTCTTTGGTATGACTATACCTAACTATATGACTTAGAAGCCTTTGGAAGTGAACAGGGACTTTGAAAAGGTTTGGGGCAACCAGACAGAGAAGCCCTAGAATTCTGTAAGCTGAGCTTTATGGGGGATTCTGATCAGATCTCAGATCAGAATGCTGATAAAAGTGCAGCCATAAGTACCAGGCTCAGGAGGTGTCAGTTGGAAACAAGGATTCCATTGGCAGTTGGACTCCAGGCTATGTATGTTATGCTGTTGGGTTAATAATATCCCTTATGTTGTGCCAATGTATGTTAGAAGTACTTAACTTTTTTTTTTTGATTTTTACAGGGCTCATAGCCAAGAGTTTGCCTTGAGTCTCACAGGAGACTTGGGACTTGGGTTTTTCAACAATGCGGAACTTGTTAAAACTTTGGCCACTCTTAGAGATGAACTAAATGCATTTTGCATAAAGAGGACATGAGTCTTTGGGAGACCAGGGGTGGAATGTTATGGTTTATATGTAAAATGCCTTCAGGGCTTTCTGTGTTTGGAAGACGGTTGGATAACAGGTGGTGCTGTAGCTGACTTGCCGTTAGAAGGTGGGGTCTAGTTAGAAGAGGCAGGTCACTGGAGGAGTGACATGGAAGGTATATTTCCCTTCATAAGCAGCTTTTCTCTGTGGCAGACCCTTCTCCCATGCCACTTTTGCCTTGGAATCAGCTGTCTATAGACTAAAACCTCTAAAAACTGTGAAGCAAACTAAATGTCTCCTCGTTTAATTTGTTGGTGTCAGTTAATTACTTCGAACAATGAGATAGCAATTAAGACTGGGCGGATTTTAGATACCATGTGGAGCCAGCAACAGTAGGACTTGATGGAAGTGGGAAAGAAAGAGAAGGATTCAGGATGACTCTTTACTTTCCCGAGTTGAGCAAGTGAATGATAGGATATGCCCTGTTACTCACTATGGGAAAGCTGGAAAGAACAAAATTAGTGGGAAAAATCAACAATTCTGCTTGGACAGGTAGTTTGATATACTTGTTAGACAGACATCCTAGTATATGTATCAGATAAGCACTTGGTTTGTGCGTCTGGCACCATGAAATAAAGATGGGCTGGAGATTTACATTTATGAGACATCAACGTATTAATGGCATTTAAAGGCAGGGGATTGGTTAAAAGCACCTGGGGAGACAATGTAGATACCGAAGAAAGGAATGTCCTGAATACACCTGGAAGTGCTCCAACATTTAGAGATTTTGTAAAAGAGTCACAGAAGAGGAGATTGAAAGTGCCACCAGAGAGACACATAGTATAGTATGATGGACACCAAGCTGGTAGACAGTTTTGAAAAGGTACAGCGGTGAGACATGATTGTGTCATTGCTGCTGGAAAGTTCAGTAAGAGATAACAAAAAAAAAAAAAATAGCCAAACTCACAACATGCAAATTAAGACAACAGCAATTTCTCTGCAGTGGTGAAGGGATGAATGGAAAATGAGAAAGTGGAGACCGTGAGCAGAGAGAAGGTCTCTAGGCATAAACTAATATCAGAATGTCAACCGTTGTGGCATAATTACATTCCAACTCCATATACTACGGTAAATGGAGAATTTACCGGTTCATAATTCTATGATGTATCTCAGGATGGAAATTAATTAACAGAAGATGAGAGTGAGCACAGAATGTGGAAGAGGAAAGCCCTAGTCCAAGAATCTGGTGCTGTTAATCCGGCAAGCTCAAAGGGCGAGTGACAGTGGGTCTAAGGGAAGGACCATTTGCATCACCCCAGAGCTCATTGCTGAAGGGCAGGAAAAATGTTAACATTGCACTATTGCCTGAACGTGGGTTTTCTCAAGACACCCATCTCTGTTCACTCAGCTTTCCTGCCCACAAAACAAGCTCAGCAACACTTCACTTCCTAAGGTGTGTGGACACCACAGAGAAGGGAAGGGAAGGGAATGGGGGTAAAGGGGAAAACAGAAGTGTCTTTAATGGAAAGTCAAGGAGCAAAGGATTATTTTAATCCTTTAAGGGAGATAATAGTCTTTTGTTTTCCTACAGGGTAAGTAAAGAAGACAGGTATCCGGGATTTGAGCTGGCCCCCAACTTCCTAAGATAAGTTACAGTGAAGGCTTAAAAAGAGAGAGACAAGTAATATGGTTTTGGGGGATACAGGAAGGTCAGAACTCTCCACAAGTTAGGACCACAAGTTTGCCAGATCACCCTTGTTTACTAGGTTTTCACAGAGTCCGGAAGTACAGAAAGAGAAGAGGATATCAGAGGCAAAACCCATGAAAATGACCAGGGTCTTGAGAAACAAAGGCAATCCATCTTGCCAATTAAGAGAACTGTTTGATCTCTAAGGTTGGCAGCTTTATTGCTCAGAATAGGGAGTGTCAGCAGTCCATGTCCGCAGCTGCTCCAGTTGTGGTGCTACCTGGACTTCAGAGCGCTGTGAATATGAGCTCTTCCAACACAGCCAGAGGGCCCCTTGTGGCCAGCAACTGAAGCCTTACGTAGTCTGGTCCCCAACAGACAGGTTACAACAAAATATGTGGCCAGGGACCCAATGTGCGACTCTGCTAAAATGCTGAATTGGCTTCAGCTGCCAAGGCAGAATATTATAAATTGGCTGGTTCAACACAGTTTCTTTTCTTTTTTCTTTTCTTTTCTTTTCTTTTCTTTTCTTTTCTTTTCTTTTCTTTTCTTTTCTTTTCTTTTCTTTTTCCTTTCCTTTTCTTTTCTCTTCTCTTCTCTTCTTTCCTTTTCTTTTCTTTTCTCTTTTCTCTTCTTTCTTTTTCTCTTCCTTTTCTCTTCTTTCCTTTTTTCTTTTCTTTTTTTTCTCTTCTTTTCCTCTCCACCCTGGAGGCTAGACGTCCAAGGTCAAGATGCTGACACACTGTGTTTCTGGTAAGGCCTCTCTTCTGGCTTGTAGACTCTCACCTTCCGCCTGCGTCCTCACTCGACATTTCTGTGTGTGTGGAGAGATCCTCCGTCTCTCTGTCTGTTCCTCTTCGTATAAGGACACCAATCTTTTCAAACAGGTCTCAGCTCTTATGACCTCGCTTAACCTCAGCTACCTGCCTGTCTCCTAACATGGTCACCTTGAGAGGTGGGACTTCGACATGTGAGCTTGAAAAGCAGCACAGTGAGTGCTAATAGATAGTTTTGCTTTTCTTATGACAGGAGGGCACGGCGCTTGCTGATTTTAGGTGATAAGAAATAGAACTGTAATTTCTTCATTGCAGTTTGATTATCGTCTCAAATATGGTGTGGTAGTCAGCTCCCAGTCAGGGAGTGAGAATTGGTATAAATGTCAGTTCCTGAGTTGGTAAACAGGAGTGGGTAGTAGAATGTTAGGCAAAGACAAAAATGTCTGGAGAGCCAGGCATCGTGGTGTATGCCTGTAATCCCAGCCCTTGGGAGGCTGAGGCAGGAGGATCACTGAGAATTTGAGACCAGCTTGGGCTACGAAGTGAGCTCAAGGTCCGTCTGAACTGCATAGTGAGACCCTGTCTCAAAAAGACAAAAAAAATCAGGGGGATGGGAGTAGGGGTAAAGAATAGACAATATTACTCAGTGCTTCCTTGAAATGGGTGACCATTGAATTTAGACCAATATTTTCCTAACATTTTTTATGTCATGCAGAAAAATATCATAGAAATGAAAACTTTTGTGCTCTTTGGAACTATCCATACTGGATTTGGTGGAAACTTTGAAAATTATTTTATATTATTTAGTCATATATACCGTGAATGCAATGAATACTAAATATTATGAACTTATATATAATCCTAAATAAAAATGTAATATATAAGTCAGGTGTGGTGACATGTATCTGTTGTCCTAGCTACTTAGGAGGCTGAGGCAGGAAGATCTCCTGAGTAGAGTAGCTCAGAGCCAGTAGTTCAGAGTTCAGAGTAGTTCCTTCCTTGCTATGGTCAACATAGCAAGATCTTGTTTCTTTAAAAGAAAAAAAAAGAGAGTAAATTTTAAAAAATTAAAAATGTCTTAACCAAAGTGTTGAGCTTATTTTCACAGGTATATCATATTTAATATCAGGAGTCTTCTCTTTTAGAGTGGCCCTATACAATTTCTGATCAAGTGTTTTATATGACAATCCCTTTACATTCTCAGTTGTTATTAATGAGAAATGTATTCACGTAAATATGTAATAAAAATTAAAACAATATCTTTAGGATAATTCATTTTATAAAAGTTGAAATCTATTTAATTAATTAATTAATTCATTCATTCATTTTTTTGTCTTTTTGAGACAGGGTCTCATTATGCAGTTCAGGCTGGCCTTAAACTCACTTTGTAGCCCAGACTGGCCTCGAACTCACAAGTATTCTCTTGCCTCAGCCTCCCAAGTGCTGGGATTATAGGCATGTGCCACCAGTCTTGGCTCTGAAATCCACTTAAAGATCTTTTGCAAACAGCTTTTTCTTTTTCTCAATTGACGAATGTAACATTTTAATTTTTTTAGATAATTAAAAGAAATTTCTAATCCAATTAAATTTTCCAGGCCGTTGCTTGACTGACTGATTGAGCTGAAGATGCAACCCATGGCCGTATGAGTGCTAGACAGGTACTCTTCCGCGGGACCACGCGTTGAAATGCATAGCATTGTCAGAGGGATCCTTCTGTGGCTGGCTTGGTAACCAACTGAAAAGGCAAAATAGGATTTCTAATGACAGACTTTGGGGACGTAGTCCTCAGCTGTGCCTGCCTGACTTTCTCGGACAGAAGCAGAAGAATGGGCTGCATTGCTTGGAAGCTTGGACCACAGATTCCTTCACTGCATTGCCGCTTCACGGTGTGTAATGGGGCGGTACCTCAGCGCTAACGCGGATTTTGAGGCTGTCCAGGTAGCAGGACGAATCCCAGGCTGTGCTCATCACTGTACGGCAGGTTAGGAAACACCACAGGTTGCTATCACTTCCGGTGGACTTTTCTTGTGTTCCCTATGCGGAGCCCTCAGGAGCGCGCTTTCTGTGGGAGCAGGTCCCATGTGCCAGGGTGCATTCCCAGGGTTAAAGAGAGCGCTGTTTCAGGAGTTTTTCTGAAGTTTTGTAAAGAGGTAAATGAAACCGGACAAGGGATAATAATTACAAAGAACTGGGAGAAAAGCGTGGGTTCATGATCTCAGAGCTGAAATTCTGAAAAAATTCTTTTTTCGTTTATCCTGTAAAAATCTTAATGCCGTATTGATCTCAGACAGCTGCTCATCGATCCCTGTCTCTTTTGCCCTTTGGAACTGGGGACCGAACCCAGGGTCTTTGCCCTTCATACTCAACTATACCCTCACCCCTTTTTATTTTTTCTTATTTTGAGACATGCTCTTGCTAAGTAACTGAGTTGCCCAGGGTGGGCTTGAACTTGCAATTCTTCTGCCTCGGCCTCCTATAGTACTGAGATTATCAGCTGACTTTTCTTTTATCTTTTTTTGTTTCTTGGAGACAAGCTCTCACTACGCAGTACAGGCTGGCTTTGAGCTCACTTTGTAGCCCAGGTTGGTTTCGAACTTGCAAAGATCCTCCTGCCTCAGCCTCCTAAATCCTGGGATTACAGGCATGCGCCACCGTGCCGGCTCACTGGCATTTTTTTACCTGTTATAGATCAGTGATCTGTGCATTTAGCTCAGTCTTCTTGAATCCGCTGCAATACTTTTCTTGGTGGTAGACACTGCATTTGTTTAGACAGCTTCTTAAAAATGTTAAAATTTTTATTACTACATGTTTGCGGTACATGGTGATTACATTCATTGTAGAGAATTAGTATATGTACATAAAAATTTTTTTTCTTTTGTACCAGGAATCAAACTCAGGACCTCGTGCTTGCCAGGCAGGCGCTGTGCTGCCGAGCTCTATCCCCGGCCATGCACATAAAATATGTCAATTCCTTCCTCCCCAGTCCCTTCCAACTCCCCCATTCTTTTTGCCATCATCAGGTTCATTTCCGTGTAAGTCCTTACGACGTTAATCACACATACCGATTAACAGCCAGACTTCCAGGCCCCCAAACATGTAAAACACAGAGAATACAAAACACATAAAACTTGAAAAACATGAGAGATGCAGTCGAGGTACACTGTTAGATACGTTATGCATACTGGATTACAATAATGTCTCCCTCTTTTATCCTGTTGTCTGTCTTCTATTTTGCATTTTATTTATATGTTGAGTTTTTCATAGAAGAGAAACCATGTGACATTTAAGGTTGTGTTTCTGAGTTATCTCAAGTAACATTATGGTCTCAAGGTGCATCCATTTTCCTACAAAAGCCTCCAATTTGTTCTTTTTTAATTTTAAAGACAGAAAAAGTAAAAACAATACAGAATTTCAAAACAAGATGATAGGAAACAATGGTTATTATATTGCATATTGTTATCTTCAAAGTACTTGCTCAGATTACCAAGTACAGGCATGCAAAATTTGTCAAACAATATAAACACTAACTGTGTCTTTCAGTGAACTAATAGCAATGTGGAAGCAACCCAAATGTCCATCCACTGAGGATTGGATCAGAAAATTGTGGTACTTTTATATAATGGAATATTACTCAGCTGTAAAGAAAGATAAACTTGAGGCTTTTATAGGTAAATGGTTGCAACTAGAGACCATAATCATAAGTGAAATAAATCAAACATACATGTGCAAGCATCGCATTGTTTCTCTAGTGTAAAGCCTGAAAGAATTAATTTAAACTAGGAGATATGATAGACATTGTGAATTGATAGGAAAGCACTCAAAGGTGAAGGATAACTGGGATATGGGAAAAGAGAAGGCAAAGAAGGAGAAAGTTTGTATGTATGTATATGCAGGATAGTTAACATGGCTGTTCTACTGCCTTGTATTTCCTTGCTGAAAGAAACTGTCAATGAGTCCTTGGTTGATCAGCTTTGTATGTCTATATCTGTTTTCATGAGAAACCACTTTGAAGATATCAATATGTAATACAACAAGCATTGTTAATTCCATACCACTATGTTTGTAACTCTGTACTGTCTGTACTGTTCCTTTGCTATTTTGTAAAATGTCGACTGTCTGTTAATATTTTCCTCCTTTTATTTTTAAAATAAAAAAAGAAATTAGTAGTACAATTATTTTAAATATCTTGTGTATATATATATGTATCGTTTTCCCCCTTTCTTCTTTTCTCTTTTCCTCCATCCCAGTTGTTCTTTCCTTTTGAGCAGTTTCTTTCCCTTTCACTATATCTATTGAACCTTTTGGATCTTATTTACTCTTTCAGGTTCTTACACTAGGGAGACAATACGATGTTTACACATGCGGGTCTGATTTATTTCACTTATAAGTATGGTCTCTAGTTGTGACCATTTACCTGTAAAAGCCTCGAGTTTATCTTTCTTTATAGCTGAGTAGTACTCCATTGTATAAAAGTACCACATCCTTTTTATTCATTGCTCGGTTAATGGACTTTTCTGTTCTTTTCAAGGTTTAGCTATTACAAATTGTGCTGCTATAGCAAAGTAACACTCCATTGCATATGAATATTCTTTCTTTATTCATTCATCTGTTGATGGACATACAGATTGCTTCTAAGATTTAGCTATTATGAATTGCACTGCTATAAACATAGGTATGCATACATCACTGTGGTATGATATCTGTAACTGTCTTGGGCAGATACTTAGAAGGGGAATAGCTGAGTTAAATAGAATTTCTAGTTTTAGTTTTTTGAGGAATCTCCATGCTGATTTCCATAGTGGTTGTACCATTTTACATTTGTGTCAGTTTACATTCCCATGAACAGCGAAGAAGGGATCCTTTTTCCCCACAGCTATGCCAGCATTTATTACTGGTTGATCAATACTCTTTTTTTTTTTTTTTTTTTGGTACTGGGAACTTAAACTCAGGATCTTGTGCTGCTGAGCTATATTCCCAGCCCTATTATTGGTTGATTTCTTGATGATTGCTATTCTTTCTGGAGTGAGATGGAATAGCATTGTTTTAATTTGTATTCCTTGAAGAGTTATTGATGTTGAACATTTTTCCATATATTTACTGGTCAGCCTGTTCTTCTTCATATGAGAGGTGTCTATTCACTTCAGATGCCAACTAACTTTTTCAATGGGATTTTTAGATTTGTGGGATCTCATTTTTCTTGTTCTGTATATATTCTAGATATTAGTGCATTGTCTGAGGAATAGCTGGCAGACTTTTATCCCTTTTTTGATTGTGAATATCTTTGATGTAGAAGGTTTTGAATTTTTCTTTGGGGATTTTGTTGTCAGGTGATTTCTCTTTGTTTACTGAGATGATCATGTGATTTCTGTCTTTGTGTCCATTTATATGATGTATTACATTTGTTGATTTGTCTGTGTGGAACCATCCTTGGCGTGAATCCTACTTGATCATGGTGTATGATATTTATGGTGATTTGCTCCATTCTGTTTACTACTATCTTATTGATGGCTGTTGCATCTATTTTTGCATCTATGTTCATTAAAAAGATCAGTCTGTAGTTCTTTTTTTTTGGTTGGATTCTCATTCCAGGAATGACTTTGGGAGTATTTCTTCCATTTTGATTTCATGAAAGAGTTTGAAGAGTATTGACATTAGATCTTCTCCGAAGTTCTTGTAGAATTTGGCAGTGTATCTGACAGAACTTGTGCTTTTATTAGTTCTTAGTGTTTATATTACTTCTTCAATTTTATTGACATATTGGAGAAGTCAGAATTTTTATATCTTCTTGGTTCAGCTTTTTTTTTTGAGACAAGGTCTTGCTATGTAGTTCAGACTGGCCTTGAACTCAGTACAGCACCCAAGCCTGCCTTGAACTTGGTGTGAACCTCCTGCTTCAGCCTCTCTGGTGATGGGATTATAGGCTTGTGCCACCATGCCTAGCTTGGTTCAGTTTTGTTTGCTCATAGGTATCTAGGAATTTATTCATTTCTTCTGAATTTTCTATTTTATTAAGGTGTATATTCTCCAAGTAATTATTAATGGTCTTCTGGATTTTGGCAGAATCCACAGTGATTTTTCCCTTTTCATTTATGATTGCATTGATCTGGGTTTTTTCTTTCCCTATTTTGGTAAGACTGGCTAAAGCTTTATCTGTTATGTTTCACACATCCCCACCAGCTTGAACCACTGGTGAGACATGACTGTCCCATTGGGCAGCTTGGACCACCACCGGCGGTTAGCCATTTGACATGAAATGATGTAAGTCAAATCAGAACCACCCGTCAGTGAGACCTACAAATTACAGTCCCATGATGAATATGTTAAACTTTCAAAGAACCAACTCTTGATTCACTGATTCTTTTTTTTCTTTTAGTCTCAATTTCAATCATTTCTGCTCTGATTTTTATGATTCTGCTTCTCATACTAGCGTTGGGTTTGGATTGTTCTTTTTTCCTAGGATCTTGAGGTCCCTCCTAAGGTAATTTATTTGCACTTGTTCTGTTCTTCTGATGTGAGAATTCACTGCTATGAACTTCCCTTTTAGGACTGCTTTCATTGTGTCCTGTAAGTTCGACTATGTTGTACTGCATTACTGTTTGATTGTAGGAAATAATTTCTTTTTCAATTCATCTGTGACCCACTGAGTATTCAAGCGGGAATTATTTAATTTCCATAGGTTCCAAAGTGGTTGTATTATGATTGCCAAGGCAAGAATATAGTTGCTTCTTTGTGTCTGTAGATTCTTATTTGCAAATTCAGTCAACTGCTGATCAAAATTTTTTGGAAGGACTAGTAGTATAGTTCATTGGTCAGTGCTAGAGAGTTTGCCCAGCATGCAGAGGTCCTGGGTTCAAGTCTTTGTCATTAAATAAAAAGAATTGGAAAAAAATCATGTCTGTGCTGAGCATGTAAAAGGTTTGTCCTTGTTATTATTCCCTAGACTGTATTAGGTATTACAAGGAATCTACAGAGGATTTAATGCATACAGGAAAGTATACATGATTATATGCAAATGATTCACCACTTCATACAAGGTACTTGAGAATCAGTGCAGTTTGGTGTTCTTGGGGGATCCTGGGTATTGAGAAAGTACTGCTTTCTGATTTTTCTAAATCCTTGTTAGTACTTAATTATCTGTCCTTTTGAGTGGCTATGAAATAGTGCTTCATTTATGGTTTTGATTTGTATCTTTTGGTTGACTAAGCATCCTTTCATGTGCTTATTGGCCATTTCTGTATTTCCCTTGTGGAAATATCTCTTCCGCTCCTTTGCCCATTTTTACATTGAGTTATTTTTCTTTTTATTAAGAATTGATTATACATTTTAAATACAAGTCCATTACCAGATATATGATTTACAAATATTTTCTCCAATTGTGTGAGCTGGCTTTGCAATTTTTTGATGATGTCATTTGAAGTTCAAAAGGATTATAAACCAGCCATGGTGGTGTATGCCTGTAATCCTAGCACCAGTGAGGGTGAGGCAGGAGGACTGCTGCAAGTTTAAGGCCAGCCTGGACTATGTAGAAAGACCTTGTCTCAAAAAACCAAAACCAACAAACCAACCAAACAAAAAACTCCCACAGGATTATAAATTTGATGAAATCCAATTTGTCTGTTTTCCTCTTTCGCTGTTTATGCTGTTGGTGCCATGTATGAGAATTCCCTGCCAACTCCATGCAAATACACTCTATGTTCTCTTCAATTTCATACTTTTTCTCTTACATTTAGGTTTTTGATTCATTTGGAGTTACATTTTGGGTCTGCTCCAAGGTAAGGATATTTGAATGGGCTCCTTTTCATTCCGCAGTGAGGAAAGGAGCCCCCAAATATTATTACATGGCTACACACGTGATGCCTGACACCACGCTGATGAAAGCAGATGGAAACTTGTTACTCGTTCATCCTAGAGGAGGATACAGCAGGTCATGCAGGGCCACACATGGTTGTACTTGGTAACGGAACAGGTACGGTGTGTCATTCTTCATAATGACAAAGGGTGGGGTGACCACAGGTTCCCGCGGCAGTATACAATTGTGTGAATTTCATGGACTGGCAGGGGGGTAAAAACTATCAGGTTGAGGACTGGGTGGGATGCAGCTGGCCCAGTGGCTGGGAGAACTAGCTAAGTGGGAGGTTTTCTTTGCTCTGTGAGAGAACGTATCTTGCTAGAGCAAGAGATCTCGTGGTGAGCATTTTGGGACCCGTTAGGTTTCAAGTTGTCAGGGCAGCACATAAGGTAATCTGAACAACTAATCTGAAGACAACATTATGCATTATAACAACCATTGTTGAATTCCTATCATCTTGGTTAGTGAAGCTGTGTACTGTTTCTAATTTTTTTATTATCTTTTATAAAACCTCAAAAAATGTAACACCTTACAATGCAAAGGGTCCAATTTCATTCTTCTGCACATGGCCATCCAGTGGATTCAACAATCCCCACCCCCAAATGGTCTTAGGACCACTGTGGAAAACTCGGCTAACCCAAGGGTGTGTAAGTTTATTTCTTTTTTTTTTTTTTTTTTTTTGGTTTTTCTCCGGTACCGGGAACCGAACTCACCACGCTGCGCTTGCCAGGCAGGCGCTTTTGCCGCTGAGCTAAATCCCCAGACCCCTAGTTTATTTCTTTCTTTCTTTTTTTTTTTTTTTTGTTTTTTTCCGGTACCGGGAACCGAACTCACGACCTTGCGCTTGTCAGGCAGGCGCTTTTGCCGCTGAGCTAAATCCCCAGCCCCTATTTCTTGACCTTTAATTTTACTCCACTGATCTATACCTGTAGCTTCATTCCAGTGCCAGACTGTGTTGATTTAAGTTGCTTTGTAATAATTTGAAGATGGTGATGTGTGGTTCCTTCTAATTTGTTCTTCATTTTTAGGACTTTTTCTAAATACCCCTCACTTTTTCGAGGTGCTGTTAGAATCTTATAAGTGTAGATATGCTAATGTAAAAGAACATAATTGTTATAGATTAACAAAAAGTTTGCTTTTATCTTATAAATGTTTATAAAGTATAGCAGTTTGAAAAAGGAGGTATACAAAATAGTAGGGGAGAATCCTTTTATAAAACAAAACTAGCCCTGGGTGATAGTGAAGTGGTAGAAATTCAAGCAATGTCACCCTCATCTCCTTTTATACTGAATTCATTTTCTCAGGTGAGATAGTAATTAATTCTATTCACCAAATATTTCTAGATGCAGGGAGAATTTCCTGTATCTTGTGGTGACTTGGATCAGACCATGATATATGAAGAGAAGTGATAGGAGGCACTACTAAATAAAAACTATAAGAGCTGGTGCACTTTTTACCATCTTTATTTCATCCTGCTTTGCAACTTGATAGAAGTGGACTTCCCTCAGCTAGGATTTCTGAGTAGGGGTGGTATAGGGCAGAGTCCACCTCTTCCCCCACCCAAATTTGCTCAGATTGGACACGTTGTGTGACTGGGAAGTAAACCACTGTGGTTATAAGACACTGCATATGCAATTTTTATCAAATTCTTACCAAAGCATAATCAAATATATCCTAGAAAATTAATATCAAAAGTAGGGTTGTCACAACATAGAAGTCTAAACTTGGGCATTGGCTTAGGAATTTGAAGCTGCCCTGGGAAAAATGCTTATTGGGACTGGAAGAATAGCAATCTATATATGGTGATAAAACTCTTGGGAAAAATCTTGCTTGCAATGATTTAGAATGAGAATCATGAATCAGAGGCAAATCTTATGGAAAAGGTTTTAAGCAAAGTATTAGAAATACGAGACAGGTCCTATTGACTTCAGTTGACAAAGTATTACAAGGTAGAGACAAGCTCAGGGAAGAACTGGTCTGCTTAGAAGCAAGGATTAAATTGAATAGAGTAACTTGCAGTACTGGACAAGGTGACTGCTTCACAAAGCCAGCTAGTGGACGCAAAATGAAAAGACCGGTAAGATTCAGCCATATGGTAAGCATCAAAACAAGGGTCTGTTCGTTGTAACCATTGCTAAAACTTACAAGTGCCTTAAGGGAGCATTCAGTAAATCCTTTAAATTGAACAACATGGTTCAGTAGAAAGAGATTAAAGGGGTTATCCTCTAATGCCCATAGGCTCATAGAACACATGGATATATTGGAGAAGGGTGTGGTGTGGTAGCAGGAAAGCAGAACAAAACCCCAAATATGTAAATTAGAGTGATCTAGAAATGAACGACCATTACGGCCATTACCATATGGGAAAAATTGCAATCAAATCCATAAAAACTGTGATGTTTGTAAGAGTGAGGTACTGATAAACCATGAGCCTGGAGTGAAAAACTTTCACAACAATGTTATGGTTTGTATCTCGATGTCCCTGCAAAGTTCATGCAGTCATAGGGGGTGGGCTTTTCATACGGGGCTGAATCTACAGTGCGTGGGGCTGGGATTAAGGGTGGGTGATTGCTGGATTGGCCCACTGATTGGATTGGTACCGCCCGAATCCCAGAAGTCTGGATAAGAAAAAAGGGGCAAAAAGAGGCTTGTCTGCCCTGGTCTTCTCTTGCCTCTTTTGCTGTCTTCTGCCGCCATGAACTGTTGCCCTCTGCCATGTGTCACCCTGCCTTGGAGCCAGCTGATTATGGACTGAAACCTTCACCAACTGTGAGCTAAATAAACTTTTGCTTCCTTCATTGTGGGTGTTGGGTATTTTGTCTCAGCAACAAGAAAAGTAACCAGGACAAACAGTTTGAGTCTTACAACAATGCTACCTGTGCTCAGAAGAAAGCAATTCAGACTTCAAGGAGGGTGTGCATCCTGGGGTCTAACTTTATGTACGGCTGGAATAACTATGTGAAAGGAAGAATATCTCAGAGGATGGAACCAAGCATTGTGCAGAAAAATATGTGTTATTTTCAGGGAGTAAAATCAAAGCCCAGTTAACATCTGTTTTTTTTTTTTTTTTTTTTTTTTTTTAACATCATATATGAGATTCTTGCTATTCTGCCCTGAAGATCTCATAACTTTTAGGGACCAGAGTCTTCTTAAAATGTTCCTCTCATTTTCCACTTTCTGAATGCACTTATATGAGTCATCCTGCCCTGCTTCATTTTATTGATTGGTTTTTGTGGGACAGACAATCTGCCTTTGTATTTTCTAGACCTCTAGATATGATCACATTACCCAGAGACCCTGAACTCTGAGCTTCAAACCGTGGCTTTAGGACTTTCTCTGTGGTAAGGGAGTCTGTTTGCTTGTGGAAGAACCATGTGCAGATGGTTTGGGGAAGTGTAGTGGTATATTATGGTCATCATTATTGCTGTTCAACCAGTCTTTTGCTCACTTCTTTTGATACATGATAGGATCACATTTTCTTGTCTCTTTGAAGATAGATGGTACCATGTGTCTTGCTTTAGTTAATAAAACATGAGTAGTAATACATCATTTCTGGGTAAAATTTCAAGAACTAATGTGTAGCTTGTTACTCTCTTTTCTTCCTGGCTTGAAGTGAAAATGGAGCTCATTTCCTTGGGGTTCTGTGAGACTGTACCCTCAGATGACCTGCAAGAAACCGCAGTGACAGGAATGCTATTACTGCAGGACAATATTGCCTCTTCTTACTGATAAAATAATCTTTGCTTTAGCAGTTTTTGGAAACTTTCTTTTTTGAAATTCTGAATATAGGAATAAATTGATCTCATCTTTGATCAAGTGTATCTGCACCTTCAAAGATATAGTAGATAATTTAGGCACAGTCAAAATAGCACTGAATAGAATCTCTGGGACCTAGTTTCTAAGGTACTAGCTTTACCTCATCAGCCAGTGTAAGCTCTCCTGCTTCAGCTAGTTTGGCGTAAGCAAGAAGTTCTGAAATTTAAGACTACACCTGAAAATTGGAAATGATTTGGCTCCTAAATTTAGAAGTAAGTGAATTAGTAACAATTAGGGCTAATTCCCCACAAGTAGATTCAATGAATCTAAGGATGTTATTAACATGTGAACTGAGAAGAACAAACAAAGCAGCGCATGTAACTGTTACTTTATTTTTACTATTTTAATATTTAATGGGATTTAAATTCAGATGTACATGATTGCATAACTAATTTACATTGCTAAATTCTTTAGCAATTATTGAACTAATACTTATATTTGATTCCTTGTATAGAATAAAAATTTCACTCTACTTACTATGTAAATTAGTCCGAAGCAACTTGTTTGTTACTTTTAGCTATAAACAGATATGACAAATTCAAGCTGATTTGGGAAATTATTTAATGGGTGAGAGACAAAACACGTGCAAACAAAATGAAATGTCATATTGTACAAACAATTTCAGACTGGAATAATATAAATTCAGTATACAATTTGACTTTCCTATAAACATTAACAGTGCAAGTCAAAGCCACATCTTTATTTATGTCACTGTGGTATCATTTTTTAATAATGTGTTAATATGGGTGCATTTTCAAACAGTGCGCCCCCATGCGTGAAACTATGCCAGAGCAAAACCTAGAAGGAAAATCCACAGTTATTTTCTCTCAGTGAAGCTTCTTGCATGTTTACATTTTGTACATGAATTTTGTATTTAAATTACATATGCAAAAAATAAAAGCTAACATTTATATGTTTATCGTCATTTGCTGGTCCTGTGTTAAATGCTTTATTTATTTTTTATATTTATAATTATCTTATAAAGTAGGTACTGTCATTTTCATATCAGTTTTAGAATAAGGAAATAGTGATTTAGAAAGGCTAAATAACTTATTTAAGATTATCATGCTGACAGTTGGTGAAGTGTGAATGAACCCCTATCTTTCTGACTACAAAATCCATACTCTGTCCAGGTGTGCTGGCACATGCGTATAAATCCCAGCATTCAGGAGGCTGAGGCAGGAGGATTTCCATGAGTTCAAGTCCAGCCTGGATTACATAGTGAAACCCTGTCTCAAAAGCCAAACCAAACAAACCCATCCCAACCCAACCCAACCCAATCCCACAAAAACCAACCAACCAAACAAACAAACCAAAAATAAACTCATACTCTTATATTGAATACTCCTTTGTCTCTGAAAATATTCTCATATTAATCTAACTACATTTTAGAGCACTGAATTGTCATGTCTTTTAGTTTGCCTCAATTAAAATAAGCTTTTCAATGCTCTTTTGACTTTTCATATGGACAATTTTGAAGATCACCAGCTGGATACTTTGTAGTATATCCCACTTAAGGAGTTTGTTTGATGATTCTCATCATGAGGTGCCAGTTTTACATTCTGAGCAAGAATTCTTATTGCATCAGGCAAAAGGTGATTTCCATTTGTTTCATAGCTGGTAATGTCCACCTTGGTCACTGTATAATGAAGGTATACATCAGGCATGCTCACTGCAGAAGGTATATATCAGGCACCTCCTTTCCTCTTTTGCAATAGGAGGATCATTCAGTGGGGAGGTATTCTGAGAGTACGCAATTATCGCATGCCACGTCAACATCCTTCTATTAATCTTAGCATCTGTGGATGTTACTTGGCTGGCCGTTACTCTCATGACCCACCACCTACATTTGTTATTCATCATTGTACTGCAAAGAGCAATTCCTTCTCTCCATTTATTTATTACTTTAAAATTTACATCAGGATGAAATGATGTTTTATTTTATTCAATAGGCTAATTTTTCTACTATTATTAAAATTGATACATTTTCTTGGATTGGGCAGTAGAGGGTCAGCTGTGTCTTTTTGACAAGAGTCTAATCTTTGAGCACTTCATTTTTTTCTGGGATACCCATCATAAAATTTCTCTTCTCTAGTTTTGGAATCAGCCATTTCTCCTGGGTCACTTAAATTAAGAATGGTATTTGTTTTTGTCTATATTGTTGGTATTTTCCTATTCTTTTAAAAAAAATTTAATTTAAATTTTTTTTTTTTTTTTTTTGTCTTTTTGAGACAGGGTCTCACTGTGCAGTTCAGGCTGGCCTTGAGCTCACTTTGTAGCCCAGGCTGGTCTCGAGCTTGCAATGATCCTCCTTCCTCACCCTCCTGAGTGCTGGGATTACAGGTGTGCCCACTCTTTTTTTAATTATTATTTTCTTTAAAATAAAAAATAAAAAAAAATAAGAATGGTATCTGGCATTTGGAGACAAGTTCTGAGTGCTACGTATTTTTGTTGCTAATGACATTTCTGTGCCCATCTCTTTTTCCTCTCTAGTTAATTTTATTGGTACATTTTAGATGCACGTAATGATCCTACTCATAGCGCATTTGTACCTGTATATGTTATATTTTGATTCTTCTTTTTTCCCCATACCACTCCCCCCTCCGCATCTTTTCTTTGTGGACAGATATATGAACACACGTACTGTATGTATGCTTTCATTCTTGTGTCTCTGCACACTAAGAGCATGAGTGAATGCGATTCCAATCTAATACCGTGGGGATCACTCTAGTTTTTCCTCTTTCCGTTTTGTAACTCTCCCACCATGAGTAACGTGGCTGCCTCTACCCTTAACACATCTAAATATTAGATAAATCATCTCTGAATGGAATCAGAGTTCTAGCTCTGCTACCAGCTCCCTTCCTCCGGGGATGAGCTCTTCTCTCTCCCCTTGTCTTGGTGAGCCTTTGCCGTGTGACCTCACACATCCTCCCTCAGTACCCTGTGCCGATGTCCCTTCGTGAACTCTGACACGCACAGCTTTGACACCACACCTAACTTGCAAGATTGACTGTTTTGCTGGGCTTTGGCCCTGAATTATTTAGGAAGACAGGGAAGATGTGGACTTGTGATATTGATAAAATAGCTTGCTCTTGAGCCGAGAGTAGACTGTGGCTTTGTGTGGTATCAGAGGATTAGGGAGAGGGAAGTTGAAAGCACGAATTGTCAAGACACTATTTGGGGTAATCAGGAGAGAAATTAGACTAAGTTTGCCAGCTCTGGAGGCGGTGAGAATGAGTCAGAGTTGGGGCATATTCTGAAGATAAAGAGGATGGAATTATCTGATGGGTTAGATGTAAAATGTAAAAACCAAAGAGCCAATGGTAGTTCCACAGTTTTGCTGACTAGTAGGATTTCACCAAAATAGGGCAGCCTGTGGGAAGAGCAGGCTTTCATGGGACTACTGAGTTTTACATTAAACGTTCCCGCTCACCTTGTCTGTAATTCAGTATTGCTTGTACTATCCTTGTGCTGCTTTGTAAATGGTTGTCTGTTTCTTAATATGTTTTCGTTCTTCTACTTCTAAAATAAAAAACATGTAAAGTCAAGTATGTATTGGACATCAAAAAGGTTTATTTAGTGGGATGGGGTACACATGGATCTGTAGTTTGGGGAGATGTTTGCGTTGGAGGCAAAGTCCAGGGAAATTTCATCATATAGATAGCATTTAAAACCATGTGGTAGATGAGGAAGCGCAGGAAGAGGGTAGCAGGGAATAACCCTGAGCTCCGGGGTAGGGGAACATGCAGAGTGTGTGAGTACTAGGGAAGATAGCTCAAAAGATGGCTGGGGAGGGAAAGGGGGGAGGGGAAGTCCTCTGGAAGCTGAGTGAAAAAAATGTTCCAAGGAGAAGGGACATGCTTCTGATCAAGGGAAGAACTGAGATTTGACCATGTGGGAGTCATTGCTAAAAGGAGCTCTCTCAGGGGAGTGGTGGGGCAAAAGCCTGACGGGAATGGGTGGAGAATGGAAGGGGAAGAATAGAATGAGAAAAAAGCAAGGTACTCACAACTTCTTAGAGTTCTGATGCAAAGAGTACTGAGCTTGGGAAATAACTGTCATAAAAAGTGGGGTCAGAGTTTATTTTGCTAAGGTGATAAATATTAAATATATTTTTGTTCTGGTAAAAAAGATCAAGTAGAGAAAGGAAAATGGATAAATAGTGGGAATCTTTTTTTTTTGAGACAAGGTCTCATTATGTAGTTCAGACTAGGCTAGCGCTCAAGCTGGCCTCCAACTCATGGCAATCCTCCTGCCTCAGCCTCCTGAGTGCTGAGATTGCAGGTGGGAGCCACCACTCCCACTGGGAATCATGTTCTTTAGTAGATGACAGGTGTTTAGTTGCCATATGGAAAGAATTAATCTTATTAGGAGCATGGGAAATGCAATCATAACAGCAAACAAGATAGAGTCTTACACACAAAATGAGGCAGGTCGTTATGTATCGCGATGAGAGTTGATAGACTTTCTCTTTTGATGTACTTCCATGTTTCCCAAAGAAATAGGAAGCAGTGTCATCTGGGACTGCTGGAGACTGGTGATGGTGATAGAGGGTAGAGAAACAAGAAAACCTGAAATATTTGTCTAGGAAAGAGGAGACATAGGATAGACTAGAAGGAAAGAAGTATAACTGCTGAACATTTAAGCACCTTCTTGAGGTTACTGGTTATAAATTTAAAGCAATGAACCAGTCATAATGGCAACGATATATGCAGACGTTGGTAGTGGATTGACAACTGGTGGTCAGCTTGTAACACCCAGCTGAATTAAACCAGCGTGGTGCTGGGTGCGGAGGCCCACCTGAGGGCTGTTGCTAGTTGCATAAAGAGGTTGTTAGGGAAGCTGTTAAGAGGCAGTTGGGAGCTGTTAGAAGCTGTAAGGAGCTGTTGGTTTTCCTGGAGGAGCTCCTCATGCTGGTTTCCTGATGAACCCCGCTGTTCTCATCATGGGAGGAGCTCAGGAGCTTGTTGTCACTGAGAGTGGTTTCAGTTCCCTCTGGGGAGCTCTGGTTCTCACTTTGAGCATCCCTTCCTGGCTCCGGAGGGGAAGATGGTGCACAGCTCAGTCTCCTGGAGAAGCTTGTCATGCTGGCTTTCCTGATGGGAACTCGGCTTTCCTCATCATCGGAGGAGCTCGGGACCTCACTGTTGCTGAGGTGGTAACTTTCAGGGGAGCTCTGCTTCTTACTTTGCGTGTTGCTTCCTGGCTCCAGTGCAGATCCCTCAGCCTGCTACCACAGATCCTTCATCCCGCTGGCACAGACTTCCTAGATTCCACCACTGACCCTTGGGCCTTCCCAGTGCAGAGCCGTGAAACAGGCCTGCATGAGACATTGTCATGGGCTCTGGGCCTCCAGGTGGATTTGTGGAAGGCATTGTTAGGAGCTCTAGGTCTTCAATTGGACTCATACAGGACATTATTATGGGATTCAGGCCCTCAGCTGGATTCCCTGATCTATAGTGTGTGGACAGACTTCCTGCACTCTCTTGAATACGATTCTTTGGTGACTATTACAAATAATCTTATAAAATATGTGTCCTGTACTATATTGTTTCTCCTTGCAAAACCCCAAGTTTCAGTGGAGTGATGCAGGCATAGAGCAGGGGAGATGGTATAAATATGAGCTGGAAGCAAGGGGAGTGACAGAGTATTAAAAGATGGATACAAGGATGCAATGATGCTGTTAATCTAGACAGGTTAGAAAAGGAAGACTGGAGTTGCAAAAGAGACAGTGAAAGGTGATAAGGTCAAGAGACTATATGCTGTCTCCAGGGGATCACAGACTTGCTAGAGACAAAAAGTTGGAAGGAAAAAAAAAAAGTTGGAAGGCATGGGCTGGAGAGATTAAAAGGACAGGTAAGTGGGTGAAACGTCTGCAGTGGGAATTACGGGCAGCTGCAGTTTATGGTAACAGAATCATGTGACTATGGGAAGTGCTGGCGTGGGTAAGGTGGAGGACAAGACTGTGGGAAGAGAGGCGACCAAATAACTGGGAACACAGAATATTAGAGGGCCTGGGGTCACCAGTGACATAGGCGGTGTTAGAGACAGAGCTGAATGTGGTGCAAAGGCTCAAATCTCCACGACCCTACAAGGGCTGGTGTACAGAGGTCAGCAGATGGTCAGGACAAAGAGATACTGCCCCGATGGAAGTACGATGACGTTTCTTTCTTGCTTGGTTTTTAAAAGGAAAATTGGCAAATGAATTGGAAGGAGCAGTTGAAGAACAAGAGGAACAAGTTGCAGGTAGAACTGTTAGGCTGAAGTTGCTTTACAAAATAGCTTTGGTGCCGAAACACCTAATGTGTATTAATGGTGGATAACAAATACTTTAAGCATATTGAAACATAAACTTAACAAGATCAGAGATTTCTTTTTCTTCTTCGCCTCTTCCCTCTGCTGTCACCCCTCCTCTTTTTGGTAGTCCGTGTTCACTGCTACAAGTCCTACCACAGCGCTTGACGTGTAACGGATGTTTAACAAATGGTTGTTGGATTGTTAAGTAAATAAAAAGTGAAGGGGAAATCTTGTCGATGCGGTTTTTGGGGAATTCACATCTCTGTTAGTGGTGGGTGTAGCGTTACCGCTGAAAACACCAGGAGACCTATATTTCATTAACTGATAAAATACAAGGTGGACACAGTGAAAGGCAGCAGGAGGCCCCAACAAAAGTATATTTTTGAGTGTTTTCTTTACCAAAAATCTGTTCTAAAAATGAACAGGAAAAAATCCAAGGACCTGGATTGTGTTCAGTAACTGCTCTCTCCAAGGCAGCATGCATTTCTCATAGTAGCAAATTTTCTTTTTTTGAGGTAGCAAATATGGCCTCATGTATCCTTCTGCAGGTATGGTGAGTGGTATGGTATTTGTTACAAGAATCAAAATTTGAATGGGATTTACTAAAAGAGTGTGATCAATGAGATGATTATTCTTATTGCAATAGTCTGCCTTTTTATTGAATGAGGGCTAGCAGAGGATAGTAAGTATGCTGAAAACGTACACAGCTTACCGCCTGTCTTATGCACCTCATACCTCGTACATTGGTGCAAATGTTCTTAAATTAAGTATGTATAGGAAACCCTAACTGCATTTGTGTTGATTGACAGCACACATTCCCTCTACCATAGTGCCAGATTATGTAGATAGATTTATACAGATCTTGTTTATATAGATAGATTGACCTCCTTGATCAGCAGCCTGGTTACACAAAAGGTCATATGTAGTTTAAACATTTTGAATAATTCACATAGATTACTCAACATTCTGCATACTCAAAGCAATAGAACATTTGGTAAGCCACTTTTGAAGCCACACCACGTAGTGTTAAAAAAATTCAATGGACTTAATCTGCAGAAAGGAATGCTCTTCCAAACCCCAGGCCACCAGGAAAATGACCAGCTCTCTAGTTTGTCAGGCCACCGCAACCTTTTGTCCCTTCCACTAGTATAACCCATTATCCTTGGCTGTGATGCTTTCATCATCATCACTGTTTTGACCCGCTTGGGCCACCATAGTTCTTTTCAATCTCAGTCATATGTTCAGGCGAGTGGTTCACAGTTTATCATTATAGATGGGGCTCTTCTGACTGTTTAATGTAACATATGTCTATTGGATAATGTAACACAAATAGCAACCACCACTGACACTTCAGACTGACCCTCCCTTCCTCCTTCCCTCCCTCCCTCCCTCCTTCCTTCCCTCCCTTCCTTCTTCCCTTCCTTCCTTTCTTCTTGAGAATTTATAACAAATCTTTTTTTCAAAGAAAAGCATTTACTCATTGCACTGAATATTACATAATAAACATTTCCTTCATAACATTGAAAACTTTTCATAAACATAATTTTTAAAAGTCACAAAACATTGTTATGGAATATGCCACACTTTATTATGTAATCTCTGGTTGTTAGACTGTTTCTGTCACTTCTTCCTTCTGAGGCGTTCCTATCCCAGGATTTTTGTTTGTTTTTTTGGGGGGAGGGGGCGAGTTTTTTTTGCTAGGTGGTCCAGGCTGGGCTTGAAGTCGTGGCAATCCTCCTGCCTCAGTCTCCCCAGGGCTGGAATTACAGGAGTGTGCCACCATGCCTGGCTCCCCGGCTTTTAAATAAAAATAGAAGCCTTAAATAGTTGGCTTTTTTTTTTTTTTTTTGTTTGTTTTTTGTTTTGTACCAGGACTCAAACTCACGACCTCACGCTTGCCAGGCAGGCGCAGTGCTGCTGAGCTCTATCCCTAGCCCTAATAATTGGTTCTTGACAGAACTCATTAATGATCGCCAACGTTGGGCGAATAGATTAAAGCATAGTCTATTTTGTGTCTAGACTTCAGTATTAGCTCCATCATAGCTCTAACTTTAAATCCGGGTTCAGATTTAGACCTAGGGACAGGGAAGTCACACGAAGTGGCCCTGGCTGTGAGTCACAGCCCCCCTCTCGGGGGAGGGGTTGTAGCTGCACCCTGCCGGAACAACCCATCCAGTGACCGGATTGAGTCAAATGTTTTGATCCTTTCAAGTCCTGCCGTTCTGCTAATGGCTGCTAGAGGGCAGCAGAAGCCAGGAGCAGGTAGGGATGGCATTCAGTTGAACAGGCTGAACATGCTCTATCCAGGCCTGGGGAACCATCTGTTCAGGGCAGATAGACGAGTTGAGGTTCAAGGAATCTGCAGTAAAACTTCTATCCAGTAACTGGAGAGGGCAGCAACATAAGCCAGTGACAAAGGCTGCTATAAAAGTTTAAATACACAGTGCCTTTCGGAGGTTTGAAAGGAAGGAAGACTTCATACTATCACCAAGTACAAGCCCAAAGCCGCGGATTACTAGGTATCTACTTGAATAAGGGGATAGGGTTAAAGCTGTTGCAAAGTTTAGCGTCCGCGTATTAAGGAAGTAAGATATCAGTGCAAGGACTGGGGGTGCTGGAGGGGTGTGAGAACACGATTCCAGCGTCATCCGAGCAGACCTTCCAGTAGAAAAGGCTGCGCATCAGGGTAACAAGTGAATAACAAACTGGAGGGGTACAGGGATGTGGGCGGTTTGGAAGCTACAGGAAGAGGCACCATTCTCTTAAAGCACTTGTCAACTTCTGGTGGTAGACAGACTCAGACCACGAGTGCCGGGAGCCGAGTATTAAGTCCCTCTGCCAACTGTAATTGCCCAGATGTGGCTAGCCCGAGAGTGTTGCAAACCTGCCTTCCGCGTGTGTGTGTGTGCATCTCTGAAGGATATCAGCCAGAATCCTTGGCATTTCACACTGTGTATTTATCTGAAAGGGAGAAAAAGGAATGAGATTTTCTGGGTTTCTTTGATCCTGTTTTAAATAGACTGGTATGTGTCTTTGTAAAATCTGTAAAGGATTTTATAAAAGAATGCACAAAAACTCATTATTGAAGCTTAAACTCTTTCGTTGTTGACACTTTGGATCATAGAGTTAAGAAGACTTTCAAGGATCTGAGGGATAGTTCAGATTTCTATGATCACATCTTATATTTGTGAATGCTGAACTACTATATACTATGATATGCACGTTATCAAAATATTCATCATTTCGTTTTCTCTACTGATAACTACATGATGACTTTTTTGTTTTCAAGTTTCTTATATTTCTTTTCTTTTCTTCTTCTTCTTCTTTTTTTTTTTTTTTGTCTTTATGCAGTTCAGTCTAGCCTTCAGCTCACTTTGTAGCCCAGGCTGATCTCAGATTCACAACAATCCTCCTGCCTCAGCCTCCCGAGTGCTGGGATTACAGGTGTGTGCCACCATGCCTGGCTCAAATTTCTTTTAAATAGTATTTGCACCTTCTTAAAAAATAGGAGTTATTGCTCTGTGGGTTTTGTACCTTTTTTGGAAAGCTTCAGTGAGTGGATAAATATGAGGAGATTGTGTATAGTTATTAGAGTACAATTTTTTTGATAGCCTATTTTCTTGTGAATACAAATAAGGGAATATAAAATGTAGACATTTAAAAATGTCAGACAGCTTTAAAACCGCTTGGAAATAAATCTGATCATTTCCATCTAATTTAAACAGAAATACAATACAAACTTTTAAAAAATATGGTTAAGGGTGATGTGCAGTGAAATTGATGTTTAAAGCTGGAAAATATTATAGATATTGTCTGCTATTTGTAGCAGAATTTCACTGCCAGGTACATGTTTAATTATTTTTTTCTCCAGTGAAGCAACATTTTGAAAAATTTTATCCCTTCCCCCCACATCAAAAGCACTCCTTCTATGATAGTTAATTTTTCACTTTAAACTAATCAGAAATTTATACAACTGCTAATCTCTACAGTATGGGCTTGGCAATAACACTAGACTGACATGATGAATTTCAGCCAAACAAGACAAATTCCTGCTATTTAATGCAGGTACATCATGAACAAATACATTAAATATATTTTGGTATATAAAAATTGGAAGTAGCACCAGGTTTCCTATAGACTGATGTATGATTATTTGAAATTATGATGCTGTTAAATTAATATGTGTTCATCAGATTGTACCTGTATTTCAGGTTTTGAATTTTGATCTTTCTTGCTCTATGGATGTGTCATATTATAATCTGTCGCCATGATGCTGGCCAGAGGCAGGCGGTTGCAGCTCCCAGTCAGCCCTGTGATCGCAAGGGAAGCACCTGATATTCTGTAAGGCACATATTCTGTTGCTAAGCTATTACATTTGGTAGGTTAGAGGTATTAAGTGCATTTTGTACTTACCCAGTGGGTTTATCAGGAGGTAACTCTATAGTAACTAAAGAAGGGTCTATACTTACCTCCCTTTGCTCTTGCAATATTTATCTTTGCTTTTCTTTTATTTGTCTTTTTGAGACAAGGTCTCCCTATGCAGTTGAGGCTGGCCTTGAACTCACTTTGTAGCCCAGGCTGATCTCGAACTCTCCTGCCTCAGCCTCCTGAGTGCTGGGATCACAGGCATGTGCCACCATGCCCGGCTCTCTCAATATTTAGATGAACAGCACAGTTTCTTCTTTAAGGTTACCTTGCTACAAGTCTAGTGCTCTAACAATAATACTAGCTTGCCCTTTTAAACAATTAATCATTACAGTTTATAGTAATGAATAAAATTAAGTTCATACTTCTTATAAAAGGTGAATCTAGAAATTAGGGCTGGCTGGTTTTTGTATGCATTTTTCTTAGATAACATTTAAACTGACCAAATGTCAGTTTAGAAGTTACTTCAGGTATCATACTCACAGAACTAAATCCTAGTTATATTCTGAAAAGTACATTGCAAGGCCATGTTGCTTACTATCGTTTTCTTTTGGGGTCCTTCGAGAATAAAAGTTGAGAGATTACTTTTCTTTTATTAAGCAGCATTTCAAGATGATTTCTCTTTTTTTTGATTTCCATTTCTTTAACTTTATTATGCACTACTTTACATGTAAAATAGAAAATCATTGTGTGTTTGTTGACTACACAAATAGTTATCTCCGTGCCTGTGCATATATGTGTCATACACGTGCAGGAGTTTAGAGAGAAAGAAAAAAATTATTTTGAGTAGCCTAGAACTACCAAGGCATGGTTTACTCTTCCTACTCAGAGAGTAAGTGTTGACTTTTCCTCTTTTCCTGCATATACATAGCCAAAATTATCTCTTTCCATTCCTGCCATGGTGCCCAAAAATTTGTATGAAAACATTTAAAAAAATAAAAATATGCAGCTATATCATGTTGGTGGATAAGTGCAATGATTTATTATCAGCACACGCTGATTCACATGATCTGTTTTAACTAGGTTCATTAGCAGAGAGGGGGAGTGAGAAAGATCTAATTTGGAGGAGTGGGGAGATGAATAAAGGAAATTAGAATGCCCAAGTGACAACCATGTGAATCAGAGTCACTGTGAAGGCAGCAGGAGCTTGCAGTTGGAATCAAGGAATGAATGAGGCTGGTGGGGTGATGATGGAATGACACAAAGTGTTTTGTTTATTTATAATTTTGCTTAGGTTAATTCTGTAATTGTATTTGCATTTTGAGGAAAATTGAGCCTGGATTTACAGATGGACATTACTTGAAAAATGCCTTGTGTTTGTACCTGCTCCCAGCGCTGAGCCTTGGGGTGGTACCCTCCTTGTTAGACTTTACTTTTATTATTGCAATCACTGCTAAAGTGAAAATTTAATTGTATGTTGTTAGAAAATATAAATAATTTAAAATATACTTTACTCTTTATGAAAAGATTCTTTTTATCTGCATTTTATGTTGGTACCAAAGACTATTTGGAAAAGGGCATCTTTATAAGCAGAATTAAATCATTTTGATTAGAAAAATTTAAGTCTCTCTAGGAGGCAGAACATGACAGAGTTTTAAACCAGGTGTGGTGTCTCATCCCTGTAACCCCAGCATTCTGGGAGGCTGAGGGAGGAGGATCATGAGTGTGAGCCCAGCCTGGGCAATTTTTAAAAAGTTATAGTTAACTTATTTAAGTATCTGATTTGCAGAAGAATAAAACATTTTAAAAACACATATAACGTATCAGGAGCAGCACAATATAATGGAAAGAGTATCAGATCTGGAGTCTAAAACCTGGGCTCTAGACCCAGACCTTGAGCAATCTACGCAGCTTGGCTGGGCTTGGTGTCCCATAGGTAAAAGGAGGTGATGTGTACAAATCACATACCACAGTGCGACACTGAAAATCAGTGTCCAGAGTATGATACACTGAGATCTATAGTCAGTAAGAAATAATTATGTTCAGAACAGCCTGGGCAATTTTGAAAGATCTTGTTTAAAACCAGCTCACCAAACAAGCAAGCAAGCAAGCAACCAACCAACCAGACAAACAAACAAAACCCAGCTGGGGATGTAAGAATGTGCAAAGGTCCTAGATACAATCCTTAGTACCCTCTCCCCACCAAACACAGGAGCAATCACAAGAATAAAGACAAGACGTTACAAGATTTTATAGAATCCTACAGCTCATACTCACATAGTCCTGTGTGTAATGGTTGATACAGGGCCCGTGTCAACCTGAGGAGTCTAGAAGCTTGACTAAGTGACTCAGCAGTTCTACATCTTAGGGTGTAGAGGACATGCCATTAATGCTCTAGAATGGCATTCATCGCGTCAACTTAAAAAGTTTAAAGGTTTAATTGAGTGACTTAGCAGGGGGCCAGGGTCCTCACTTTGTAAACATCCTGAGCCTGTGCAAGAGGAGAGCACGGAGATGGTGTCAGTTCTATACCCACTTGAGGGCGGGTAGCTTGTATACAATATGAGGGACAGAGAGAGGCTTGTTCCGCCCCCCCCCCCCCCCCCCACCATTTTGGCTCTTGTTGCTTTTGTTGTCCTCTGCTGCCTTCCCTGCCTTGGAGCCAGCTGATTATGCGCTGAAACTTCCACAAACTGTGAGCTAAATAAACCTTTCCTTCCTTACTTTTGGGCATCAGGTGTTTTGTCCTTGCAATAAGAAAAGACTATCGGTTAATGGCAATCTCTGGCCGGGATACTTGCTTCTCCTGAGATGCTTGGTTTATAAGACAGGTTTCCTGGAAAAGTGAAGTTAAACTTAAATTTTAAAAGTTTTAGTTCTGCTGGTAAACAGTGAGGACTCTCACCCTTTCCTTTTGGGGGAGGGTAAAAGTCTTGTTATGAGCCAGGAATGGCCACACATGAGCTGCAGTACATACAACTGTCCTAAAAAGTGGTGACAACCATCACCAAGAGGTCAGATAGGGGAGGTTAAGAACACCGGTTCAGTATCACCAAGAATAGTGCGTGGTACCTATCTGGATTTAAATTCCACACTTGGTGTTTAATGGCTGAGCGTGTTCCTTCATCTTTAATTTCTAGGAATGGCCGAGGTCAGGGCCGGGATGCCAGGGTGGGGGTTTTGGGGAGATGAAGCTTCAAGGATCTAAAGTTCCAGTTACGAGGAATAAGTTCAAGATATCTGTTATACAACATGGTGACTGCAGCCAATAACAATGTTTTGTAAATAAAGAAGAACATTATCGAGAGCAGATTTTAAGTGCTCTTACCATAAGCGGTGTGAGTTAACGTATACGTTAATTAGCTTGACGTAGCTGTTGTTGTGGATTGTGTCTAGAGGTCCCCCAAAGCCTCATGAAGTCACAGAGTTGTTTCTAAGGTGATTGAGTAACAATGCAATGCAGGAGTTAAGGGTGGGCGGTTGCTGGATAAGTCCCCTGATTGGATTAGTACCGCCCTAATCAAGGTAGACTGGATACAATATAAGGGACAGAAAGAGGCTTGTCTTGAGCTCTCTTATTGCTTTTGCTATCTTCTGCTGCCATGAACTCTTCCCCTCTGCCATATGCCACCCTGCCTTGGAGCCAGCTGATTATGGACTGAAACCTCTGCAAACTGTCAGCTAAATAAACCTTTCCTTCTTTAACTTTGGGCTTGGGTATTTTGTCTCAGCAATGACAGAAAATTAATTATATAGCTGTGTATATCATGTATGTACTATGTATGTGTGTGTCTCTCTATATATCAAGCATTATTCAGTACAAGAGAAATAGGTACTAGATTTGTCATTTAAATAAGAATATCTAGAAAGTAGTAACTACCTAATAGGGTTATTGTGAGTGATAAAGAGAGTAGCTCCTGATATCCAGGAATTGTCTCTGCTAGCTTGGTGTTTTGGAAACTGCCCTGACATTGGTGGCTGGGATGTGGCACTGACCTGCCAAGCGTAAACAAGTTCCTAGAGCATCGTGGTCAGATGACACCACTCTGCAATCGTGATAAACCAAGACATCGACAAGAGGACTTTAGGGGCAGGTTTGAATAAGGACACAAGTAAGAACATTGCCCAAACCGCAAAAATAACCGAATACTGTCCTATCCCAGTTAAACCGAATGATTAAAACGTCTTTACTGCTGGCAGTCTAGTCTTACTCTGCCTGCCAAGTAGAAAAGAGTTATTAGAATATCAGTTATAGGATTATCCTCATTTACGACAGTTTTGAATTTAAAGCAGTATTCCATTTCCACGAACTCTCTCTGATCATTCCAACGCATCTGAATCTCTGCTTCTTAGTGCCCCCTGATGAGGCGCCATCTTGTTCTCCTCGATGGAGAGCGTCTGCAAACCCACAATGGTTGGACTATTTCTGGTGGTCCTTAGCTAGGGACCCTGGGCATGAAGAATGAATGTGTTAATCCATTCAAAGCAATGCAAGGAAATAGTGCCTAGTTGTTAGTTAGTGTTCAATGAATATTATCTGTACAGTGCTTTAGAATTTTGTAGACAGAGATAGGGGTAGTCAGAGAGGGCTCTGCTCTAGTCAGGGTTTGCAAAGGAAAGGAATTAATACACGGCATATAATTTATAGGATTATTTTATAATATTTACCCCAAAGAGTCAAATGTAAAAAGAGTGCAGGAAATCTGTCCACACACTAAAAAAGTCCAACTGAGGGCCTGGATCCCATGACAACATCCTGCCTGAGTCTAGCTGAAGACCTAGAGCCCATGGAAATGTCCTCCAAAAGTCCAACTGAGGGCCTGGATCCCACGACAACGTCCTGCCTGAGTCCAGCTGAAGACCTAGAGGCCATGACAATGTCTTCCAAAAGTCCAGCTGGGGGCCTAGTGCACATGACAATGTCTCATGCAAGTGCGTATCAGGGATCTGTGCTGGGAAGGCCCAAAGGTCAGTGGTGGAAGCTAGAAAGTCTGTGCCAGCGGGTGAAGGATCTGTGCCAGCAGGCTGAGGGATCTGAACTGGATCTAGGAAGCGATGCTCCAAGTAAGAACCAGAGCTCCCACAAAAGTCCCACAGCCATCCTCAGTGACAGCGAGGACCCGAGCTCCTCCGAGGATGAGAACAGCTGAGTTCGTATCAGGAAAGCCAGCGTGACAAGCTTCTCCAGGAGAACAAGCTTCTCCAGGAGAACCAACAGCACCGCCTCTTCCTCTCCACTTTTCTGCTTGACGCTGCTGACAACAACCCTCAGGCGGACCTCCCCTTCCCCCAGCACCACGCTGGTTCAGTTCAGCCGGTGTCACAGGCTGACCACCCGTGGTCAGTGCCCCGCAGGCCCAGAGGTGGGAGCGGGTCGAGCTCCATTCCAGCTCCGTCTGCTGTGCTCCAGAGCCTGTTTTCACTCCGTCCTACTCCTCCGCTGCTTTCATTCATCCCTCTTGTGAGGTGGTTTCTTTACGGGCCCCTGGGATTCTGACTCTGTCTTGATCTCCGTTTAAATAAAAATTCTTTTCCTTTAAGTGGCATTAAAAATCAACCGTTAATCCTTTTCATTTATGTAGAAGCTTGTTAGGTGAAATTTTCTTTCTTTCACTACAACTTCAGTCTTTTGATCATGGTAAAATTCTCTTTAATCCTTTGAAGTCTCATTGACTGAAAAGACTATGATAAAGAATATTAATTTAGATCTTTGGCAAGATAAGATAGCTGGAAGACAAGAATCAAGCTATCGATCCAAGCTAGCCCCAGGGCAGTGAAATCTGAGAGTAGGAGCCCAGGGTTCTGCCTTCGGTGAAATCTCCCGCCAATTCCTAATGTAATAAAGGAGTTTCAGGGAATCTCAGGTAAGGACAACACAGAGTCAGAGTGTTCTTTATCTCCGGTGCTAAAAGTGAGCCGAGAGTGTCGTTAAATTAGGATGCAGTGTAAGAGCCCCTTGTACCCACTCACTTCCTAGTTTGTCAGTCATAGAAATGTGTGTGTGTCCTAGAGCAAGAGGAGTGAACTCTTCATGTGTTTGCTTTAGACAAGAACGTCCGAGTTTTCCCCAAACTGTATGCTGGATATGCTGATATTCTAGGAGGTGGCAATCTGTACTCTATGAAAGAGTTTGAAGGTCAAGTTTTAGAACTACTTCTGATAAAGTCACAGAAATTTAGTTATAGTGCATTACAAGCTTGGGAAGAGGCAGTTAAATATCTGTTTAAGCTTGTGAGGTATTTCTCAAAGTAACTCAGTGACTTCACTTAGAACATTTTGTTGTTCTAATAAAATAATAACATTTTGTTATTATTGTTGTTATTATTACTTGTGGAGTGTTTACCATAGACTAGACACTGTCCTAAGCAGTTTATATACATTAACTTATTGTCTTCACAGTTTTAGTATTGCTAAGGAGATAGAGGCATAGTGTCTTGGTTACTTTTCTGTCATTGCTGAGACAAAATACCTGATGCCCAAAATTAAGGAAGGAAAGGTTTATTTAGCTCACTGTTTGTGGAGGTTTCAGTCCATACTTGGCTGGCTCCAAGGCAGGTGGCACATGGCAGAGGGCAACAGTTCATGGCGGTGGAAGTCAGCAAAAGCAACAAGAGCAAAAGGAAGGAGTGGCAGCCAGCAGCCTGTCTCTCTCCCTTACATATGCAAACTGTCTGCCCCAGGTGTAGCACTCACACCCATGAATCAATCCTAAACTCTAAAAGTCCATCCCATGACTGCATGTGTCTTTGGGGGGACACCCAGACACAAACCATAACACATAGAATAGTTAAGTAACCTATTCATGGCTACAGCTAATAAATCAGCACAGGATTCCCCTTTCAGTCCTCAGAAGACAAAGTGGGATATGTTCTTTTGAAATAGGTAACAAAGAGAAAAGAATTAGATTTATTCAAGTAATCTGTCAACATTTATTGAGAAACTAATATGAACCCATTAATCTGATGTTTGAATGGTATTCACAGAGCTCAAGTCAAGCAATAAAACAGAAAAGATGCCAATTCTTTTTTTTTTTTTTGTCTTTTTGAGATGGGGTCTCACTATGCAATTCAGGCTGGCCTTGAACTCACATTGTAGCCTAGGCTGGCTTTGAACTTGCAATAATCCTCCTGCCTCAGCCTCCTGAGTGCTGGGATTACAGGCATGCACCACCACCACTAGTTTAGATGGGACGGACAATAACAATGGAAAAGCCAGGTAATGGTATATACTATGAAGAAAACAAAACAGAAAGTCATGACAGGGCATGGACTAAGAGAAGTTTGATTATCTTTGAAAATTTGTTTTAATGCCTTATCAAATAACTGAATGTAACTAGAGCAGAAAAATCAATTTAGTCATAGCTTCTTAATTTTATGAATTCATTGATAAAGTATGTGGTTCTTGATGAATTGATCACCAATTCATCTTTTATATTTTTAAAGCAGTGTTTGCCCAATGGGATCGATAGTTGTATGTATAAAAATAGTTAAATATAAATAAAAAAAATAGTTAAGCGGTCAAAATCAAACAAGTTTTGTATTGTACCAGTTACCCAAAGCTGTCAATATACACTAAAACTTTATTTTTAGAGGACTGTAGTATACAATATCTTAAAGCTCTTTGACCATTGTACCCTTTGTTGTGGCTTTTTTATGGGATCAGTGTTTTGTGTAACATACAGTGCTATGTCATTCAGACAACAAAGTCACTTAAAATAACTTTTAATCTTTTCCATTGATTTAGAATATTCTTTATTAAAAATTTCTTTATTGTTAGAATTCTGAAAAGCCAAGTTTCAGATCTTCTTTTTTTTGGTATCTGGAATCAAACTCAGGACCTTATGCTTGCCAGGCAGGGGCTGTGCCGCAGAGCTGAAGTGCTGGTCCCCAAGTTTCAGATCTAAAAGAAATAATATTTCCTAGGAAAAGATACTATTCTCTAATATTCTGAAATTTTGTTAATCTTGTTAATTAGATTACCACATAATCTAATTTTCCTTCCTTGGTTCCTTGTTGTATTATTGTAAGTCATTCTTTCTTGATAAACCTGTATAACTTTGGGGATCTAAAAACCACCATGTGTCATGTGCTCTCTCTGTGTAATATGTAAAAGAAACCATGTATCTTTCTGTCTCTGTCCTCACATGGGAGCTGAACAAAAATAAAAATAAAAATTTCTTATTAAGATGGTTTGCTTAGGGGCTGAGGATTTAGCTAAGTGGCACAGCACCTGCCTGGCAAGCACAAGGTTGTGAGTTTGATTCCTGGTACCAGAAGAAAAACACAAAACAAAACAGAACAAAAAAGATGGTTTGCTTAGATAAATTAAAAAAAATCTCCTGTGCACTTATATCTTTCCATTCTCAAAGGAAAAAATTGTTTTCAGTTTTTTGTATATTCCTGAGACATTTTTATACACATATATGTAACGCATGTAAAATGTGTCACACTTGTGTGATACTACAGTCATATACATTTAAACCGGTCCTTTTTTTTTTTTTTTTTCCCAGTACTGGGAATCAAACTTACTACCTTGCGCTTGCCAGGCAGGCACTGTGCCATTGAGCTAAATCCCCAGCCCCCTAAAACGGTCCTTTTAAAACACTGGTGTGGTACGAGAATTATTCTATCCTCTATTCACTTTATGATTCCTGTTGGAAACATTTCTACAGCAGAACATAGAAGTTTGCATCACTAAGAAAAGGAAAAAAAGCTACAGCAGAATATTCTGGTGTAGATTGTTGCATTTATTTAAATTTCTCTAATTTATTTACCTACTCTCCATTTCAAAGACACTGAGATGATTTTAAATCAGTCTGAAATGAAATGGCCTCTTAAATATTAGTCATGTGGGCGGGGGAGGTAGTGATTTTTCCCTTGATGCTATTTTTTTTATAACTTTAGTGTTTTAAATGGTCTTTTGACAGTTTCACAGGGTTTTTCAATTGCTGTTTGGTTTGTATAAAAAAAAAAAATCCAGGTTTCCAGAATGTTAAAAGTTTTAAGCTTTTTCTAAAAATTATAGGCTTACTAAAATCTATTTGCTTCGTTAAAATTCTTATTTTTGATCCTTGCTGACAATCTGAGTTTTCATATTTATTACACTGTAATACTGACCTCATATTTCCAAATTAAGATGAGGCCATACACACTTTTAAGTTGCTCATTTCTGAATTTTAGACCCAAGATCTTGCTGCATGGATTATTTTGTCTGAGATAAAACATTACGGCATATTATTATTATTATTATTTTTTACTACTGCATATTTGGTTGACTTCTTTCTGTACAAACAAGTCACGGGTAATATAAATGAGTTCAGATTAGATCAGATACGATGAGGGTGGAAGAGGAATGGTTGATGTAAACGAGAGAGGTGATTAGCATTGTTCTTCCTGTATGATGAATTACGCTATATCATGCACTGAAACAACGAGTTGTCCTTCAGGATAGCAAAGACTATTTTAGCAAACAACGTGATGGAAAAAATAGTCCTTTATCATTTAACGAAAAGCAAAGCTTACGATAACAATGCTGAGAATTCTTTTCACGTCGCAGAGAACATCGCTGTGATAGCACTGACGAGCATGCGCACACCTCACCTTGTCCTTGGTAACGGGCGCAGTGTATTTTATTGTTCTTTTACTCTGCAGCACTGTTGTGTGGTGAGGCTTAAGCTGTTGTGATCTCTCTGAGTGCTTAGTTTAATGTGGGCCAGGAACTCTCTAGCCCTTGGGGGTATTGGTAGGATTCTAATGATCCCGTTTGATCTGCCATGTTAAACACAAATGAAATAAATCAAGAGAAATACGCATAGTGAGGATATCAAAGACTTACTTCTACTTCTGGGCATAATGTGGTTGCTAAGCAACCTGTGTCAGGCTTCATGGTCATCTGTTAGGAAAGGCACAAAGTCAATGCTCACTCAAGACACGTAAGACTGTAAATTTAAAAAAAAGCTATTCTGTTGGAGTCAAGAAAAACCTGCTTCGGTGATGATGTAGTGAGGGAAGGTTGTGCAGCATCTGTTTGGAGATCTTTTGAAGGAAGCAATGAAATTTTTAAAAAGTACATTTACCTCAAACAGGCTCTGAGGACAGAGGAAATAAATTCAATTTTGCATGGGTTGCTTCCACACCCCTTCAGAACGCCAGGACAACCTAAAGAAGTAATAGCTTCTACAAGCCATGCTACAGACCCCACAGCTGAAGCACCCGCAGTTCACCTTGAGACTTAGGGGTTTCATCGGAAATACTATGGACTACAACTATTTTTACGATCTTCTTCCCCATTTCTCTTCAGTACCACATTTTAAGATAATGAAGTCTGTAAGTTACCAGAACAATTTTATTTTTTAAAAAGAGAAAGTTGTGGAGTAGATTTCAGGTTGAGTATAAGAAAACTACCTAGGGCACAGTGTGTGAAGGAATTTACAGTTTTTGCTCTGCTGTATATTTAAAATCTAAAAGTGACTGTTGGCTTTTCTTGCTCGTATTTTTCTGGATGCAGGTGTTTGATGAAAGATATAACTGCGCTTTGCTCAATATATTGAAGGTTCTTGGAGCTGCTACTTGCAAGATGCTTGACCTTAGACAAAGTTTTAAATCTGAGTCCCGGGTTTTATAAAGGTAAAACAGGGTCATAATCTAGTTATCTCGTGAAATTGTGAGAATCTAATGAAGTAATATTTATAAAAAGCCTCGTAGATACTATGTGCTCATTTTGTGATCATTATTACTATGCTGTGGTGTAGATTACCAGGAGATACTTTCCTAAGCATTACATTTTTTTTTACTACAGGCATAAATGAGGAAGTACGTTAATTTAAGGTTTCTACTGAGATGCATTATTTTTGAGATTTTAATATAATTCAATCAAAATTGTAAAACTAATAGAAGGGGGGTCAGGTAATAGCTCAGCGGGAAAGCCCTGGGTTCAATCCTCAATACTGAAAAGAAAAAAATTGAAGTTATTATTAATACATTAAGATTTTAGAAATACTACCTTTCTGTTTGAGGTACACAGGGTCGCCTGCATTCCTAGGACTATTCGGAGAAACAGGACCAACAGACTTGGTGGAAGAGTTACCGCAGGAATTGGCCATCATGATTAGGGATGCGAAGAAGTGGTGATCTGCAAGCGGAGCCAGATCTGGACCTGTAATTCAGCAGCAGTTTAATGGCCTGAGAAGGGGCAGGGCAGGGAAGTCCGAGGAGGAGTCCAAAGGTTTGAGAATGAAGGGTGCCATTGTAGAAGTGCAGCAGAAGACAGAGCTCATGTCTCAGCTCTACAATGTAGCATATTTGTTTGTCCTCTTTTCATTCGGTTCAGGTCCTCACTAGACTGGATCTGTCTGCCTGCATCGAGGGAAGTTTTCTTTATTCAGTCGCCCAGGTCAAGCTAATCTCTTCTAGACACATCCAGAAGCAATAATGCTTCACCAGCTATCTGGGCAGCCTTTAGCCCAGTCAGACTGACATAAAATTAACCATGATACAGTACAACCTTTTTTCTTTGTGTTCCTGCAATTAGTACACAGTGCCTAAAATTTGTCAGAAAATGAATGCTTCTGTCCATTGCATAATTAGTGTCTTTAGTGAAGGTGATTAAAAAAAAAAAAACCCCCTACTATGTACAGATTTGTCCTATTTCACAGACTCATAGATTTCTCTAGAAAGCAGAACCAAGCCTTTTGTTTTTGGAGAAGAATCTCTGGGCTTAATTTTGGGAGTCTTAAAAACCTATTAACATTTTTCACAATGGAAGTTCAGTAAGGACTACAAAGTCAGTTGGGAAGAGCCCTGGTTTGATAAGCTGAAAGGTCTGGAACCCTCCCGTAAGAAGGTATGCCTCATCTTTTGGGGACTGATGGCGTGTAGGTGTTCTCTCTGAGCAGTACAGCACACCTGTTGATTTGTTCAGTAACAAATGCTGACTGTGTGCTAGGCACTCCGCTAGATGCTGGGAATGTCACGCTGAACACATGAGGTGTGAACTCCTCCCTCTTGGAGCAGTGAGAGAAACAGGTTAAAGTGATAGTGCCTTGAAGGAGCTGAACAGAATACGGAGATTGAAAGTCTTGCTAGTGGGTTCGGTGGGTGACTGGAGAATTCTTAGGGAAGGTGGTCAGGAAAGCTCTCTGAGCAGATGTCATTCGGACTGAAGTCTTTCAGAAGAAAGTGGGCACCTTGCACCTCAGCGCTCAGTGGGGGTATCACCACCTCTGCTGATGCACCTGTCAGTGACCTCTGTTTGTCCCCAGGACTTCTGAGATTGAATAATACCCTGTGGTGCCCCATTCTTTTCTCCTTTATGAAGGAGTTTGATTTTTATCTTTGTTTTCCGAGACAGGTGTTTCATTTTGCTGATAGATGTTATGTCGTCCTCTGCAAGCCACTGCTTCTTTAATTTTATGAGGACTATTTTCTTCTACATATTTTCATTTCAACTTGCGTCTTTTTATATAGATGATGAACTCTTTAAGAATCAGCTGAAGTTATGTGTTGGTACAATCAGAGAGGAGAGGTATTGCGCAAATTAGAATAGGTTTGTCCCAACTGGCGTGTTTGTCTCTCTATATCTTGACTACCAATTTCTTACAAACAGTTGAGCATTGCTTAAAAAGGAATTTTCAAGGTTATTTTTGCAGTTCTAATTATTCAATTTTCATCAAATTTTAACTGTTTAAAATTATTTTATTCTATATGTTTAGAGATAAAACTGGTTTAACAGCAATAATAAAAGCAGGATTGCATTGGTGGGAATGATGTTTTCAATTGGTTACCTTTCAAAACATGCATGAGTTGTAATAGTAGGGCCATATTAATCTACACACTTTGAACATCTATAGATCAGCAATTGTATTTATATATTTATATGATGAAAACCTAAACTGTGTAATTTTTATTTTAACATAAATCAATGTCTACATGTTTTTAAATGATTGTGAGTTTTCAAAATTTATAATTAGCACCTAACAACTGGTAGAATGATATTATGAAAGAAGAGGCAAAGGATATGAAACATAGAACAGAATGGATTAGAATAACATCTGCAGCTGTATTTTATCTGCACTATGTTAAATGTATTATAGGTGAGCTGCTTCTAAAATTTAGCTAGAAGGGATACAAATGTAAATCAGTTGTTTACATAAAAGAATTGATTAGAATTTATTTTTCCTAAGGATTTTTTATTGTTCAGCTTTAATTAAAAACAAGGGAAAACTAATGTATTAGTAAAGGTTCTCTTTGTAAATATTAGAAATAGACACAGTTATAAAACATAAGGTAAGGAATTTTATTATACTAAAGATTGAGCAGATAATTTTTCAGACTTTCCACTATTTTTATAAATAATTTTTCAGACTATATGTTTTTAAATAACATGTATATGTTATCTTCATAAATACCTATAAATGCTTTTTACACTCTCTTTCCATATATATCTCATAAATACATGGACACACACATTTGGGAGCATACATAAAATATTTCAATTAATTTATAGAACGATATTTTGAAGAATCTTTTAAAGATGACAATTCTTTATTGGCATTTTGACTTGTTATGAAGACTTGGACTTACAGCAGTAATTTAATTACGTTTGATTAAAGGACTGTGTTTATCTTTGACTGACTAATAGGATCACGAAATACTGATGTCTTCAACTTGACGTCGTTAGCGATCCAAATCAATTACTTTCTCTATGTTTCCTTGCAGTCATTTCATTAATGGCCTTGGGGAGTTTCCCCTACTTCCTGAGAACAGACACAACTTTACTCAAGTGACTTACTCTATCTTAGCTTAATGAAGTCATTTAAAAAAAAAACCCACTTCACTTAAAGAAGAGGAAAATGGTCTTTCTATTGTGGCCGAGCCTCTTCCTTGGTTGTGGCCCTGAAGTTGTATTTAAATGAGACATATAAGTTAGTGCGTGGGAGAAGGTCTGGCCCAGGTACATACTCCTATTTTTGTCATGATTTCTCTGTGTCTGAACTTTGGAACATTGGTCTAAAATTCTGTTTTTAAATTGGAAGACAGATAAAGAATCCAATATTTGTCCTTCCCATCCTTTCTCCCAGTTTCAAAATGATTAAAACAAATACCAGAATACTACCCCTTTCCTTGAAGTCAAAAGAGGAGTTAGTAGGTTATAATTAATGATTTTATTTAGGTATTTGGTTTTGTGAATTTCGGTATCTATTTTCTCAGCTGAAAGAGGAATATATACATACTTTACTTGTACATAAATTTTTTACATTTATTTAAAAATGCACCTCATAGCAGCTGCCAGCAGTTACAATTCACACACCTTGAGCCAAATAGCTCATAGAAGGGTTCCTGGGTAAGTGGAGATTCGATAACTTCATTCCCTTTTTATTATCAAGGGAACCAAGAGAGGGTGGGGGCATTGTTTTACTACAGCTGCTATTTAGATTCATGGAACTTTGAGTAATAAATATTACTGAAAAAATGCTTCAATCAGTTGAGACATTAAAAAATAACCTGTGCAGAAAGACTATGGAATGCTATTAGAAGTATATAAATGGTTTAAAAAATTCAAATTAGTGTATTACCAACACTGTTAATCTGTATTCTCCCAGAGACTCCTTAAGAATATGTAAATGTGTTAAAAATGTATTTTTATTTTCCACCTCCAAAAGTATAGTATTATAACAACATTCTGCCTTGTGTGGTGCTACATGCCTGTGATCCTAGCACTCGGGAGGCTAAGGGAGGAGGATTGCAGTGAGTTTGAGGCCAGCCTGGGCTACATAAGGAGACCCTAAACAAAACAAAACAAAACAAAACAAAACAAAACAAAACAAAACAAAACAAAACAAAACAAGAACAACAAAACCTAAACCAAATAAAAAATACCACCATCGTTCTGTGCATTACATGCCTTAAAGGTTTTCATATATTTTAAAAAAGTGTATATATTTGAATTCCATATCAATTTCTGACTGCTGACAGAATAATTCCCTACAACTCAAAATTTTAAAAAAGGCGTAAACTTTCTTTTTCATACATAAACATGTAATTTTAAAGGTGTAGTGATTTGGTGGATATATTAACAGCTATCAACCTTTACTTATTCCCTTCAACAAAATTATGTCCTGATTCTGAAAATTAGGTGAATATACTTTTTATAAAGCTAGCACTCATGGCAATGTATGTTATTTTCAAATGTATGTAGAAGACATTATTGTGTGTGGAACTCATTCTAAGCATATTAAATCAAAGTATTTTTACTGAAAAATTACTGTTATTTTTGAAATAGAAATTTGAGTACCCAGAAAACTGCAAAAAGGAAATAATAAATAATGCTGGGCATGGTGGCACACGCCTGTAATCCCAGCACTCAGGAGGCTGAGGCAGGAGGATCGTTGTGAGTTCAAGACCAGCCTGGGCTACAAAGTGAGCTCAAGGCCCGCCTGAACTGTGTAGCGAGACTCTGTCTCCAAAAGACAAAAAAAAGAAAGAAACAAAAATAGTGATCTCAAAAGCCAGGCACGGTGGCTTATTCCTGTAATCCCAGCATTCAGGAGGCTGAGTGTCTATACTATTCTCTTATTGTTGAGACAAAATACCTGACACCAAAGTTAAGGAAGGAAAGGTTTATTTAGCTCACAGTTTGTGGAGGTTTCAGTCCATAATCAGCTGGCTCCAAGGCAGGGGGGCACATGGCAGAGGGGCGATAGTTCATGGCTGCAGAAGACAGCAAAAGCAACAAGAGCAAAAGCGGGGGAACAAGCCTCTTTTCCTCCCTTATATTGTAAGCAGGCTACCCGCCCCTCAGCAGGTGTAGCACTCACACCATCCCCCTGCCCTGCTCTTGCACAGGCTGAGGATGTTTACAAATTGAGCACCCTGGCTCCCTGCTGAGTGGCTGAGGTAAGCCTCTAAACTTCTCAAGTTGACAAAATGTATCAACCATTACTCTGAGACAGGGTGTTCACTAGCTCTTTACTAAATCCGACATTAATGCACTCTCACATTTTCTTTTAACTTCTTTGCCTTAGATTCCTGGTTTTTGGCAGTAGAATTGTTATCTTTATATTGTCAATGTTTATGGCATTTCAGTTCCACTCTGCAGACATAATCCACATAATTCTCTTAGCCCTGCACTTGAATGGATATAGCCCTAGTGTCTTGTCACGCACACACCCTTTCATTTCTGAATTCTCTTCATTTATCCTGTGAATTTAGTTTTAGCTCTTTAGTACACGTGCTGCTGAAGCAAGCACCAGTTTTAACTTTCGATTTGTCTCTGAAGTGTGGTTTTTGAAGCCAGCTGTGGTGGCACACACCTGTAATCCCAGCACGAGAAGGCTGAAGCAAGAGGATCACTGCGAGTTCAAGGCCATGCTAGACTACCATAAACTCAAGGCCAGCCTGAACCACACAGTGTGACCTTGTCTCAAAAAAAGAGGTAGTTTTTGGAGAAAGACTCATGGGTTTTGTGGTCCCCGTATTCTCCCATACCCTGGAATGTCTGTCTGCGGTCTACATGTGATTTCCAGCCCAGCTGCCTGTGGGTGCCGGCTGCATTTTAGAATCCTACGGGCATTTCTCCTTTGCTTAGGCATCAGATGTTATGTACAGAACTCTGAAATGAGTTTAACTTAAAAACAAATCTTTATGTTTTTTTTTTTTTGGTACCTGGAATCAAACTCAGGACCTTGCACTTGCCAGGCAGGTGCTTATGCCACTGAGCTATACCCCCGGCCCTAAAAACAAATCTTTACATGTGACTCTTTTCACCTAAAAAGCATCCTGAACAATGAAGTTCAATAATTTAAGATATGCTTTAATATTTAATAATCAGCATCATTTTTTCCTGAAGTCTGATATACTTTTTTTTTGTCTTTTTGAGACACTGTATTGCTATGCAGTTCAGGCTGGCTTTGAGCTCACTTTGTAACCCAGGCTGGTTTTGAACTCACAGCTATCCTTCTGCCCCAGCCTCATGAGTGCTGGGATTATAGGTGTGCGCCACCATGTCCGGCCTCATGTACTTTCTGATCTGAAGATTAGTTTTACTGTCTTTTCCATAAAAAATAGTTTTTCAGGTTTTTCTACATCAAGGATATCATTGAACTTTATTTGAAATCATCCTTCTCTGTCCATGGTATTATTTGCTTTGCTGATATTTGCATTTAATTAATTAATTAATTGATTAATTAATTGAAACAAAGGCTTGCTATGTAGTGCAGGCTGGGGATCTTAAACTCAAGGCAATCCTCTTGCCTCAGCCTCCCAAATACTAGGATTACAGGCATGTACCACCATGCTTGACATACTTGCTTTTAAAAATATGTCATCCCTGCAAAGTTTGCTATGCTTTTCTTTATGTTAGTACTTTCATTATTAGCTCATATATCCTTTTTGTTATACTTCTGACTTAGCTATTCTCCTTATCATGTTGACCCTCAATTTATTTCCTGAAACTTGAAATCCCCCTGCCCCCTTTCTGATGGTTAATTTTATGTATTACTTGGTACCCGTTGTTTGATCATCCAAGTCTAGGTATTGCTGTGTAGGCACTTCAGACAGGATGGACATGTGAGTCAGTAGGCTTGGAGTAAAGCAGATTACCCTCCACAGTTGTAGGGGGCTTCATCCAGTCAGCTGAAAGACTTTGAGGTCCCTAGAGGAGAAGTGGTCTCTGCTGTCCTGCTGACTGTGTATTCAGGACTAGAAAATCAGCTTCTGCCAGAAGTTCCAGCCTGCCCTGTACATTTTAGACTTACAAGTCCCCACAGCTGTGGGAGCTAATTCCTCAGACAACCACCTGCTCCGGCGTGTGTGTGTGTGTGTGTGTGTGTGTGTGTGTGTGCATGTGTGCATGTGTGTGTGTGCGCGTGCGCATGTGCTCTGCTTGTCTGGAGAACCTGAACACACCCCATCATTCTGTTTCTTAGTCATCAATCTTTTCATTTTCTTGAAATGATGGCTGAATTGTTTTAGAAATTATTGGGAATTTTCTTTTTGTCCTTGTGAGAGAGGGTCTTGCCATGCAGTTCAGGTGGCCTTGAGCTCACTTTGTAGCCCAGGCTGGTCTCCAACTCGCAACAATCCTTCCTCAGCCTCCCGAGTGCTGGGATCACAGGCGTGCCCCACCACGCCCGGCCCTATTGGGAATTTTCCGGTCTGTAATATATTCTTCCCAGGCTGGGTTCCTTGATAGTTTTTATTTGTCTATTTCCCCTTCTGTTTCCCTCCTTTGTCCCCTCCTTTTCACTTCCCCCTCCTCTTTCATTTTTTTGTGTGGTGTAGTGTATGTGTGTGGTGTGTAGTTGTGTGTGTGGTGTGTAGCTGTGTGTGTCAGTGTGTGTGTTGTGTAGGTGTGTGTGTGTCTGTGTGTGGTGTGTAGTGTGTGTGTGTGGTGTGCAGTTGTGTGTGTGGTGTGTAGTTGTGTGTGTGGTGTGTAGTATGTGTGTGTGCGGTGTGTAGTTGTGTTTGTGGTGTGTAGTGTGTGTGTGTGGTGTGTAGTTTGTGTGGTGTAGTTGTGTGTCTGTGTGTGTGGTGTGCAGTTGTGTGTGTGCGCGTGTGTATGGGCAAGCACACCTGTGCACACCCTCGCCCTGCCGAGTGTGCGGCTCTGTGTCACACTGCCGTGCGAGTGGTGGCTCCCCCCGATCCTATGGTGACCGCTGAGCTTTCCCTGAACTAGCACAGGTGGCTGTCTCTCATGTCCTCTCCGGGGCAGGAACGCGGGAGGACAGCTGGGAGGACAGCGGTGCTGGACTCTCCGCAGTGCTAGCGCTGGGATGTTTAGGCGCTGTTCTCACTTCAGAGGTTCTCTGAAACACCCCGCCCCAGGGTGCCCCGAGCTGGCCGGAGCACAGCCCGGCCCTGCTGCGGGCGGAGGATCTCAGGCGCCCTGGTCCTGTGTGTGCAGCCCTGGGCCTTTCCTCCCTCAGACGGGCTCAGCTGCGGGGCACGGTTCTTCGCTTCCCAAACGCGCCCCATTTCTCCTCTGTGTGCCCCTGTACTGCTCCATCGAACGTGCATGGCTGGCTCTCCCCACCTCCCCGGTGTGGGGTGCTGGGGCCCGCTGCTCGGTGACTCCCTGCGAGGCCCGGAGCGGTGGGGACGGAGGGGGTTTCTCGCCTCCCTCTAACGCACCCCCACTCTGCTTCCGAGGAATCTCTTCTCCCTGCTTTGCTGCCGGCCTTCCACCTTCCTGGCTTGGCTGGCTCCGTTGCTGCTGCTGCATTTGCCCCCCAGTTCTGCTGGTTTTTGTTTCACTGAACTGGAGTTTGGGAGAGGAAATTCCGTGAGCAGTTTCTTTCCACCATCTTAGCTCAGCAGTCCCCGAAGCTTTCTGTTCGCCAGAAAATAGTTCCACTCATTGTTGGGAAATGAAAATCTGTAAATAGCAGATTAAGTAGGACACACTGTTATGTGAACAAGCGCTTAATTACATTAGAGCTGCGAGTGCTTTTTGAGATTATGCTTTGGTACACAAGATGATCTTGTTTTAACGGAGGATTTAGGATAACTACGATGTATGGGAACCTCGGAGGGAAAATTAAGAAAACTGAGTATGCGGAGCGTGTACCGCTTCAGTAAGTGGCGTGCATAAAATCCAGCGAATACCAGAGGCCGTGCAAGATCACAGCGGGGTACATCCTGCAGCCATCTCGTTCTCCTCTCTGCAATGTCTGGATTACTTTTTATTCCTCGTAACTGAACTGAGGAAGTGTTGTCTCAGACTGACGTACTTCTGAATGTCTTAAACCTTTCGCAATCAAAACCACACTTGGCAGAGAACTAATTTCACACCTCAGGCATTAAAACGCACAGCCTGTATTCACTGTTTATTTTACATAATGTGAAACAGCACGAAGCATGATATATTATGCAATGGATGAATGGGGATTTTAGAAAAAGAGGGAATTATTTTACGTTACACCTGGCAGATGACATTTCAGATAATAGAAGTTTTCCTGATGTATCAAACATGATTTTTTTTCAAACAGCTGCATTTTTGTCACTAGCATACATTAAAGAATAGAAGATTTATATTGTTTGATTATATTTTCTTAGTATGGTGTTTTGTAAGTCATTGTGGTATCAATGTCAATGCCTAATATGTCAGCCTTTGTTTTAAATCCAGAATATAAAACAAACATCATAAAATCTGGATTACTAAAATTATATTTACAATAAATATATCGGCCAATTAAAAATAAGCCTTCAGTAATGTAATGATTCACTTATTAGTATAAAACTTTTCTTTTTTGGAGCGGATATCAAGAATCGAACTCAGGACCTTGCATTTGCCAGGCAAGTGCTGGTGCCACTGAGCTAGATCGCCAGCCCCTTAGTATAAAACTTCTGAAATGTTTGTGGCTGTTAGTAATTGTTTGAGCCAAATAGATGTATACTGGTAACTCCTGTAATTTAGAGGTGCTTAAATTGTTTAAGGTATGCTTCCTTGGTAGGTAACTTAACATCAGCAAAATAAATACTTTGGCGGTGTCCACTGATAGGAAAACTCTTAAATTGCTGTTCTGATAAAGGCCGAAGCATCTGAATCATTAGTATCAATCAATGGGGGTGACCTATTGGTTCATTCTAGGATTTGTGGTTTAGGATTCACTGAAATTGGCCATCCCTTAGAGGCGCTTTTTTGCTCAATTCTGTGCTTTGACAGATTCCAGGGGTTGAAGCCAGCTCAGCAATGAGTCTCTGGGCTTCTGTTCAGTTTTTGCCTTCTGAACTTACGCTCCTACAAAGACCCAGTGGATATAACACAGCCGAATACAGACAGGAGGGACAGGGTGGATGCCGAGCAGGCAGAGGAACGTTCTGGGCTTCTGTTCCTTACTCTGTACTTCAAGAGCCTGCGCTGCTGCAAACTTTATTTGCGACACACTGTCCGAGCAGCTTCCAGGCAGGTTTGAGCCCTGAGAGGCAGCCACGGCAGAGGGAAAGTGGAGAGAGAGGAGCAGCCTCTGGTTCTGGTGGCGTTTCCACTAGCAGAATGCCGTGGCAAGGCTCCCGGCGTGGTACAGTTGGCTCCTTGTTTCCCACGTTATCCGCAGGGGGACCAAGAGTGACTGTTGTCCACGACTGTCAGTGGTTTGGGCATGGGTGACAGAAGTTTTGGCGGTGGCTAAGTCTTCGGGGGTATCAGAAGTCAGCATGCCCGGGATTCTGGTATTTTCCCTCCAATTTGTTGTTCCAAGGGGCGTTAGCATTTCCCCAAGTTCTTATTTTCTGTTTTCCTCTTTTATCATAAAGAGAATACAACAACAATAATACAATAGCAAGAACGTAGACAAAACAAAACAAATGATACAGGGTTTCGGAACAAAATGAGAGGATTTAACAGTGGTTGTTATATTGACTATTGTTATCTTCAATGAAGGTGCTCAGATTGCCGGATATAAGAATGCAAGATTGATCAAACCATTAAAGAGAATATAAAATAATAATAAAAAACATTAGGAATGATACAAAGCTTCACTAACCACAATGGCAGGAATTCACCAGTGGTTGTTGTATTGCATATTGTTGTCTGCAAATTAGTTGTTCAGATTAGCAGATATAAGCATGCAAAATTGGTCAAAAAATTTTAAGCATTAACTGTTCCTTTCAATAAACTCATTCTCTCGTTTAGCTTGGCTTGCCCAAATCTTTCTGATCCTTTGGCCTTTCAGTCATTTTATAAAGCGTACTTGTAGTAAATACTCTGTGCTGGAATATTTAGCATGATTTCTGTTTTCTTGATGAACTCTTTTTGTGGTCTGTTTTTTGAGGCAGGGTCTCACTATGCAGTTCAGGGTGGTCTTGAACTCACTTTACAGCCCAGGCTGGCCTCGAACTTGCAATGATCCTCCTGCCTCAGCCTCTTGAGTGCTGGGATTACAGCCTTGCTCCACCATGCCTGGCTTCTTGATGAACTCTTGATGATTCTGCGCTAACTGTGTTTTTTGGGCATTAACACAGAGCGTATTCTAAGCTAGGCTTTCTTTAGCCAGCAGGGAGCTCTCTCCTTCCCTCTGTGGCTGCTGACCTGTGCTCTTGTGACTAGTATGGGAGGTGCTCTGTGGCTTTCATCACGAGTAGTGTGTGATGGTGAAATAATTTTCACCAGCAAGGTTTGCATTCCGTAGAGTCTGCATGTTTTAGTAAAATACACTCTTAAGGAGAAAACAGAAAATACATATGAGACTTGTTCTTCCCGGAACTACTGTTTCTCTCTTTACCGTAATACCTGCAGATTTCCCCTATCATAGCAGTTTGTACCCTGGATTGGAATTGTGTTTATTCCTTTAGGCATCTTTCTCAGAGACTGTAAACTTCATGAGGGAAAGTGCCCCATCTGTCTTGGTAAGTGTTATGTTACTAGTCCCTGGACATCACTGAAGGTGTAGTGACTTCTTAGGTATTTCGATGAATCAATGAACAGCTTGCTCTATGTATGTATGTATGTGTTTGAGTGTAATGCTTTGTGAGGTGAGGAAACGTGCTAGAGAAATTACAACCTTTGTAAGTATCCCTCTATTTATGGATACCCTCTCAACTTCTCTTCTTATCCTGTCAGTTTACACTTTAGACTGAATATTTGATTTGGCTTTTTGTTTTTGGTGTCAGGAATCGAACTCAGGCCCTTGTGCTTGTAAGGTGGGCGCTGTGCCACTGAGCTCTCTCCCCGGCCCCTAGACGGAATATCTGAATCAGTTGCAGTCATCTTGCTTGTGTTCACTGTTTACCTCCCTCCTCCCTTCTTCTTCTTATTTCCTCCCCTTAGTTAGAATGATAAACGTTCATTTATTTCTTTCTCCAGCGGTCATTTTTAAGCCCTTGGGCTGTTTTGGAACTATAAATTGCATTTGTAATCTTAGTGTATCTGTTGCTTAGAATGTCTAAAATGTTTAATGCACAACTTATGTGATTATATTCTAATTTGCTAATGGTTTGCTGAGGAGTTGTCTAGATTTTAAATTTCTAAGAATATTCATATTATACTTAGAAAACTTTTTTATCCTGGTAAATCTTAAAAATGTGCATGCTTTTGAGAAAATATAGTAAAATTCCTTTCCTTCTTTCCAACTTTAAGGATTATTACTCTAATAAAACAACCTTGTTTTGTGTATTCTGACTCCCCATTTTGTGTAATTTCTTTGGTAGCCATCTCAGTCTTTGTTTCCTAAATAGAAAAGTTTAAAAAAATATGATTACTCCTAAAATTTACTTAATGTCATCAAATAATCAGTGTTTAAGTATTTTTAACGATTTTGTAAGTTTTTTGCAATTTCTTTGTGCAAGTCACTATACAAATAAAGGCTGGGGATATAGTTCAGTTATGCAGCACCTTCCTGGAAAGCACAAGGTCCTGAGTTCGATTCCTGGTATCCACCAAAAACAAACAAATAAACAAAAACAGATACTAATTAACAAATAAGGTCCATAAATGACAGTTAAATAAAAATTCTTATACATGAAATCCATTTGGATTTATTTTTCTTTTTCTCTTTTTCTATTGCAATTTATTCTTAAATTTTCCTGCAGTATGGATTTTGCTGGTTGTGGGTTTCATTTAACTGGTTTCTCTTTTGCTTATTTTTGATATAAATTAGCAGTTCCATTGAGAGGCTTGAGGTTTTTCTTTCTTTTTGGTTCTTGCAAGAAAATGTCATTGGAAAACTTCACAGAGGGTACATGAGATCTGGTTACCTTTCTTCTGTTGATGTTCGTAGCTATTCATGCCCATGGCCTAGATGTGTTATTTTATTAGGAGTTGTAAAATGATGATTTTTTAAAAAAATGAGCTTGTGCTGATGGTACATAATAATTACATTCATATTGTGGGATTGGTGAATGCACATATCATGTCTTTTTTTTTTTTTTTTTTTTTCCTTTTTTTTTTGAGACAGGATCTCGCTAGGCAGTTCAGGCTGGCCTTGAACTCACTTTGTAGCCCAGGCT
>NW_004955432.1:17434589-17442475 GCF_000276665.1 Chinchilla lanigera | reverse complement strand
TTTTTTTTTGTACCGGGAATCAAACTCAGGACCTCATGCTTGCCAGGAAGGCACTTGTGCCTCTGAGCTATATCCCCAGCCCCACGTATGACATCCTGATCACTTTTACTTCCCCTTCTCCTCCCCTCCTTGTTCCTCCCACTCCAAATCTGCTTCCTGTCTCTACGGTCTCCCACTCCATTACTTATCAGCTCTCATTTATTTTGCTCTTTAAATCATTACTATTTTATTATTATGATTGTCGGTGCTGGGAATCAAACTCAGGACCTTGGGCTTACCATGCAGGCACTGTGCCTCTGGACTCTATCCCTGACCCTCTTTAAATTATTTATATTTTGTGTTTCCCATATACAGAAACCATGCAATATTTATTTACTTACAGTCTGATTATTTACTTACTTACTGATTTATTTCACTTACAGTCTCAAGATTCATCCACTTTCCTACAGAAGACTCAAATTTATCCTTCTTTATGGATAATACTTTAACAGCTCACTAAAACACAGAAAGCAAAATGATAATGCTTTAACCTGCAGTTCATATTTGTAGCCTATCATATTTTAAAAATGAAACTTTCCCTGAACAACAATTTAATAACTCCCAAGTATTCTGAGTCCATAGGAAAAATCCAAATTTATTAATTTTAAATGTAATAAACTGCCTTCCTAATATTTTCCTAAGGCAAACAATGATTTTTAAAATGTTGTCATTCCACAGTCACAAATTTTGGTTTGCTTTTTCAATCCATTGCAGTCATTATTATTATTATTATTATTATTATTATTATTATTATTAGTCTCTTTGAGACAGGGTTTAGCTATGCAGTTTAGGCTGACCTTGAGCTCACTTTGTAGCCCAGGCTGGCCTTGATCTCACAAGGATCCTCCTGCCTCAGCCTCCTGAGTCCTGGGATTACAGACGTGCACCAACATGCCCGGCTTCATTATTGTTGATTCTCAGATCACTTTTGTCTGGAAAGAACTTCTATTGTTGGATTTTGAATCTTGTATCTTTCCTCTGTAACCTTTGATTCTTTTTTTTTTGGTTTCTGGTTTGACCAGATGTTCCAGGATCACCGTGTGCATTTCCTGCCCGTGTTCCCAGAGCCCGCTGGTCCTGAAGAGACTCTGGTTCCTTTTGGGGGGAAAATGGCATTTTGAAAGCACTGCTTAGCTACTAGGTCTGTTATCTTTTTGATGAACAGAACTGAGTATGTGCTGAAAAATAAAGATTATGTGTAGAATTAATATTGACAATTTTAATGCAGGAACAGAGCTACGTGGCTTAACCTCTTCAATCTCGATACTCCTTACATTCTTGGCAAAGATTCTGGTCCTCACCAACACCAACCGGATCCCTCATTTTTTCAATTTCACGATGCTCTAAGAATAAAATACTGACAGTGTGTCCGGTATCAGGAATACTGAAAACAATGGAGGATTTTGTTTTGTTTAGTTTTGCTGCTCTTTTTAAAAAAATACATCTTTGCAGCTGTTAGTGTGTATCCTGCTAGACAGGTAGGCACATTCATGTATTTTGTTTTATTTTTGGTACCAAGAATCAAACTCAGGGCCTCATGCTTGCTAGGCAGGTGCTGTGGTGCTCAGCTACATCCCGAATTAAAATGAGTTAGGACAATTTTCAAATTTGGGAGCCATTTCTACACCTTTTAAAAAACCAGTTATATGTTCATATCTTTTCCCTATTTGTTAGATTTTGATTTTAGTCCCTTAATTTTAAAGAATTCTTTGTATAGTAAGGATCCTATTTCTTTTCCTGCGGTATATGTTGTTAATATTTCCCTCAACTTGTCAGGTATTTTAAATTTTGTTTATGACATTTTGTACATTATTATTTATATGTGGTCAAACTTGTAAATAGATTTTTTATTTCCTTTGAATATTAAGTCATAGCTAGAAATCTTTTTCCTACATCCAGGTTAAAGAAGAACATTTACTATTGTTTCCTTATAAGATTTGTTTGGATTCATTTTTTTAAATATTTAGATTCCTAATATGTGATCTTATTTCTGTGTAGCATGAAAAAAGGATACAATTTGTCTGAAATAACTACCCCTTTCTACCAGCACAATGTATTAAAAAGCTGATCTGTATGTCAGTGATTTGAGACGCTGTCATTGGCGTATAGTAAATATGCAGATACACTGGATCTAATTTTGGACATCTGTTCTACTCCACTACTCTATTTGTGTGTTCGTGTAACACATCACACAGTTCCAGCTCCAGAGCATTGTAGAGTGTTAATATCTGTTTTAGTTCTAGTCTTCCCTTGTAAAATCTTCTCAGAAGGGGAAAAATATATATATATGCACAAGATAGCTAGGATAATTGTACTACTAATTTCTATTGGTTTATTGAGAAGAACAATTAGGGTTTATATTGTTTGATCAATCTTGCATGCCTATATCCAGTAACCTGAGCAACTACTTTGAAGATAACAATATGCAATATAATAACCATTGTTAATTTCTTATCATCTTGCTTTGAAATTCTGTATTGTTTTTGTGTTGTTTTATTTTTGTCTTTGTTTTTGATATTTTGTTTCTGTTCTTTTCTCTTGAAAATAAAATTAAAAAAAATCTCAGTGTTCTGCTTGCTGTTCCTTTTTTGTCTTTTTGAGACAGGGTCTCACTCTGCACTTCAGGCTGTACTTGAGCTCACTTTGTAGCCCAGGTTGGTCTCAAAATCACAAAGATCCTCCTGCCTCAGCCTCCTGAGTGCTGGGATTCCAGGCATGTGCCACCACACCTGGCTTCTGGCATGTTCTTAGCTGTGTTCCCCTTATTTTGGTAATGTTAAGTCATCTTTTTATACATTTCAGTGTCAGCATCATTTCTGTTTTTGTAACCTATTTGTGTCTTCCTGTCTTTTAAGATTGATTTTTTGGTCTCTATATTTGGGAAAAATTTTAACACTTAGACTGTGGTATGTTATGAATAGTTTTTGCTTGGTTTGCAGTTTTTCTTTTTATTTCACTCATGAAAGATTATGACTTTTAATTTTACAATTTACCATTGTTTTTACTGCTTCTGAATTTGGAGTCTTATTACAGAAAGTTTTTTCCAGTTCTAGGTTACAAAATATTTCTCCATTTTTTTCACTGTTCATGTAATTTTTTTTTTTAACATTGAAATCTTTGATCTCCTTTCTCAGAGCAGCTGCATTCTGAGGGGATATACTACAGTTTGGGTTCTACCTTCACTAGCGAAGAAGGCAGTGTGAGCATTGGCTTGGGGGGAAGAACTGAACCGAAAAGGCAAAGCAACTAGGGACTGCCAGAGGGAGTGTTGAACCAGACCATTATTTTGATATTTAAAAATTAAATAAACTTGATTTTATAAAATGACATAAGCAATATTAAAATGATGTATTTTGTCATCACCGTATATATTCAATTCATTGTGAAGTTCCCCCTCGCAAAAAGCTTGTTGAGAAACCTCTTTTCTTTTTTCTGTCCTTTTGAGACAAGGTTTCACTATGCAGTTCAATTCAGCTTATGTAGGTCTTGAACTCACTTTGTAGCCCAGGCTGGCCTCAAACTCAGAGTGATCCTCCTGCCTCAGCCTCCCAAGTGCTGGGGTTGCAGAGCATGTGCCACCAAGCCTGGCCAACTTCTATATATTTCTTTTAAACTATGAGGCTTCCAAGAATAAGGAGGGGAGAGTATCATAAAATAGGAGGGAAAACGCTAAGAAAGGGGACTGGTCAAAGGGGAACTCTTGAAAGTTAAGATAAATATTCCATAAATGCAAATAAAGAGGAACCAAAAGAAAAAAGAGAAGAAAAAAAGGAAAGAAAAAAAGAAGAAAAAGAATGAAACTGGAGAGAAGAAAGAATGAAAGAAGCTGAACGTATGACCCAAATCTAAAAAAATAGCAATGTTACAATAACTAAAATTATCAAAGTAGCAACAGAGATAAGACAGTGCATATGATGTGCTGGAGCCAGTTTTTATTTGCTTGTAAAAGTCAACTGTTAAAGCATTAAGAAATATTATAAATCAGTTGTTAACACAACCATTATTAAAAATTGTCCTGTGAACTTACCTATATTAAACCAAAGGTAGTAAATGCTCAATGAACCATTTTTCATTATTTTACTGTTGTCTATGTTCTTAGTTTATTAGTGGAAAATGCTACTATTTTATGGTGGAAATGCCACATGCTGTTGTGTCCCAGTTCTTCTCAGGGACATTTTGTTGATAGTTTGCAGTTGGCCGTGGTAGCAGTATTTTGGTAAATGCTATAAATCAGGGCCTAATTTACTGTTTGTTGGCCTCTGGACTTAAGAGAGAAATGGAAAAAAAAGATCAACAATGCAAGTTAATTTTTTTTTTTTTTTTGAGACAGGGTCTCACTATGCAGTTCAGGCTGGCCTTGAGCTCACTTTGTAGCCCAAGCTGGTCTCGAACTCGCAACGATCCTCCTGCTTCAGCCTCCCGAGTGCTGGGATTACAGGCATGCGCCACCACGCCCGGCTAACAATGCAAGTTAAAGTTTAAAATATGGCCAGGTATCGTGGTGACACCTGTAATCCCAGACTTCTAAGAGGCTCAAAAGGGGATGGGGACATAGCTGAGTGGCACTGCGTCTGCCTGGCAAGCACGAGGTCATGAGTTTGATTCCCAGTGCCAGAAAGAAAAAAAAAAGGCTCAAAAGTTTCAGCACAGCCTGGGCAAGCTAACAACCTAGCGAGACCGTGTTTAAAAATAAAAAATAAAAAAGGTCCGGGAACATAGCTCAGTGGAAGGCCGTGAGTTCCATTCCCATTACTAAAAACTGAAAAAAAAAGTAAAAATATGCTGTGATTATAGCTTTAGAAAGTGAATAGCACACAAAAAAGAAAATGTTCTTCCAATATTCCAAAACTATTTTCAAAGTCCTTCACATCAATGATGAATAAATGTAGCTTTGAAATACATGTGCTTAATTTTATCCCAGTTATTAATGTAAAAGTGAATGTTAATCAACACTGAGGCTGTTATTATACTGGTTTTACGGTTGTAAGTATAGATTGGTTATAGGTACAAGAGTTCAACAAAAAAATCAAGAGAAGCATTCTATGAGGATCAATTGTCTACATGGAATTTATAATATTGTGTACTCTATTTGTAAATTGCTATTTATTCTTTTTTTTTTTGGTACAAGGATTTGAACTCAGGACCTTGCACTTACCAGCCAGGCGCTGTGCCACTGAGCTATATCCCTGGCCCTAAACTGCTCTTTATTTTTCATATCAATTAAGCTTACAGCGAACTTATGAGTGTGTGTATGCCTACCCCTCACCCTCTTCTGGAAAACCAACTTTTAAACGTTCCTTAGCACACCTCACTGGCAGAATGTCTGGGTTTTCCCGGGGTTTGGGCCTGAGGAGCCCTCCTTCAGCATGTTGGGCTGTTCTCGGGAACCTTTGGTCTCTGTGAAGCGCCTGGGAGTGGACCTAACACCTGCTGTTTTCACCAAGGGATTTTGATGTACAGAGCTCCTGGTTTTCATTACCACTCCGTTTCCTGTTCTATGTCTGTACCAGGAAACCCTGATTTTGTACGTGTCCATGTCTCAAGAAATTTAAAAAACACGTTGTATGTTTCATTGTTAAGGACTTAGGGTAAATTAGAGTGTTCCAAACATGAGTTCGCGTGCGTTTGGACTTTGATTACCCCTGTGGATACGCAGGTCTACTGCAGCAAGGGTGAGTGAAGGATGACACCGTGATTTCCCTGCCTGTGAGATCCTCCTCACTACCTGACGTAAGGTGCGCGATCTCTGCGAATCCCCACTGCACTTGTCTTCTTGTCCACCGGAACGAGGTGATCTGTTTCTTCTTTTCACATAATTCAACCTTTCATTCAGCAAATATGTACTGGTTTTGGTTGTTTTCAACGTGCTGAGCATTGGACCCACAACTGTAAGACCAGTCTTGGCTTTTGTGGAAATTATGTTCTAGATCTACAGAATTTAGTGAGGTACGGGTTATTAAGAGTAAGGAATAGGGCAATTTCAGGACTGTTTTATTAGCTTTTTTTTTGTCTTTTTGAGACAGGGTTTCACTATGCAGTTCAGGCTGGCCTTGAGCTCACTTTATAGCCCAGGCTGGTCTTGAACTCACAATGATCCTCCTGCCTCAGCCTCCTGAATGTTGGCATTACAGGCATGTGGCACCGTGCCTGGCTGTTTTAGAGTCTTCTGATCCAAAAAACTGGAATGGTGGTACCAGTCACAGAAGAAAATGATGAGAAGACCCAGGTTGAGACCTAGTTGTGGATATTCTCAGTCTGAAGTGCCTCTGAGCCCACTCGGGGCAGACATGAATTGGTAATTAACTATATCAATGTTTATGCCTTTTAGATGGCACTATTCTTAGCTTCTCCTCTGACACTGAGCTCCTAGAGGCTGGGAAGGATGTTGTATCATTGTAGTTTCTCATTTTCTGGCAGCAGATGCCGGCTCCAATTAAGCAGAAAGAAGTTTATTGAAAAGATATTGGGTATCTCCAAGACTTAATGGAAGGCTAGAGCTAGGCTGGAGAAACTATTGCTAAAATTGTAGGAAGTGCTGCCATTTTGGTTCCAGGACTCAATTTTACCCCAACTTCCGCTTCAAGTGGTTTTTGCGTTCACTGTGGCCTTTGCAATCTGCATTAGTAAATACTAAATCTGCAGACGGTGGTAAGGAGGAGTTGGACATGGTTGGGTGGATGGCCAGAGCCTAAGATTTCCTCCAGCTGCCAGCAGTTTGGGTGCCCGAGAGTCTAATATGTTCAGCTTCTGTGAGAGAAGAGGGCTTGCCCTTCTACCGAGACAATAAAGGGAGAACATCTCCCCCAAACACACACAAAAGGAAAGGAGTTCAACTACTGGAAAACAAACACACGTGACAGATTTCCACTTTTATATCTCACTCGCCTTTGTTTACTTAGCACTCCACATAGTGGAAATATGCAAGAAATAGCACCATTTTGAATTGAATTTTAAAATGCTTTTAACAATGAATTGGAGCACTTCAGATTTAAAAATTCCCCTTCGATTTGGTCATTGAGACAGTCTATTCCTATATTATTACCTATAATTAAAATTTGACTTTGCAAATGAAACTCACCATGAAATTCCGTAATTGTCATATATAATTTGTCTTTTAGAAAAAGTCGTTTTTCCAAATGGCAACAGTAGCCTTATATTTCTTGTCTGGGAGATGTAGGGTACATTTGAGTGCCCAAAATGTTTTGGACATTTTATTTAAGGAAAATAGTTTTTCCCATTTCTCCTTCCCTACCTGTGTTTCATATACTAAACAAATAAATAATATTTGACATTTCTTATTGTTCCATGACATATTTTTGTCCTAGAACTTATTTCACATTCCATCAGTCTGATTCAGATTGATGCAGTCATTCAGCACTTTTCTTGCTTCTCCATTTTAATGTCTTGGACCCTTTAAATTTTATTTTTTCCCCTTACAAATTTAAGAAAAAAATAGAACAATCTTGCCTTCTTTTCTAAGCTATAAAAAATGAGCAAAGACTCCAGCAGAATCTTGTTAAGTGATGGCAATGATTAGTGAGGAAATAATTTCTTATTAAATTGAAAAGAGCAATCTTACTAGATCGTTTCTCTTTCGGATGTGCAGATTAGACAATTTTATTTGCTTTTTTTCATTTCACTCCTTTAGTTTTGGTGTAAAAAGAAGACTTGGCTTTTTTTGTTCTCTGTAAAATTTTCACTTTTCCTTGGTATTGGAATTCCTTCCCCTTTTTCCTTCCTTCCCTCCCTCCTTTCCTCTTTCCTTCCCTCCTTCCCTCCCCCTTCCATCTGTCCATCCCTTCCTTCCTTCCTTCCTTCCTTCCTTGCTTCCTTCCCTCCTCCCTCCC
>NW_004955432.1:17415037-17434489 GCF_000276665.1 Chinchilla lanigera | reverse complement strand
TCCTTCCTTCCTTCCTTCCTTCCTTCCTTCCTTCCTTCCTTTCTTCCTTCCTTCCTTTCTTCCTTCCTTCCCTCCCTCCTTCCCTCCTTCCTTCTTTCCTTCCTGTTGTGGTAGGTTGGAATGTGCTGACGTTCCGCTCTGTGTAGTTTTGGGGTAGTATTGGCCCCAGTGGGCTTTGGGTAAGATATGGAAGGTAGAAATGAAGCAGTAGCCATCACTCCCGGAGGCTGGGATGAATAGACGCAGTGACAGATGCAGAGGTGCCAGCAGCTCCCAGCCGGTCCTTGCTATGCATCCAGCCCTTCTTTCTGATTGACAGCCCAGATCAGTCACAGTAGCTCCAGGCTCATTTCCAGACTCTCTACTGGAGACCCACAGAAGTGGGGGTTGCACTTTCCACTGCTCAGCATCCCGTCAGTGGCCGGATGTACTTGGGGCTTGTTCTGCCCTGGGCGTCCAGCTTTCCCTCGGAATCTCCTCCTGCCCAGCCCTTCTCCTAAATGTCTGCGCTCTGACTGCTAGAACAAACCCTGGGGCCACAGCTCACGGTAGGTCAGCTTTCTGGCTGAACGCTGTCTTGTTCAGTTCTTCACGCTGACACTTACCCTGAACTGTTTCCTTTGCCATTTGTTCTTTGTCACGAATGACTGTTTATTTTTCAAATTTAAGGCTTCTCTCTTGGCCTACTGTCTTGGTTGCTCTTCTCTTGTTGCTGGGACAATATACCTGACACCCAGAATTAAGGAAGGAAAGGTTTATTTAGCTCACAGTTTGTGGAGGTTTCAGTCCATATTTGGCTGGCTCCAAGGCGGGGCACATGGCAGAGGGCAACAGTTCATGGAGACGGAAGACAGCAAAAGCAACAAGAGCAAAAGGGAGGAGCAGTAGCAAGCAGCCTCTCTCCCTCCCTCACACTGTGTGCAAACTACCTGCCCCAGGGCAGATGTGTCAGCACTCATGTCCATATTGGATCCCAGCACTGGATCATGGATCAATCATAAACTCTAGAAGCTGCCCCACAACTGCATGAGGCTTTGAGGGAACATCCAGACACAAACCATAATACCTATAAGTTTGATTCCTATTATTAATTTTTATAGAATTTAGTATTCTCATTCTAGTATATTATGAGCATAATCCACGCTATAATCATACCTTAAGTTGTATTTTAAAAGCCAATTGTGCTGAAGACCTTTGCAAAATCACTTGAGGATGTAGCCTTGAATATGGGAGGAGCCACGTGATGTTACTGAGCTGTAAGACACATTTTTATTCCCCACACTCCACATGTGTCTGAATTTGGTTGAATAATTTGCTTTATCTTGTCTTAGACCAACGGTATAGTTTGTGGTGCGGCTTTGTGTCACATTTACTTACAATGGAAGGTAAAATGTGTATCATCTGCTGAGCGTGGGGAACATGGACAAATCTGTCAAAGATTATAACTAGGAGCCTGGGGAACTTAGGCTGAAAGGTCAAAAAGAAAAAAGAAAGCAAAACAAAGGAAGGCATTTTGTGTTTAAAAATTATTTTAAATTTAATTGTTAACACTATATTATTTTAAATGTTTGTTATTATCAGCATTTTAAAGCCTAGAACACGGAAGTAGAAAGAGATAAGTAATTTATACAAGACCACAGAGAGAATAACCAGAAGTTGTTTCCGGGCCAAGGTTTCAGGACTGAAGTGCTCGCACTGGGAAGAGCTGTCCAGCGGGGTAGCTGGTCATGGTGGCACATGCCGAGAAGCCTAGGAGTCTGGGTGTTTGTGCCCAGCCCTGGCAATTCAGCAATTTAGTAAAACCATGTCTCAGAATAGAAAAGTGGTGGGTGATGTACCTCAGTGCAAAAGCCCAGCTTTCAAACTTTATTCCCGTGGGCGAGAAGAGGAGAAGACGGTGTGGGGTGAAATGGGAGCCTCCTGGCTTACTGTCTGAACTTGAATGGTGCATGTCGGCTCATTTGCTCACAGTTTATGTACCTGGACTCAAGGCAGTCCTCCTGCCTCAGCCTCCCAAGTGCTAGGATTACAGGTGTGCACCACCCCACCTGCCCATTATCAACCATTTCTAAATGAAGAACATACTACCGGTCCTGAATTTAGCTCAGTGGTACAGTCTTGCCTGGCAAGCGTAAGGTCCTGAGATTGACTCCTGGTACCCCCCACCTCACAATGAGGAAGATACTGCTTAATTTAAAAATAAAAGTTTAATTAAAAAGAAGAGAAACATATAAACAATAATGTGAAATAATTATAAGAACAAAAAAAATGAGATACCTAAATATCTAATGGTGGGTAAATGTTGAATCAATTCTGTTAAATATTTTTCATGGAATGTAAGGTAGGCATTAAAATGTTTATGAAGATTTTATAACATGGGGAATGTTTAAATATTAGTGGACAAACAAGATATAAGCTACATATAAAATGTATTAAAATTGGTGAGAAATACTTTAAAAAATCAATAGTAGCCAGGCGTGGTGGCGCACACCTATAATCTCAGTACTTGGGAGGCTGAGGCAAGAGGATCCCCGTGAATTTTGGCCAGCCTGGGCTACAAAGTGATTTTAAGGCCGGCATGAACAGTATAGCGAAATCCTGTCTCAAAAAAAAAAAAAAAAAAAAAAAAAAATTCAATAGTAGTAGACCAAGTGAATTTCATTGCTTTATTTTCCTGCATTTTCTAAATTTTCTGTTAACTTTGAAATAAAAGTGAGCTTTATTTGAAGTTGTAACTTGTTACCGAAAGTGGGACTCTGCTGCCTATTCATTAGCGTGAGTTCCACAATGAGATGATACGGATGCTAATACTTTAGATTTTACTTCATTGAGAAAGCTAAAGGGACATGAGAACAGACTATTTTTAAATGGTTGGCATAGATTTTCCTCCCTCCGCTCCCACAATATTTGGTAGGTATGAAGGTGCTGGCGTTAGTACAGCCTTTCATTTTCTGCAGAGGAGAACATGCACTATTTATATATTATATATCATTACTCTGAAGGCAGCTTATGATAAAGGTAGCCAGAACTCTTCTCCAGGGCCACTTCTTTCTGTTTAAAGAGGCACCCTTCCACTGGAGTATAGTAATGACCATAGTACTTTAGCAAATAGCTGTAAAACATGTAAACGTCCTCCTTTCTTGTATTAATCCATCAGGATTCTTTCAGGGATTCTTCTTGTCTGAAATATTCATAGGCAGCAAAATGTCCTGAATGCCCTACAGAGGCTGTGCAGAGCCAGGCGGATGATTGATAGTGAAGTTCTGCTCGGAGTCACTCACAGTGTGTAATTCTATTTGTCTTGCCAAGCGCGGGAGAACAGGTAACTCGTAAAAGGTAAAGGTAACAGACGCCGTATTTTCTTACATTCAAAAAAGAGCTTCATGTCTCCACCTCACCGTACGCCACTGAACGTAACAAATTTTTATTAAATAAAATAAAATGCAGGCCAGCTAGTCTTTGTAGAGGAGTATAAAATTTTATTAAGTGGATGCCATTTATTATAGTGCACATTTCTCTTTGGCATATTTTTTTGCCTGGACAGGTATAACTTAAGCACATGGTGAAGAAATGTTACCTAATTAAAGAAAAACCAGTCAGGAGGCCTGCATATCTCTGTGCATAGGTACATAGTCTATACTTAATTCTTTAATGAGTAAAAGTCAGTTTTCATCTGCCAGTATTTTTGACATTAGTATTTTAAACATGTCATTCAGTTTTCCATTACATTGATGTTAAAACTGAAACTCTGTTCAGGTTTATCTCATAATGCGATAGACGTGAAATAGATGATATTGCAACTGCTAGCTGGATTTAGCACTTTGCATCACACTTACTGCCTGAGGGCATGGTTCTGTCATTTGTGCTCAACTTCCCTGAGTTTGGGCTCAGACAGGACCTTGGAATCAAGTCTGGAAGACTTGCGTTTAGTATATATTCTTCAGTATATAAATTATCAGTGTTCATGACATATTATGCCACTGTATATCTAAAATGAGTTGCAAGGGGTAGTAAGGTAGAATAAATTAATTACATTAATTTCTGGTTGTGAAAGTATCCTAGAAATAAAAAATAGCGTCATCCTGAAGAAATTGACGTACTAGTCTATTTCAGCAGTTGGAGCCTGCTAGTTAAGAAGAGGAGAAGTTTGAATCAATCCTTGATTATGTATGCTTAATTTGGTAAAGTTGAACAGCAGGAACCATACTTTAATATTATTCAAATTTTAATCATAGATATTGCTTACACATAGACATTAATGAATATTGCATTAAGTGAAAACTCAGAGAAATCTTGGATTCCAGGCAATAATCATTTAGGCATAAATTACCAGCCAATAGTTTTTTTTGTAGGAGATTTCCTAGACCTTGAAATTTGAAAATCACTTTGGCCAGTGTGCTTTGTAATTTTCATAGAGTTCTCTTCCTACAATACTTTATGGTTTAGCGTACTATATATCTTTATTCCTGGCATAAAAATATTATTACCTTCTAATCTTTGAGACACACATGAATTTTCCCTGAAATTTGCCCATTAGGGAAAGGAAAATATTTGCTGACACAGCTAACCAAAGATGTACACATGTCTCACATATGCTGAGTAGACACTGTTGATTGTAATTTGTCTAGAATTTTTATATTTCTAGCAACATAGTGAAAACTTGCTTCTCAAGTGATACGAAAATGAAATAGAACTTGTGGCTTTCTTAGTCTTTTAGTTTCATTTGAAAAATAGAAGCTTTAAAATGAATCAGAATTGGTTAAGCTGATTAAAAAACTTACCATTTTTCTTCTCAATTTTAACTTATTTAGATATTGTGATTTTTGAAATAAAAATTTGACTTTTGTTTACTTATTTGTTTAATCTTTTTGAGACAAGGGTCTCACTATGTGGGTCAGATTGGCCTTCAGCTCACTTTGTAGCCCAGGCTGGTCTCAAACTCACAAAGATCCTCCTGCCTCAGCTCTCAAGTGCTGGGATTACAGGCGTGTGCCACCGTGTCTGGCAAAATTTTGACTTTTAGAAAGCATTATGCCAGTCCAATATTTTCAGCTCTTCTCTATTACATTTATAATCATAATTGGTGATATATATTATTCAGCTTTTTCTTTTGGTGTCTGTGTTTATGTACAGATTTTCCTTAAGTCTGATCTAATATTCTTCAATACCTTAATTTCCTGAATATTGAAGAGGATTTTCACAGGTTTAAAAGTCAGCAGATTCCAAATATACGTGGTACCATGAAATATTTATCCTTCTGCATTTGTCTTATTTCATTTATTATAATGTCCTTCAATTTCAACTGGATAATTGCAAGTGACAAGAGTTTTTCTCTTTTTAAGGGCGACTAATATTCCGCGATATGCTTAAATATCATGATTTATTTCTTTATTAATTTATTGATCCCTTGACATTTAATATGCTTCCATATTTGAATATTATGAGGAACAGAGCAGAATGGTAGTTTCCAAGGGCAGAAGTGGGGGGAACAGGAAGACACCGGTTGAAGCGTAGGAACTTTGAACTGTAAGATGGATACCTTCTGGAGATGCAATGTGCCGAATGGTGACTCTAGATAATGATCCTGTATTTTCTCTTTAAAATTTGCTAAGCAAATAGATCGTAAGCATTCTCACTACACACAGTGGGAACTTTGTGGGGTGATAGGGATGCTAATTAGCTTGACAGTGAGAATTGCTACATAAAGTAAATTTATGAATTTATGTAAATGATACCTTGTACATTTTAACTATACACAGTATTTTATTTGTAGATCATACTTTCAAAAGTCTGGAAAAAAGTGGAAAAAGCAGGAAGCTCTGAGAGTGTATTCGTTTACTAGAAGTGTGTTTTGGAAACTCTTCTCACAGGTACTGTGTCAGGCATGGGAAGCAACAACAGATGGGAAGGAGGAGCTTCTCCTCTTGGACCTAATGTTACTGGAGAAAGCAGACAATGGCAACATGTTTTGCTAAGTACTTTAATGGAAACAGTGGGCTTTGGTAGATGGCAACGGCCATGGCAATGGGCATTGTGTCTGTGTGCAGTAGTTTGGGTAAGGGGTCAAGTAAAGTGGTTCTGGGCCAGTGGCATTCAGCTGAACCTACGTTGTGCTGGAGTAAGCTGTGAATGCAAAGAACCAGAGGAAGGCTATTCCCAGGAAGAGGAAATGCAAAGGCCTTGAGGAAGAACAGAATTGACTACCAAAAGGCAGACGGAAGAGTGGCAAAGGCTCAGTGAATAAGAGAAAAACTTGAGGAGAGGTTGAATCTAGGGGTAGCAATCAAATTTCCATTCTAAGAGCAATACAAAGTCCTTGAAGGGCTTTAGGCATGGGAGGAAATATGACCTGATTTAAATTTTATGAAAATCATCCTGTCATGTAGAAAATATATATTTAAAGTGTTTCAGGGGCACTGGAATAGAAAAAAATGGAAGACACATCAGGCAACTCCTGCAGTAATCTAGGAAAGGGGTGGCCTTACAGTGGGATTGGAGTGTGGTGGTCTGATTCAGGGTATTTCTGGAGATCTGCCAGGATTTAAATGTTGGATTATGGAACAAGAGAAACTGTGATGTGAAAGATGCCATAAAACTGCAGCATTGACCTACGTGTGGATTGGTGTGTGTTTGACAGGATAACAGCGGAGAGGGTTGTTTCTACACATTCGACCTTGTACTTGCTGTACACTGGCACTTATTTGGTGAGCTCTATTTCATCAGGAAAAGGAAGGAAGGTGGTAAACCTAGTGTACAAGGGCGGATTTAAGAACAAGACCACCTAGGTTGAATCCAAGTTTCAGAATTACTTCCTCCATTAATTTCCTTATTTGGAATGTGGGGTGATAACTACATCTACTCAGAAAGTTGTGGTTAAAAAGTGAAGCACTTTATCTGAATTAATTTGTACACTGTGGCGTATGGTAAATTTGATTTCAACTATTACTTTTTAATCAAATGGGCATCTCACAGCACTGATGGACGTGTCTCTGAAATAGGAAAAGGCAATAGTTTCCTATCTGGATATTTGATTTTTACTTGAGATTAATTGCTTTACTGTTTTCCTTTCCTGGTCAAGTTCAAAGCTTTAGTTGTATCTTTTGCAGAAACAAGCATCTGTTTTAAAATATCTTGTTCACACATAAAGTTCAGGCTACATAGAAATATTTTTGCTTACAACTGTGAAGGTTAAAACTGCAAATTTTATTTTTCTCAAGACTTCAAGGTAATGTTTTATATTTCTCCAGCCTTTCCTAGTCATACACACTGGTTACGTACCATAAGAATCACCAAAGAGTAAGAGCTTTTCTCCACTTACATGTTTCTGTCGGCTGTTATTTCCCTAGATGTCCGATTCCCTAAGCATGGTACGGGCAGACAACATAGACTTACAGACAGAAGGTGGAGTGCTGTTTATTGTCATTGCCGCATGGAGCTTCTGGCACCAGAGTGGGTCATTTCTGTCTGGTTCTATAGCTGGCCCTGTGTGGGAACTTTAGAGCAGGAGCCATAGCTATGGGGGGGAAGCTCATTAGTGCTACAACCATCATCAGTTCCCCCTCACTCTTGGCAAAAACAGTCCCTCTTCCCTCCTGTTTGTACAGCAAGTACCTGCTTTTAAGGAGTAGGTTGCTTTTGCTCCTTTTTCTCATGGTCGACAGAGGAACAAATAGAGCAATAATATTTGTGGCATCAAAAAGAGCAATAAACGTTTATTGAGGACTTATCTGTTTTCTTACCAATACTATATCCTCAGCCTTTATGGCTGTTGAAAAATGGAAGAGAAATTGCTTATGTAGACGGGTAAATAGTACAGCTTTGTTTTATTTCACTCACACGTTCAGCTTTTATTTCTCCTTATTGTGCAGCCAAGTGCTCAGAAAGTGTTCTGAACACACCGGGGGCGGGGGGACTGTGTCTGGGTTGGGATGGGAGCGGGGATGGGGATAGCTGGAGGAAGGATGGATGTACACAGAGAGAAGAAGGGCTATGCAGACCAAGGGCGCTGTAGAAGCACGCGAACAGACTCTAAGCATTCCTATTGTATTTGTCTAATGGAAACACAGTGTCCATTTCGGTCCAAGTTGAACTTCTGCTTTGAAGTTGGCTTGGCAACTCTGCTGTAAAACTCTGCAGCAAAGCAGAGCCAGCTGTGTCTGTAGCTTGGATCTTCTCTGTGCTGTCAAAGTCCAGTTGTGACGTTCTTTTTCTGATTTGTGAATCTATGGCCATAGGTACATTTACTCAGGTAAATAACGAAGTGAAAGCACCACATGAGCTATTAGTTTAGTGGCACGGGTTCAACTAAGAGGAAATGGGATATAGATACGCACATACTCTTCTGTATTATATTTACCTGTAGCATTATATAATTGCTTTAAAATTTATATAAATTGGAGATTTTTATTGTGGTGGAAATACCACTTATTTAGAGTATAGCTAGTATTTGTGGATGCAGCAATGTGAGGTGGTTGGCTGAGCTTTTGTCTTGCTCAGTATGGTAGCTTCATAGCAAAACAAAGAGGAAAGCCCTCCTATTCACCAACTGACTTTACTGCCTTTTCCAGTGCCTGGTACATGACAGGCACTCTGGAAGTATCTGTTAGACACACTCTTGTATTGTAGAAGGAATGAATAGAATTTGGCCAAAGACTATTGAAAAAGAAATATTCCCATATTCACTATATGAGCAAGTATAATACATGGAAGGGGTGTGTGTGTGTGTGTGTGTGTACATGCATGTGTGTTTCTGTGTTTTGAAGATTAAAAGTATGTGGAAGCTGTGAAAGAAGTTCTATTTTTTTGTGATTTAAGAATAATAACAGCAAAAGAATAATGCACTGATGGTACTTGACCCTCTAAAATTACTTCTATTTGATTTCTTAAGTTTACTATTCTCTTTCATGTTGAATAAACTTGTTTCACTGTGGTTGGGATGGGGGGTGGGAGGAGGGTTGCTTGGTTAATCAGGGGCAGGATAATAAGCCACACAGACTACATTTCAACTCTTATTGTTGCTTTCTTATAGTTGATGACCAGAGGAAAGTTGGGTACAAATGTTTCTTTTCTTTATAAAGCAAGGATCCTCCAAGGGTCCTCGTTACAATGGGAAACAAAGAGAAATAAAGCAGAACCTATTGTTTTTCTTCTTTTAGCTTCTTCATTTATACTCCTTTGGGCTATATTGATGAAATAAATAGATTGGAACCTGGTTGATTTATTAATTTAGCCCCAATCAATTCAGATTGCTACAGGACTAGTAAAGTTGATGAGGAAAGTGATCAAAATGAATGGATTTGAATAGCCAAATCTACAGTGTTTACCCTAACACAAACTTGTCTGTGTTTTTAAGTATCAATTTGGCAATGAAGCAGGTAATCTTAAAGGGCAAAGTCCTTTTTCTTAGTCACAAAACATTGCCATTTTAATTCTAATTGTCCTCCTATGGCCCAAAAAGGATGAATTGCTGTTTAAAACTTCATTTCTTGGAATAAAACTAGAAACATTGGGGCTGATATAGATATAGATATAAGTGATATAGATATAAGTGAAATCCAACAAAGTATTAGTAGTCAATATCTCTTGAAAGCCATGTTTTCACAAGAAAACGGGATGAAAAAGAAAGTAAGGATAATTGTATATACATTTCTATTGTCATTTGTCACAGTTATGCTTTTAAGGAACAAATTATATATATATATATATAAAATCACATGTATATTATATATCAACAATGCTTTCAAGCCAGTGATATGGCAAAGAAAGGTTTTTCATTTAATGCCTTTCATACAGTAAAATTCACTTCTTTGCAACTGTGACAAACCAAAGTGCAACTTTATCTATTTATCCCCTGGGACTGTTTTCTAATTTGAGGATAGCTCCCAACAGCATTCAATTCTGATAACTTTTCTTTGATGCTTTCATTTCTACAAAGTGTTATAATTTGGTACTATTCATAATAACTTAGAGATACATTTTCACCTTCTCCTCAGGGAGTAGAGTTACCTTTTAGCAACTCTTTTGTTGGATACAGAAGAAGGAAAGGAGCTACATTTCTTTTGAGGTGATATCTTTTACAAAGCAGTCTACTGGGTTTTGTAGTTGGAAAAAATCAAATAGAAGGAAAATATTTACAAAAGAATTTCTCACTCTCCAAGAAAAGGAATCCCATACTCTGATAGTATATAATTCCCCCTGGGGTTGTAGTGCAATATCATTTGTATACACGTATGTGGGTATTTCGTTTCTCTTTTAGGTCTTTGAACCCCTGTCCTGCCAGTGCAATAGAGACATTATCTCTTTTTTCTGTGAAAGTAGGGAACAATTGATACAGGAAATTGGGATACTCATTATATTCTCAGAATATATGGATCTGTACAAAACATCAAGTACATACTTTTATTAGTTCATCCACAAAATAATCAGGTAGAAAATAGATCTAGTCAGGGAGGGGAGGAAAAGAGGATGGAACAAAGAATTAAATGTATATGTACCAACTTCACACAAAGAGTGTCAACAGCATGTACTGGAAGCATAAATAAAAACATAAGTAAGTAAGTAAGTAAAGTAGATCTGGCAGTGTATTACTAGATGGTGAATTAATCAAGTTAGTCCTCTAGGAGAACTGATGTGTGACTTGATCTCCAGTCTGCTGGATGGTTTAGCACTAATTACAATAGAACGAGTAGTAAGGCATGGTGGAATAGGGCACGTGCACAAGGGAAAAAGGAGACAAAACACTGTAGCTCACTGTATTGTCTCCCTAGTGTAAGAACCTGAAAGCGTAAATAAAATCTGAAAGGTACAATAGATATTGTGAAAGGGAAAGAAACTGCTCAAAAGGAAAGAACAACTGGAATGAGGGAAAAGAGAAAAGAAAAAAGGAAGGAACAAATTTTGTATATATATCTATATATCTATATATCTATATATATACAGACACAAGATGGTTAAGCTAATTGTACTGCTAATTTCTATTGGTTTATTAAAAGGAACAGTTAATGTTAAATTGTTTGATCAATCTCGCGTACCTATATCTGATAAATCTGAGCAACTACCTTGAAGATAACAATAAGTAAAACAACAACCACTGTTGATTTCCTATCATCTTGTTTTGAAATTCTGTACCATTTTTATAGTTCTTGTGTTGTTTTGTTTTTGTCATTTTATTTTTGCTCTTTTCTCTTAAAAAAAAAACAAAACAACACTGTAGCTCTGTGGCCTGGATAAGCAGACTGTCTCAATTTCTCTGAGTTTTGGCTAGAACCTAGCCGGCTTGGGAGTCCTAGAAAGACAAGAACCTTAAGTGGGAAATTAACTGCTGAAATCCCGTTTTACTATTATAAACTGCCCATCTTATCTTTGGTGATACCCTTAAAATGTGTTATCTGACAATACCGTAGGAACCCCAATCTCCTAATGTTTGCTATTTGCCTGGAACATCTTTCTTTGTGCATTTGCTTTTAGTTTAGTGCTTTCCATAGGGTGCATCTCTTGTTCTTCTGGCTTTTCCATCTATCCTGATAATTTCTGCCTTTATTAAAAGAATGTTTAGGCTCAAACTACCAGCATTTTCTATCAATTGGTTTTAGAACTTTTTATTATTTATGCTTAGCCCTATATCCTTGGTGTTCTTCTGATTTTCACATGTGCTTAAATAGCCCTAACTCTACAGTCTGTTTAAGGTTTTATAGCACAGGCAAACGTGGATTCTTGCAACAACATTTAGAAGAAAAAGCCAAGTGAGTCTCCAAAATGGTGATTTAGGCTTAAAGAATACAGTCCAAGTAGGTAGTCTTTGCTAGTATAATCTCATTGAGGGTTGTCTTGGTTATTTTTCTCTTGTTTCTGGGACAAAATTCCTGATGCCTAAAATTAAGGAAGGAAGGTTTATTTCACTTACAGTTTGTGGAGGTTTCAGTCCATACTTAGCAGATTATAAGGCAGAGTGGCACATGGCAGAGGGCTACAGCTCATGTCGACAGAACACAGCAAAGCAACCAGAGCAAAAGGGAGGAATGGCCACAAGCAGCCTCTTCTTCTCCCTTACATATGCAAACTATCCACCCCAGGGCAGGTGTAGCTCTCACACCCATAATCAATCAAACCCTAAAAGCCTGCTCCATGGCTGCATGAGGCTTTGGGGGGACACCCAGACACAAACCATAACAAGGGTCAAGTTAGATTGTTTAGGAAAGAGGTATATTATCCAAATCTACCTGATACAGTATCAATTGCAACAAGGCCCGAATCCTTGTTTATATTAGTTATTACTAATAACTAATATAACCCAGTGCTTACCTGGACTGCTACTGGGATTCTTATACCTATGTGGCTCTCTGTCTCCTATGATAGTTTCCATTCTCTCCTTATCTCACTTCTTAAAATCCATCTCTTTTGCTCTTTAGAATCCATTTCTTTTTTGTTTTTAGTTTTTGTTTTTGAGGCAGGGTCTTGCCCTGCAGTTCAGGCTGGCCTTGCGCTCACTTTGTAGCCCAGGTTGGCCTCGAACTTGCAGTGCTCCTCCTCCCTCAGCCTCCCGAGTGCTGGGATTACAGGCGAGCACCACCAAGCCTGGCTCCATTTCTTATTTTAAAACTATTAGCACATATTTGTGACACTTAATCTTTACATTCATTGTAGGCTATTAGTACATGTACATGACAAATTATTTTAACCCCCCCATCTCTTAGTCCTCTCCCCATTTGCAAAAGATCCATCTCCCTGTTTCCTATTATGTGTCTTTTCTTTTGACCTTTAACTTATTTATATTTTGTGTTTCTCATACAAGAAACCACGTGATATTTAAGCTTGTGTATCTGATTTATTTTACTTAACATTATGTGTGTTTTTTTTTTGTGTGTGAGTGTTTCATTTTGGGAGACAGGGTCTCACTACGTAGTCCAGGCTGGCCTTGAACTTGCTATGTAGCCCAGGCTGGCCTCCAACTCACAGCGATCCTCCTGCCTCAGCTTCTGGAGTGCTAGGATTACAGGCATGTCCCACCACGCCCAGCTGAAAATTATGTTCTTAAGGTGCACCCATTTTCCTAAAAATGATTCAAATCCATCCTTCTTTATAGCAGAGTAGTACTCCATTGTGTATAAATACTGTGTTTTAAAAATCCATTGATCTGGATGAACATGTGGGCTGTTCCCCAGATTAGCTACTATAAATTGCTGAGGTCACCCACTGTGATGGTGCTGATATTTCTTTGATCTTTCTGTTCAGCAGTTTATGAAGTTAGATGCACTGATATTCAATGTATATATTTACAGTTGTTGCCTCTTCCTGTTGAATTGTGCCCTTAACATGTAGTGATCTTTGTGTCTTCTGATCAGTGTTAGCCTGAAGTTTACTTTGAGAACAAAATTGCTACTCATACTTGCTTTTGGGGTCCTGGTGCCTGGAGTATTGTTTTCTATCCTTTGATTTTTGGTCCATGAACTTCTTTTTTGGAATAGACAACTTTCTTTTTCTTTCTTTCTTTCTTTCTTTCTTTCTTTCTTTCTTTTTTTGTCATTTTGAGACAGGGTCTTACTCTGCAGTTCAGGCTGGCCTTGAGCTCACTTTGTAGCCCAGGCTGGTCTTGAACTTGCAATAATCCTCCTGCCTCAGCCTCCTGAGTGCTGGGATTACAGGTGTGTGTAACCCTGCCTGGCTAGATGAGTTTCTTGAATGCAAAAGACCATTAAGCTCTGGATTTTGGTCTAGTCTGCCAACCTGTGTCTTTTAGTTGCAGAACTGAGGCTGTTTACATGCAGAATTATTACTGGAAGTTACTGACTTCCTCTGTCATTGCGTTTTCTCTTGTTGACTCCTGTACTTTTCCCTTTCTGTTTAATTGCTTGCTGTGCTGGCTGTCTTCATTCCGTTTCACTTTTTTGCCTTGCTGGCTTTATTGTCTCGGCCTCAGATATTCTTCAGTATTTTTTTCCGAGGTTGGCTTGGTGTTCACAAAGTTGTTAAGGTGCTCTTTGCCATGGAAGGCCCTTATTTCCCCATCAATTTTGATAGATAGTTTTGCAAGAGATATTAGTCTGGGTTGGAAGTTGTTTTCTTTTTAGGACTTGAAACACTTCACTCCCAGCTTTCATGGACTTTAAAGTTTGTGTTGAGAAGGATGCTGTAATCCTAATGGGTTTACCTTTATATGTGATTTTTTTGGGGTTTTCTCTGACAGCTTTTAAGATTCATTTTTGTGTTGGACTTCTGCAGTGCTGACTACGTGGCACAGAAGCCCCTTTTTTCAACGCTGCTATTTGGCGTTGTGCAATCCTCGCGTGCCTGTATGTTGAGGTCTTACGTGGAAAGTTTGCTGCTATGATTTCTGTAAACAGACTTTTCTCCATGTGTGCTGTCCTCTAACTTCTCTCTAACTCCAATTAGACTTAAGTTAATCTTCTTTGTGACATCCCGTGGCTGTTGGATGGATGTTGCTTACTCTTTTACCATTGCTAAAGTGTCTGTGAGTGTATCATCACGTGGTTCCATTTTGCCCTGGATTTCCCACACCTTGACTTTGCACCTTCAGTCTCCTTTGTTGGCGTCTCTTCATTTTCCCGGTGTTGAAACTTTGGTTCAGTCTTTAAGCTTTAGTTCTTAGATTTCTTTTCTTCTTCAGCTACATTCACTCTCTAAGGGAGCTCACCCATGCATAGAAATTTGAATATTCACTTTAAACTGTTCAAAACGTGTCTTCATCCCTGACTTCTGCTCGGACTCCAGGCTCACGTTCCCACTCAGTATCTAGTGGAGACTCGAACTTCTCACATCCAGAACCAAGCTTCTGATGGACCTCTGTCTACCTCTGCCACAAGCCGGGGCTCTCACTCTTCCTCGTCTCGGCAAGTGGAAATTCCCTCTTCTGCTCGCTCAGGCCAGTGATCTTAGAAGCACGTTGAATTCTTCTCATTGTTACTGATACCGTCTGTTTACAAATCGTGCTGGTTCTACTTTGAAAACCAATTCAGAATCTGATTTTTTTTTTTTATCACTTCCACTGCTGCCACCTAGTCCGAGCCACTCTTATCTCTCCCATAGATTATTTGCAATGGGTCTTTCTTTCCTTTCACTTCCTCTGGTATCAGCTAAGACTAGGCATCGCTGTATTACACACACACACACACACACACACACACACACACACACACGCAGACACACACACACCAGAACCTAGGCAAGATAGAAATTTCTTTTTCTTGTACATGAAATAGTCCTGGGACAGGGGATTTAGCTCAGTGGCACAGTGCCTGCCTGGCAAGCGTGAAGTCCTGAGTTCAATTCCTGGTATCAAAACCAAACCAAACCAAACCAAACCAAACCAAACCAAAGCACAGTCCTGATAGAGGTGAGTTTATGCAGTGTGCTGAGACCAGGCTCCTCCTGCCTTGCTGCTCCACAGAGAAGGCTGCTTAGTCTGAGACTGTCAGTCAGGCTTCAGCCCCAAAACTCATGTGCGATTCAGCACCTAGGTCAAAACGTTGGAGAAAAAATGCTTCCTCTTTTCAAAGGTAATTTCTGAAATTTACACTGAACATCTCCGGCTTTCCCTTGTAGGGATGAACTTGCATGTACTGCAACGCACAGCTACAAGGGAGGCTAGAAAATACAGTCTCTGTTCTGGCTGGCCAAGTAACCAGCTAAATATCACAGAGAGATAAAATAAATACTGGGTGGCAATGATCACAGTCCTTTACCCATTGCTGAGATACGATACCCAACACCTGCGGTTTAAAGGAGGAGAGACTTTGACTCCGTTTCAGAAGGGTTAGTCCATGGTTGGCAGCTCCAATGCAGACACGGTGCGATGAAGGGCGGGCCGTGGAGCAGAGGAGGCAGAGACAGAGGGAAGGAGGTGGGGGTGAGACATGCCCTTCCCAGTCACGCCCTCCAGGGACCCACTAATCGCCAGGCCCAGCTCTTCCCAGCAAGTCAGCTACAGTGCTCCTGTAGAGCAGTCACCTTCCAAAGCCCACCTCTGAACACAGGGGACTTTGGGGGACCCTCTGTATAGCGGGCTGACAACTGGTGGTCAACTTACAACCCCCAGCTGAACTGAGTCAGTGTGATGCTGGGTGTGGGAGGCCCACCTGAGGACTGTTGCCAGCAGCATAAGAGGCAGAAATGAAGAAGCAAGGCTGTTGGGAGCTGGTAGAAACTGTAAGGAGCTGTTGGTTTTGTTAGAGGAGCTTGTCATGCTGGCTTTCCTGATGAAGTTGGCTGTTTTCATCCTCTGAGGAGCTCGGGATCTTGTTGGTACTAAGAATAGCTTTGGTTCACTTTTGGGGAGCTCTGGTCTTCACTTGCACATTGCTTCCTGGCTCTGGAGGGGAAGATGGTGCACTGCCAGTCTCCTGGAGAAGCTCATAGCATTGGCTTTCCTGATGGGAACTCAGCTGTCTTCACAGTTGGAGGAGCTCAGGACCTCACTGTTGCTGAGGATGGCTGTGGTACTTTTCGGGGGAGCTCTGGTTCTTATTTTGAGTGTCACTTCCTGGCTCTAGTGCAGATCCCTCAGCCTGCTGGCACAGATCCTTCCTCCCTCTGGCTTGGACTTCCTAGATTCCACCGCTGACCATTGGGCCCTTGCAGTGCAGATCCTCAAAACAGGCCTGCATGAGATATTGTTATGGGCTCTGGGCCTCCAATTGGACTCGTGGGAGACATTGTTATGAGCTCTAGGTCTTCAGCTGGACTCATGCAGGACATTTCTGTGGGATCCAGGCCCTCAGCTGGATTCTTTAGTCTATAGTGTGTGGACAGATTTCCTGCACTCTTTTATATATCGTTCTTTGGGTGACTGTTGTAAATAATCTTGTAAGATATGTGGCCTGTATTATATTGTTCCCCTCTGCAAAATATCCCCCAAACCACGACACTGTAGATATAAACCACAACAGTAACTAGTCTCTGCCATACCCGCCTCATCACTTATCCATCCAACCAGCAGAGCAATCCTTTGAAAATATAAGTTCTTTATTCAAGCCTTCCAAAGTTCTTTAGCGGCCTGTGTGACCTTGCATTGTCACCTTTTACTCCTCTCCCCTTTGGTGTGTCCCAGCCCCCATCTGCCTTGCCATTTCCGAGGTCACTGAAGCACATTGCTGTCTGCTCTGCCTGGAGCATCATTCACCTAGATTTCTGTTTATGCCCGTAGTTGGTTCACTAGCATTTCCCCCCAGTGCGCATCAACCCGGAACCTCTAGATGAGGTTGAGCTTACTCAGAAGTAAGGCCTTTGCAGCGGTAGTCAGATGGATCTCAAGAAGAAATCATTTGGGCTGGGGACGCAGCTCAGTGGCACAGCACCTGCCCGGCAAGCGCAAGGTCCTGAGTTCAATTCTCAGAACAGAAAAAAAAAAAAGCAATCATTCTAGATGTAGAGGGCCTCTAAATCCAAAGATGAATGGTCCTGTAAGGAGGGAGGACACCGAGATGGAGGGAAAAAGGCCATGTGAACAGAAGGGCAGAGATTGGACTGATGCTGTCAGTGTACAATATAGTCATATATACTATATAGTCAGTTTGTTGATTCTCTGTTTTCTCCCCACTAAAATGTGAGATCCCAGGGACTTTGTACATTTTGCTTTCAGCCATACAGTGATCCCTCACCTACGGTGGGAGTTATGTTCCAGAGATGCCCGCGATAGATGAAAATCCGTGAAGTAGTGGTGTTATATTTATTTTATTATTTATACATATTTGAAGGCTTTATAAACCCTTCCCACACTCGTATAAACCTTTCCCACTCTCTTATTAACCTTTTCCACACTCTTATAAGCACTTCATATGCTCTTAAACACTTTCTATACTCTTAAACGTATGTAATTTTAACAACGTGTGAAATTCTATATAGGTACTTGATGTGAAGTGGACAAGGAGAGATGCCGAATGTATGGGCACAGTGCAGGAGAAAAAACAGATGCTACAGTCATGAGCCAATCAGCGCTCAGGATACACAACACAGGGCTACAGTCACTGAGCCAATCAGCACCCAGGATACAGAACACAGTGCTGTGGTTGGTCACCTTCCATTCCATCAGCCAATAGTGTACCGTCGTGTACAATTTCATGTTGGTAACCTTGCGCAAGCAGTAGTGGCATACTGCATTTCCACTGTGTACAGTATGGTATTCATCTGCAGGTGAAATATATACTGTATTTTATTTTGATTTAACATTCTTTTAATATGTTTGAATTAACATTTTTTGTATTTTATATGTTGTTTTAAGTGTTTTAGGCAAAAATAATTAAAATCATAAATATTATATAAATACCCATATACTGCAAAATCCCATAATACAGCAAAAATTCCACGGGACAGAATTAGATATATTTTTTAACAAAACCCATGATACAGTGAAGCAACATAAGTGAACTGTGATATAGTGTGGGACGACTGCATTTCCTGTGCTTAGAAGAATATAAGCACATAATGGACAGTAAATACAGGAAGTAAACTGAGTAGGTGGGTGGCGTATCCCATAGATCATTTTCTAACCATAGCAATTTTATCTGGGCCTTGGAATGAAGTCTAGGAATGGCACACTGGCAGATTGAGGGTAGATTTCTGTGTTTTGCTGGTACATAAAGTTGGGATTTTCAACAGTTTCATCTTTGCTTCAGTACTTGGATTTTTCATCTGAAAATCAAAATTCTTCCTTGAGAGTAAAAAGCATAATAAAGCAGGCTTTTACTTGGAAATTTTGTTTTGTTTTTGTTGTTTTTAATGGTAGAACCTGGAAATTTTCTGCTTCAACTATCTCTGAAGGAAACCTCAGGAATCTTCTTGTGGCATGTCCATTTCTGAGATTAGGCGCCTGAAGTGCTCACAGGAGAGAGCTACCCAAGTATCTTCCCAATTTGCTGAATGCTCTAATTTACTTCAGGATGTTATTTGACATTAAACTGCCCAATTTTTTGAGACTCGAATGTTAAAGTTAATCATTTCAGCTTTTCCTGTAGTTTGCCATGATAACACTTCTGTGTTTGTAGTACTTAGAAACCAGGATTGATTGTTTTGTTTTGTTCACAGTGGGAAGTTTTTAATGGGTTTTGAAGGAAACAACGGTAGCAGGTGAGATGGCTTTCAGCAGATTGGGAAAAGATCAGAAAAAAAGAGTCAAGAGGTGACTTCAGATTTAGGGGAGAAGTGATGAAAACCTGAGATGCAGGTGGAGGAAGGAAGAGATGGATAAAATGGAGGAGGGGGAGAGAATCAGGAGTATTTGATGCATCAAAATGTTTCCTTGTGATGAGTAAAGGGTAGAAAAGGTCAAAATGATTCACAGGTGTGCTTTTGGGTAGTTGGTGGTATACAGAACAATACATGGAGCCACAAGAAAGGAAATCATGGGGGCTGGGGATTTAGCTCAGCGGCACAGTGCCTGCCTGGCAAGCACAAGGTTGTGAGCTCAATTCCCGGTACTGGAGAAAAACAAAAAACAACCAA
>NW_004955432.1:17365505-17414937 GCF_000276665.1 Chinchilla lanigera | reverse complement strand
AAAAAAAAAAAAAAAAAAAAAAAAAAAAAAAAAAAAGGAAATCAATTGAAAAGAGAGAAAGATGGACTTCTTTAGGAAAACCCTGTCTGAAGTGCTGGGAGGGGGGCATGAGGTTGTTCAGTACAAAGAAAATGTGTTGTTTATACACAGTGGAGTAGTACTCTGCCATAAAGAAGGATAAACTTGAGTCATTTGTGGGAAAAGGGGTGCATCTTGAGATCACAATATTAAATGAAATAAATCAGACTCAAAAGCTTAAATATCACATGGTGTCTCTAATATGAGAAAGCCAATTTTATAAATAAAGAGCAAAATAAAAGGTAAATGAGAGGAAGTAACAAGACACATCTTTCACAGAAGGGGCAGGGGCTGAGAGATGGAGTGAGGGTGAGGATGGGGAGGGGATGGAAAAAGGATTAAAATGTGTTATGTGCGGACACCAACTCCCCACAAGGACTGCAGTCATTATCTACTGCGACACGTACTGATAAACACAAACATTTAAAAAGATTTTGAAAACATTCAGGTGCTGATCTGTGAATTATTAACATCGAGCTGACAGGTAGTTGCAAAAACATATAAGTTAAGGTAGGAGAAAAGGGGAGAGTCTGATGCCACTCTGTGGGCTAATTCTACAGTGAGGGCATCCACGGTTAAGAGAGCTTCATGCCACGGAGAAAGAAGTGTACACGAGCTTTGCTGCATTTGATGCCATAATAGACGCTGGTTGCCTTTGATTTGGCTTTGTTCCCCTGCTCTAAAACAGCGTGTTCTTTTCTCCTTTTCTAGGTTGTATTATTTTGTTTTAAATGAAGGGAACAAAATCCAGATCCTGTTGAGTGAGATTCTTTCGGTAACTTTGGCTGAGTTTTACGTGGTCTAAAGGTTATATCACAACATTACCACACATTTGGCACAAGTGTTGAGGAAAAGCTTTTACACAAAAGGCCAAAATCAGCATAGGAATGAGTGAAAAATGTAGTATTTCCTCCTTTTGTTGAAAAAAGAAGCAATCTTTCTGCGTAGCTATGTTGGCAAAATACGCTTAAATCTAAACATACTTTAAAAATTCAAGCAAAAGGCTTTCTTTTTAAGAATAAAAGTGCAGTTTAAACTAATTCCTTAGCCGGGCATAGTGGTGCATGCCTGTAATCCCAGCACTAGGGAGGCTGAGGCAGGAGGATCCTTGCAAGTTCGAGACCAGCCTGGGCTACAAAGTGAGCTCAAGGCCAGCCTGAACTGCATAGCGAGACCCTGTCTCAAAAAGACAACAGCAACAACAAAAAGAGTAATTTCTCTTCAAAAAGTTTTCTTGCCTTGATACAGATGAACGTCTTACACATTATGTTGTTCTACTCACAGTATAATTTGCTATAGAGAAAAGTGAAACAGGAAGTCTTGTACCTGTCAGAGTTCTCTTTAGATGGTTTTCTACTGGGTCACTAGGATTTTGAAGCATGTTTACACAGGGGAGGTGGCAAACGGTTTTGGGGCATTTCTGACTCTCTTTTACTTTGTTTAGTAGAGGTGGAAAGAGGATGGAGTTGGCGCCAGGTGGGTGTGGCTCTGACTATTCCTTGGCCACTTTTTTTCCTTTAGTCCTTTTGAGACGGGGTCTCCCTGTGCAGTTCAGGCTGGCCTTGCGCTCACTTTGTAGTCCAGGCTGGTCTTGAACTTGCAATGATCCTCCTGCCTCAGCCTCCCGAGGGCTGGGGTTACAGGCGTGCGCCACCACACCTGACTTGCTCTGCCTCGGTCTACCGGTGTGACTGTTTTGCTTTGTGTATCTGCACCATAAGGGTAAGTACTTCTACTTTATAGAGTTGTGAGCAGTACTAAGGTAGTGGACACGAAGTGTGAAACACTCTGACCGTAACATAGATATTTTCTGGATAGAATGTGGACAAATACATTTTTTCTTGCATGTAAATATTAATAGAAAATTTACAACAGCTAGGTTAATTTACAACAAAAGATATACAGCTGCGGAGTGAATATGTTTACTCTTTCAGCTCTTAAAATCCATCATTTTGAAAGATGTAACTTAGAAGACAAACTTTTGATTCCTTGGAGCCCTTTTATTGTTTCATTTGGCTCTACTATGAGGCAGCTTTGGTCGCATGGGGAAAAGTAGGAACACAGGTGGTTTCACAGATATTTCCAATGTACCATAAGGGCTGGGAAAATACCACAAACTGCCACCGTCCTCGTTGCCTTAGGATTCTGGAGACATCTGTTGGTTATGATATTGAGACTAAAAACCTGCTCTTCTGTGACAACGGGAGCATTTCGTTTCAAGGAGCCACTGGAGCATTAAGGAAGGCCGTGTCCCTGTGAGACCGGTAATAGGTCATTTTATCAATTATATTTGGGAGCTACCGTCTTGCACAGCTTTGCTCTGCGCTCCGGGGGGTGGGGAGGTGAGGACAGATACTGAGGAGCTCGAACAGGCTTCGGCTCTGCAGTGAGCGCAGTTGCCTGACTTTACAGGTGGTTCTAATTAGAGAAAAGTAATGTTTAATTTGTTTACATAGAAATTATGCACAATCATAATGAGAAATTTCCCTAAGTAACAAATTTATAAAATAAAAAAATTGTTTTTTCTGTGGGGGTAGGTCTAAGGTTTTCCTACTGAGTGTGCCTTTACTGATACTGGGTCCCTTCCATCACCGCCATCCCCAGAAAATTGGTTGATTTCTAATTTCTCTTGTGATGAACAGTAGCCCATTAAACTGGTTTTGCTACCTGCGATGAAACTCTGAGAATCTCAAGGAAAGAGGGTTCAAAAGAGACAGGGGAAAGGAGGCTCTAAAAGGCAATATTCTAATAGTACAGCCGCACTCATCCCAGTAAAACAGCAACGAGGAAAGTATTTCAATATCTCCGTGTAGCCACCAGGTCTAATTTTTTAAATAAAGGATGTACACAAGAGATGAAAAGGAAAGAAAAGACACAACACAGGAGAATGCGGAACTCACAGGTAGCTGTGGGATATGTTAAGAAGAATAAATGTGACATTCAAAAATGGGACAGCGAGAAAAGCCTTTTAAACTATTACTGGAAACAGGAGGAGAGCAGAAGGAGCAGCAACTGCTCAGTGGGAGCAGAAACTCCTGTTTCCTGGTTGCTTCACTCTCCAGGAAAAGCACAAGGCCGTTCTGCGAGAGGACCCCCCACCAGCCCAGGGCAGCGGCTTCTTGCTGGCCATTGGGCATTCGCTGGGGGAAAAGGAGTCACCAGAGAGATGGAATCAGTTCTAGGCTGCTGAGCTGGCGCTAGGTAGACTTACTGCAGACCGGCTCTCTTTCACTAGTGCCATTTTCCCCACTCACCTCAACGATTTGTGTGTAAATTTGCTGTTTCGTCTAACTTTTTGACTTTCTTTTCTCATAAAGTGAAGACATGCAATACACTAAAACTAAGTATTTTTCAAGTGTTTGAATGAAAAATAGTGAAGTAGTAAAATCATGTCTAAATTATTTAGAAATCTCACATCTTCTAAAATGAAAGTACATACAAAGCGTGGTGGAGAACACCTATAATCCCAGCACTCTGGAGGCTGAGGCAGGAATATCATTTTGAGTTTGAAACCAGCCTGGGGTACAAAATGAGCTCAAGGCCAGCTTGAACTGCATAGTGAGACCCTGTCTCAAAAAAAAAAGAAAAAAAAAAAAAAAAGAAATTGTAAAATGGCAGGGGGATAAAGGGATAAAAATGATCTATCTATCTATCTATATATACATGTATATATACACATGCATCCCCAATATATATATATTCCCATATATCTATGTATATATATACAATTCCCCCAAATAAATGTAACTCTTACAGATCACAAACATACACTAATAAGAAAAGCAAAACAACAAAAGTAAAACAGTATTTCTACTTAGAATTTTCATGAAGAGCTCTTTCCTGAGTATGAGTGAATTTCTCTATTGTAAACATCTACACCCCCGACTCCCTTCAGTGATAGTAAATTCAGTGTCCTTAATAGTTTCAGGAGACCTATTTTTCTGTTTTATTTCCAATTCTTTCATTTTCAGTCTTAGTTGCCTGAACACAATCTGTGTAGTCAAATCTGGTCTCAAGTTCCAGCTCTGCTAGTTTTTGCTGTGTGTCTTTGGGGAACTTGTCTATATTTTCTGTTTTATCTTCCTCATATTTTTCAGATAGCTGTAATATATTAAAAAGGAATATACTGACATACATGCAGTATGTAGTGCCCTACATGCTTGTAGGGCACTTATCACCTCCAGATTAGTGCTTGAAATATATATTTGTTTCCTTACTTTTGCTTTTAGGCAAATCACTGAAATTCCTGAGACTCAGGCTCAATATTCTTTCTTTTTTTTAAAGAAAAAGCTCCTCTGTATCTGTCCTCACCTCCCCTTTTTAGGGGAGACAAATAAGCAAACATATTTTAGCCTACAGCAGGCAGTTTTTTATGTGTAAAAGTTGGGAGAAAGGCATTGCTTTAGATTTTCTTTTTGGTATAGGCTTGATATACAGCAAGGATTTAACTGACCTAATGCAATATTGCTTTCTAGGAAATCTCATGGGTATTAAATAAGTAAAGTATGTGAAACATATTCAGTAAACACTCTGGCCTCAGAAGGTAATTCTAGTACCATATCCATATCACAATGTTCTGAAAAATATATATCTGTGTATTATAAACTGTAAAATATTTTCTAAATATCATCTTTGTAGCTCATTTCCTTTAAATGATACATTACATTCATTAAGTGAACATATTTAGTATGTCATCTATTTAGATTCCTTGCAGTGGTTTGTCTTTAAAATAATATTTTTCTTAATATTGTCTTTTTCTTTGGAAAAAGAAAAGACTCAGGAATGTAGTACATTAAATAGCTCAGAGGGCCTTTGACACACCACTGGGTGGTGTTAAAATAGTGTAGATAATAACATTTATTCTAAGCAGAGGAAATGTAGATTTTTTTCTGAACAGAGGCACTTGCCTTCCTCCATGTAGATATTTCATTTGAAGAGCATCAGACAACTTTTAATGAGAATTTCGCTTTGTAGAATTCTGACATGTTCCTATTTTGGGCATTCCTTGCTTTCTGTTTTACTTTTTTATGAAATAAATTGTCCTAACCCTAAGGATGGGCAATCCATCCTCTTTTGGACAACAGCAATGTATGTTTTAAAGCTAAGGTTTAAAAACTATTCCTTTAGACTGCCACGTTTATTGAAAAAACAAAAGGTAAACAAAAGGAAAGATTTTTTTTAGAGTAGTTTATATGTCTTCACCACAACAGAAAAAAAAAAATCAAGCTACATTTTCCGAAGAATAACAGAGAGCTTTCTGTGAGAGATGGCAAATGCATCAAGGCATTGTTTGTAGATATTATTTGTGATAGGTTTGATATACAGCATAGCTTTCCAAGCCGATGGAATATTGTCTCCTTACAAATCTCATCAGGCCAGCAGTGCTTTGGCTGTGGGCTGGCTTATCAGCTGCAGCCAGAGTGTGCTGCACTTCCACGCACCTTCGTAGCCTGAGAGGAAAATAAATTGTACCCAAGCAGTTAATAAGAAAGAATTATTGTGTGTGAGATGCACAACATGGTGACCCAGCGCCGCGCTTTACAGATTCAACGCTGCTTTGCCAAGGGAAGGAAAAAGCACCCTTTTCCTCTATATGAGATGAAAGTCTGGTTTCAGAAATGTCACTGAAGATGCATTTGCTTTTCCTAGTTCAAGAAGTGAACATTATCTATTTTCGATGTGCTTTGAAATTGCACTGAAGAGATAATTCCTATTTTCTGTGATTGGCTAATTGCTATTTGTATTCATTCCAGCTATTGAGTGAAACATCTGTTTTTGTTTTTTGAAGTCGGTGTACAGTAGCAATAGGTACATAAATGTATGTTTTAAAGCACCAAACATAGAAATATGATTTTCAGCAGTATGACTGAATTTTTATGGAGAGTCCAGGGTCTTTATTAAAACTTTCAATTATTTGGGTTAGTAGTTCTAGCGCCAAATCATTGAAGAGGATGATTAGTTGAATTTGATAGGTGTTAACTGTTATATGGAGTATGATATTTGCTAAAAACAGAGATTAAGTCCTTTTTTTCTAATTAATCAGGCTGCAGAACTTTGTTAATGTTTGATCATGAAAAGGTGAAATAATTTTGCTAAGACCAGAGAACAATTATGTGAAGAAATCAGATTTTAGACTCAGTGCTAAAGTCCAAAGTATGGGGAAATTCTTATTTAGAATTAGTTTTGCTCACTGTATATTTAGAAATAAGAAACTACACACACACACACACACACACACACACACACATAGTGAAGTAGTATTTGTTGTAGGAAATCAATCCCAAATTTTAGTGGCTTAACCCAATAAAGATAGACTTTTACTTATTAAGAATCTGGTATGCATCTTCCTTGTTCCTAAGCAACTCTTTTTCTACCTGGTGATTTGGAGGTCCAAGGTCCTTTCACTTGTGGCTCCATCATCCCTTAAAGTCTTTTTGTTTTGGTACCAGGAATCGCACTCAGGACCTTGCGCTTGCTAGGCAGGCACTTGTGCCTCTGAGCTATATCCCTGGTCCCTTCTGTAAGGTCTTGAAGTCCTTAACATTCAACTGGAGACAGAGATGGAGCTGGAAAGGAATGTCTGACTTAAAATCCCAGGCCTGGAAGAAATGCACACCATGTCTAATATTCTGTTGATGAGACTTAGTCAGTACACTAACACATGACAGAGGGTGAGGGTGGTCTGCAGGACTTTTCGAGGCTTTTATAACTGTGAGATCTAGCACACCGATGACCACTTACAAGTTCCTCACTATGTAGGAAGAATTGTCAAATAGAAAATGGCCAGAAGGCAGCTTGCCAGTGCAGAATGTCCCCAGGTCTCTTGGCATGTCTAACAAAACCTCAAGGTCACTGAGAGCAGGTGGAAGAGATTTCTTTTTCTTATTCATTTAATAATCCAAACATGGAGGAGAAATTCTGTGTTAATAAAGAAATTAACAACGCTGTAGAAAAAGAAAATAAAGGTCTATTTCTGGTTGAAAACCTCTTTAAGGCAGTGATTTTTAAACTTTCGTGGGAATAAGACTTACTTCTAGCTTTTAGAAGGGAAAAATCCTGGTTTCTCTTCCAGTGAATTGACTGAGTTAATCTAAAAATTCTGCAGTTTTCACGGGCATGCTAAGCGACTCTCCTTAAAGGTGCAAGTTGAGCATTTCTAATTACAAAATCCGAAATCAAAACCACTTCTGGTCTTAGGCATTTTGGAGAAGGGATATTCTGATTGTACTACAAGGGGTGTGCTTGGAGGAAAAAATGCTTCAAGACAACATTCTTTTAAGGAAAGGAATACATATGTAGATAGATAGATAGATAGACAGATAGATGGAAAAAATAGTTAATGGCAAGTGTCTGTAAACTGTGAAGGATTCTAAGGGAGACACATTTCAAGGTCCAGTTTTTTGGGACTGGCTTCCAGAGTGGCCCAGCAAACCTTTGCATTTAAAGAATCTCACTAGGTGACTCTGGATCACCTTGTATTTAGGAACTAATGTCGTAGGCTGTGACATCCTCCTTCTCTGAGACCAACTCTAGTACTCAAAAATTTCAAAAATTTTGAAGCCTTGGTTACTAAAGAGTAATCTGAGAAGAAGCCACCTGAATATCCCCCTCCTTTTTATTCCAATATTAGGGTAGCACGGCTTTTCTTAATTTGTGTAGATAATACGCAATATGACTTCAGTTTTGTGAAAAGCTGATTGTTTCCTCCAAACCTTTCTAAGAGCATTAATGCTCACCATGCACTGAAATATGTTTGTATTTGAAGACAGAAAATGAAGGAAAGAAACAAACAATAATTAAATCCCCTAAATAATGTGAGCTTTGTGGTTAAATCTCCATGCAACTCCTTGAAAATTTAATAAGGGTATAAAGGCTGTTTTCCACTTGTGTAAAACAGTGTCACATTTCTGCTCCCTATGAAATTGTCTCCGGCTAAAGTGTGTCTCACAATTTAGGTGCCTGAGTATCTAGCTTGAGAGAATTTTATGTGCCTATTTTTTAACGCAAGTCACTCATGTACAACCGTATTATCTCACATCAAAGTAGGATATAAAACCAGGAGACTAGGTGAGGGGAAAAAAGCCAGGGATGAATGTCATATTATATGATCCAATTACACACCGCTTCTGACTTACATATGCCTGACTTATGAATGTCCTTGCATTTACAAATAAGTTCCAGAGAGGGTCAGCAGAATTCTCCCCTTCTCTGCTCCCTCTTCCTAGCACAGGGAAACCTCCCAGGCTATGCCATTTTATACCTGTTGGGCTTTCGCTGGTGTTCTCTTCCTCACACCTGACAATTCTTAATAATCAGAATTAGTAATAAGTGGGATATGAAAGCAGATACTCTAGAGACAAAAGAGTATAGATTTATCTAACTTTTTTTCTTACGGCCCCATCCTCTGCATCAATCCCCATGTGATTTTTATTTTACAAAACTAACGCTTGCCAGCTACCTGCTTTCCACATCTGCGCCTCACCTGGGATTCTCTCAGGATCACCTGGGATTCTCTCAGGATCACCTGGGATTCTCTTAGGGCGTGCGAACTGCATCATTTAGAGTCCAGTGTAGGATGGGGCTTTCTGCAAGACAAAAGGTAGTGGAAGAGGTAGGAGGTGGAATTATTGCTTCCTGGGAGAAATGTGTTTCAGCAGTCTGTTCTGGAATGCGAGATCTATTTTTCTGTTGGAACAATGATTTGAACGAAGTCCTATTTTAGATGCTGTTAACACATCTTTTGTTTACAGCAAGACATTAATTGATATATTTTCATCCTCACTATAATGTAAATACCATTCCACTTGCTTAAAAGATTGGTAAATAAATACAATAAAATTAGAAAATTAATGTAAAGTTCCTATCACTGTGCTTAACACAGTGGGCTTAAGAAAGTGTATTTCTTTCCTCTAAGACTTCTTTTGGCCTGTGAGAAAACATTGTACAAATCCCAAACGACTTAACAAATGAACCACTGAAAACATATCTATTAAGTGTGTTGGCCTAGGTATTGGATTAGACGCACCTATCCAGCAGGTCTTTCTCTACCCACGGTGCCCATGGTGGGGTTGGGGTTCGTATTGAACAAGGACTGAGCTTTCAGTTTTTGGGAAAACCATTGCAGAGCATGACCAGGGGCTGTGCCATGCTGCTGTGCAAAAAGCTTTTATTAATCAGCTAGGATACGCTAATCAGATTGCTATTCCATGAAAATTTACTAGGAAACCATGATTAGTCAGTGGAGGCTGCTGGAGCTGAGCGGCTTGATTAGCAGTTAGGCCAGCAGTTCCTTCGGTGGTGCCCAAGCTGCCTGAGCTGAGGGGTTTGGAGAGCGCTGCGCCCCTGAGGAAGCCATGTGGGAAGCCAGGGTACCGTAGGAGGAACAGCTGTGGTTCAAGAATGTCCAGTTCCTACTCTGGTGTGCCTGAGAGCTGATGCATTTTGCTGAGCTCGTGGTCTTTTCTTGTTCCTGGTACCTCTTATCCTTTAGCCCTTTTGTTTGCCTCGAGCAGGACCTGCTCCACAGACTGTGGAGTCCTCAGTCTCCTGCTTTCGCTGCAGTCTCTTGTTTCCCCAGAGTCCTTTGCAAAGAGTGCAGCTTGCGAATCCACCTTAAATGGGTGATTGATGTAATGTGCAGTGTTAAATGGAAAAAAGCATATACATTTTCTGTGAAAATCGTGCCTTGGTTTCTCCTATTCATTTAAAAAGCAGCGTTCTTCCAGAGCTCATGCTGATCTTGTAACCATAGGAAAAGCCTGCTTACTTGTCCTTTACACAGTTAATGAAGTATTAAGTTCTTCTTAGTATATATTTTAGGTAGCTTATGAAATTAGGAAAATCAGGATTACAGTTGGTAAAGAATGAAAAAAATCTCGAATTTGTAATGAGATTGAGTGAACCGAAACAGTTCTAAGAGCATAGGCATTTGGATACTGCCTTTTATATTATGGTTGAAGTGGGAAACGTGAACTTTCTTTTTTCATTTCCTTCTAGGTTTGCTTTCTCTTGAGGATCCCGGATTACTGAGCAATGAACTAATTTTAAGGCAGCACCTTCTCATGGAGACCCTATGCTCTGGTGCTTGGACTAGGCATGAATCTGAGCTCAAGCTCATCACTTTTTGGTGCCAGGTGGTCAGTAGATTCAGTAACTTCAGAACAGTGAGATTTAGTTTTTGCATATGTAAAACGCACAATTCTCTTCTTACTCAGATTTATGAAAGTTACAAAAATCAATACTTTGTTATAGCTAGCCAAAGAGATACAAAGGTGTATAGAAGTGTAGTCTTCACCATCCCAGGACAGTTTTGACACTTGAATGTAATTAATATGCTTCTTCAAGGATATGTGAATGTAACACCTTGAGCACAGCTTAGCACACATTGAGAAAGCAAGAAAAATTTTTGTTGTGTGGATAAAATAAATTATACATTCATTATGCATAGTACCTTTTCCCAGTTTATATGAATGAGTTCAAACTGTGCATATTATTCTGAGATATACTTTTATTGATGTGATTTCTTACTCTGCTTCACTTTTTTTTTTGCCTATGAAAACAATGTGGTAGTACAGCTTCATATTATACATAATTATACTTTCATTTTTAAGAGGATATTCCTGAAAGTAGGGCTGCCGTGTCTAAAGTTAGACACTTTAAATTTTTTAAAGAGACATTATAGGTTACATTCCAAAAACGCCTGTAGTAATTCACATATTCTCCATCAGTGTATGGTCTTTCTATTTATTCAAATGCGAATAAATGTACCTGTCATAGGACTACTTTTAAATTTTTTTTTATTTTAAAGAGAATAATTAAAAAAGAACAGTAGGAAAATACCAGCAACATGGACAAAAACTAAACAAAACAAAAACAATAAAAATGATACAGGGTTTCAGAACAAAATGATAGGTATTAACAGTAGTTGTTATATTACATAAGTTATCTTCAATGATATTGCTCAGATCACCAGATATAAGAATACAAGATTCATCAAACCATTAAAAAGAATAAAAAAATAAAAGCAAAAAAATCTCATTTGAAATTATAGAGTTTCACTAGACAAGATAGTAGGAATTCACCAGTGGATGTTATATTGCATATTGTTGTCTTCAAATTAGTTGCTCAGATTACCAGATATAAGCATGCAAAATTGGTCAAAAAGAAAAAAAATTAGGCATTAACTGTTCCTTTCAATAAACCATTAGACATCAGTAGTACAGTTATCCCAGCTTCTTCTATATGTATATATTTTTTCCTTCCTTTCTTTCTTTTTCTCCTTTCCCTCATCCCAGTTCTTCCTTCCTTTGAGCAATTTCTTTCCCTTTCATAATATCTATTGTACATTTTGGGTTTTATTTACTCTTTCAGGTTCTTACACTGTGGAGATGATACAATAGGACTATTAAAAAAGACACAATTAGTCACTCATTTTTCTTCTTTCTCTGTAGATAGGGTGCCTGGTACACAGTGGCACCAAAAGGCCCTCTTTTTCCCGTCTTTGTTCTCCATGCTTTCTCTGTTCACCAAAGCAATTTTTATCTCCAGTGCTCAGCTGGGCGCACACAGTCTCCGTGCCTCTTTTTATTACTGGATGTATCGCATGAAAACTCTGGTATTTTTCTGTCTCTCTCAGTTGACTACTCTAAGAAATCTGAAATGGGTGGGTGATAACATCCAACCTACAATTAAATTAGCTTCTTCAGACTAAACGTAGAAATTAGTGAAAAGTCCAAGGCTAGCTGATTATATTTCTCAGTTTGCCCAGCACAATTTCTATCTTAAAGAGAATAAAATAACAAAAATAACAAAATAACAACAACATAGAAAAAAACAAAACAAAGCAATGAGGGAAAGGAGAAAAAGAAATAAAGAAGGAAGGGAAAATATATATGTATACAGAAGGATAACTGGATAATTGTACTGCGGATGTCTAACAGTCTGTTGAAAGGAACAGTTAATGCTATTATTATTTTTTTTTTCACAATTTTGCATGCTTATATCTGGTAATCTGAACAACTAATTTGAAGGCAACAATTTCTATTTTTTTGCTTCTGCAATTTTCTTTGTTTAGTGCCTTTTTCATTTTCTAAAATGCCTCTGTTTATGTGGTAATCCTTCCTAAAGCTAAGAATGGTCAATTTAAGCTAAAAGGAAAAGGGAGGAACTAAAACTTAAAGATGGAAATTTGGGAACAAAATATGTCACAACTTTACCACCAAGGGACTAGTTTGCTGAGCAGGGAGCAAGAGCTGAAAAATCAAATATATTAAAGAAGGAGAGAATGCAAATAACCAATGAAACGTTTCTTCTTTTACCTGGATGAGTGCAAATGAAAGCTTCCAGTTGAGTCTGTCTGAAGGACTGTCCTAGCTAATGTGAGGATGAAGATTTATACACTGTGCACATTATTGCTTTGCCTTGGGAACCCGCAATGTGCAGTGTTTATTAAGTAGGTTTCTGTTTTTGTTGAACAGGTATTTTTCTCTTATGACTTGGTTCCACTATATGGTCACATCTCTTTGCATAATTTGTATTTGATATATGTAGGAGCCCTCGATTTGAACAGACCATATGGAAAGCCCCATGAGTACCCTGGGAGCCAGGGTATGTGGTGATTAACCATGGCTTCTGCTATTTGTGCAGTGGATGAGCAGAGCTGGGAAATAAAAAGGCATCACACAATTGTTCTGTTGCCCTTATTTTGTCCTTTGTTTGGCGATGCTTTACTAAGAGTAAGAAAGTAAAACAAAATAAGAAGTCCCAGACAAGCCAAGAAGAGAAATGGCCAAGAGTGTTTCAGAGTAAAATTGAAGAAGGGTGGCTATTTGTTGTATGAACCTAAGAGTAAATTGTTTTGTGAAATTGAAACTAAAAAGAAGGTTGCTGGTGTCTCAGGATCCCCAAAGAATTTTTAACATGGAGCTGGCAGGGACTGGCTTTGTAACTAAATCTGGTTTAACATGTATTTTAGAACACTGGTTATTGGAGGTACTATTGGGGGCAATGAATAAAAGCAACTTCCTATCTTTCTAAAACTTATACTTTGTGGAAGCCAACTGATACAGAAAGTAAATATTTAGGTGATATCATCAGTTTAAATCCCTATAAGAATTATACCACCAATATATCAGTTTCAAAATTCAATATTTAAAGTTCAAAATTTCTTACCAGCTTGTAATTAAATGATTATTATTTTTGTGACTAAAGTGTTCAGTAGGCATTGAACACAGATGAAATAGATGTCATGGGTATTGTAAAGGGATTGCCTTATTAGTCTAAGGTTATAAAACTTGGCTAGCTTTTACTATAAGGGTGTTTTTGAAATTTGGCTAAAAATCAAAATTGCCCAGAAAACCTGTTAGCACAGTAGTATTCTGGGGCTTTTACTCATGAATCTGTTACTCTACTGTGATTCCAGGGCAACAAAAGGCGATCAACATGGATCCACCTGAGCAAATGTAAGCGCTCCTGGGTTGGAAGGCTGGCGCTGTACAGCTCAGTGGTAGAGCACTTGTCTTGAATGTGTAAGTCTCTGGGTTTGATCTCAGCACCACAAGCAACAATGATAAAACCACACTGTTGCACATTTTGTACACTGGCCTTCTTATATGAGCAAGAGTTTTGTAAAGTTTACATGAATTACAAATCCTCTGTAAGTATCTCCTCCAGTTTTTCTGGATGGATTCCACATCTTCTAATCATCAGAGACACCATTCAATAAGGGAGAAGGCTTAGGACTGTTTATCAGGGAGGGGCTGTGTTTCCAGTTCCTGGCTTTATTGAGCTTCTTATCTTTTCCTTGTGAATGGTGGACAAACATTTCAAGGACACTAAATTTTGCCACTGCACTGTGAAAGTTAAAGGTGAATTCAGGGGCTCCTGATTTTGGAACTGTTTCTCAGACAAAATTCCACCTAGTAAGTGACAGAAAAGCCAAGAATGTGATATTTTTGTGGACTGGTGTCTTGTTTACTTCCCTCTCATTGCTGAGGCAAAATACCCAACACCCCAAGTTAAGGAAGGAAAGGTATGTTTAACTCACAGTTTGTGGAGGTTTCAGTCTGTACTCAGCTGGCTCCAAGGAAGGGTGGCACACGGCAGAGGGCAATAGTTCATGGTGGCAAAACACAGCAAAAGCAGCAAGAGCAAATAGGGAGGAGCAGCAGACAGCAAACCTCTTTCCCTCCCTTGTATTGTATGCAAAGTACCCACCCTAGGGTGGGTATAGCACTCACCCATAATCCGGCATTGGACCATCCGTCAATCAAAATTCTAGAAACCTGCCCCCTGACTGCATGAGGCTTTGGGCGGACACAAATCGTGACAGCTGGTGTTCCTCATGCTGCACTAGGGGTGGAAAGGGGTGTTTGAAACACCTGTTTGTATCTTGCAGGGGTGTGGTGATGGGTGCTCCATTTTCAGGCACAAAGCAACTTCTGTGTTACCATCAAACCTGCTTTGTGATCCTTGCCCCATACCAGCTCCCCGCTTTTCTATTCCTTCTCATTGCAAACAACAGTCACTTGATGCTATTTGTTCACATTGCAATAGCTTCAGATTGAATTCTACTCATTCTACAAATATTTATTGAACACCAGCTGTGTTCTGGTTGCTGCATACAATTTGAATGATACATTGGTGAAGATGCAGATTGGTTTTTGTCCATGTCAGGCTAAGAGTCTGAAACTATTATGAATTCTGATGAATGAAATGGAGATAAAGTATAGGATGGTTTTACAGAGTAGGACCAGGGGTCCTGGAGTAGAATGGGGTGTCAGGGAAGTCATAAGTAGGCCTGGTAGAAATAAAATGAGAGCATAGGTACAAATGTACAGCCCCTAAAAACTGGATAAATATGCATAAATAGCCTACTTCATTTCCTCAGACAACCAAGATGCTGAGTAGTAAGATTTTTTTTTATCTCACTGTACTTTTCATCTTTAATGTGTTTTTAAAAATAATTACATATGTACCTAAATAAGAGTAAGGCATGAAGTCATCCCAGGTTTACTGAAAATCAAAAGTGCTTTCACCCTTGTTTACTAGAGTAAATGGAATGAAGGAGAACCTGAACACTTTTTCAATGAAATCTTAAAGATACTGTTTTTGAGTAAGTTTATCCTTGAATAATATCATAGCATTTTGAGTGGTTTAATAACTTTGTTTGGGGGATCAGGCATGAAGTCCATACATTATAGCACATTAGCATGATACTTGCAGTTTGGTGGAAGCTATGTTTTACATTTTCTTTTTTAGGAAAGCAAAGTAACTCAGAAATAAACATCAAGGAAAGGGCCAGAGAAAAATCATTCTAGAACAGTCTCAATGATAAAGTGAATGAGATGGAGAGATACGTGTGATAATAGAGTATAGGTTGGAGAATCAATGTAATGATGGCAAGCAAAGCCGGGAAAAAGGAGGACCTGTACAAGGTCTCATTGAGACAAGTGGAAGTTAGTCTTTAAACTGGAATTAAACATTATGTTGTAGGAGCAAGTAGCTGCCCCTCACTTCCTGCTGGTGGGTGAACACACATTTGACTTCTTGTACAGAGAACTTAAACACGATAGCTGTACAGAGCAACAACAAGCGTTAACTCTGGGGAAATAAACTACAACATAAATAATGCAAGTGCCTATTAAACCACTATTAAAGGACCTGTTTTAGAATAATTGCCTGTACCTAAGGTTGAAATTTAATTTGGTTGCATCACAGAATTACCTTAACAACCTCTGAAGAAAGGTCACTTATGACATTGAGAAGGGATAAATTGCTAATTAATACTTTATGTTGAAATTCAGTTACTTGAGATTTTGAAGAAATGTTAATGAAATAGTAATGGGTACTAAGATTTGAAATTACTTTGATTTCAAAAGGTAATAAAACCCAAGGAAGAAATTTTAGCTGTTAACCATAAAAGTCTGTTTTGGAGATAATAGTATTGATTAGATAAAATTTCTTATTTTCTTTAGAAGTGCATTCTTTGATTAAATACAAAGATCTCAAGAGCTGGGGTTGGCAGTTTTGGCTTTTCTTAAGTAAGTTTTGAGTAAATAAAAGAAGTAAAGAGTTTAGAATTCTCAGTTTTTGTAATTCAAGAGTTTAAAGGCCAGGTATGATGGCACATGTCTGTAATCCCAGCATTCGGGAGGCTGAGGCAGGAGGATTGCTGTGAGTTCAAGGCCAGCCAGGGCTACACAGTGAGTCCAAGATCAGCTTGAACTGCTTAGCAAGACCTTGTCTCAAAAAACTAAACCAAACAAAACCAAATCGAAAGTTAAATTCCTTTGCTGGTATAGTGAAGAGATCTGTATATATAGAGAGATTGGCAAGGGCATGATGTCTGACATTAGCTCAGAGGGAGGAGTTGGATTTCAGAGGCATTTCTGGGCTGGGATTCCATAATAATCATTTCATAGGCACCAGATTGAGGGGAAGAAAATGTAGTACTTGCTGAAGCCTACTATGGGACATAAACATTTGCATATATTATCAATTTAATAACATGCATAGCGATCTTCAAAGGCCAGCAAGGACACTATGTCTCTGAATCAGAAACCTTTGATTCACAATTTTTTCAGTTCGAGTGTAGAACCCAGATGTGCAGCTGGTGCTAAATGAAGTCTGTGTGGTTTTCTGCACATTATTCTGCCATCCTTGAGGGCATATGGGTGTCTGAAATATGACACAGGAAGTTATAGGGCTGAATTTAAGTAGAGGCCTGCTGAATAGGACTAACCTGTAGCTGAAAGCTAGACACTAGTGAAATTGACTTCAGGCAATAGTGTATTATTAGTTAATATTTATTTATTTAACAAATCATTCAACAAATCTGCATTTATTAAATGTTTACTATGTACTGGACAGTGTGGTGAGCAAAGCAGATATATTTCTGTATTTTAACCACTGACATTACCTAAAGTAGAAAGTTAACTAGCAATAGAAACTTGTGTATCAAAAAATGCATAAGAATAATACTTTTGGAGAATTATAATCATTATATGAGAATATAAGAAGTCCACAGATTGTGGTCTGTGATCTGTTTATTTTAATTTAAACAGGCTGAAATTTAATTACTAAATGATATTGAAGCCAGATTTTAATTTCCATCAGGCAAGTCTATGAATCTCATAAAAATTCTAATATATTTATAATAGAAGATTAGGAATCAGAGGCTAAAGTGTACCATCAGTCCAGAAGTACTCATTGATATTCTACTTTAGTGACATCTGCATATTTACAGGCAATTAAAAATGATTATAACTCTTACCAAACATTCTTATGCAAAATGCTATGCATTCTTTGCTAGTTCATTTAGTTCACTTATGTTGTCCTAGACCCTGTTATCTATTTCCCTAATGCTAGTGAGGGGTTCCTAGAAGCTGCTCATCTCTGCTCTTTGATATAATTACATTTTAAATCAATTATCTTCGTTAGTGATTCATAGTATTTATTTCTCTTTGTTTTGCTCAACTTTGATGCAGACTGGGAAGTAGCATCTTATTTCCTTAGGGCTCTCTTTTTCCCTTTCAATCTCTCAGAATTTCTTTATTTTTTTAATTTTATGGAAAAAAGGTAAAGCAAAATATTATAACAAAATAAGAGAAGAATAACAATAGTTAATATTTTATATTTTGCTACCTTTAAAGTGGTTCAGGGTAAAAGATATGGGCACAAAAATTTCTTCAGTTGATATTAGCATAAACCTGCCTTTTTAATGAAGTAAGAGACACTAATAGTATAACTAACTTGCATTTTTCCCCATTTCCCTACTGTCCTTTCCCCTGTTGCCTATCCTAGTTCCTTTTGTCTTTTGAACAGTTTTTTCCCATTTCTCATTGTGCATATTAGAACTTATTTACTTTTTCAGTTTCCCACACTAGGGAGACAATGTGATGTTTACAAATGGGAGTCTGATTTATTTCACTTATGAGTATGGTCTCCAGTTGCATCCATTTACATATACATTCTCAAGTTTGACCTTCTTTATGGCTGAATGGTACTCCATTGTGTAAAAATATCACATCCTTTTTATCCATTCATCAGTTGATGGGCATCTGGGTTGTTTCCAAGATTTAGCTATGACACACTGTGCTGCTGTAAACATGGGTCACATACATTGCTGTGGTATGATGTTTTTAATTCTTCTGGGAAAATACCAGGAAGGGGAATAGCTGGGTGGAACAGATGCTCTAATCCTACTTTTTTGAGTGATCTCCACACTGATTTGCATAATGGCTGTACCAGTCTACACTCCCACCAACAGTGGAGAAGGGTTCTTTTTTTCCCATAGCACCTCCAGTATTTGTTATTGGTTGATTTCTTGATGACAGCCATTCTTTCTGGAGATGGAATCTCAGTGTTGTTTTAATTTTCATCTCTAGAGTGACCAATGATGTTGAACATTTTTAAATATATTTATTTGCTGTTTGTGTTTCTTCACCTTAGAAGTGTGTGTTCATCACAGATGCCCATTTTTGGATTGGGCCTTTGAATTTGGGGTGTGTGTGACTTTTTTCAGTTCTTCATATGTTCTAGATAGAAATTCTTTGTCTGAGGAACAGTTGGCTGAACTTTTTTTTACCACTCTGGGTTTTCTTTTCTCTCTGTTGATGATTTCTTTTTCTGTTCAAAAGTTTCTTAATAGAATGAGATCCCAGATGTTGACTCTTTGAAGTAGTTCTCATGCAGTCTGGGTTTTTTTCATGAACTCTCTACCTACATCAATGTCTTCAAGATTTCTACCTAGTTTCTCTTCCCATAGAATTAGTGTTTGTGTTTTAATATTTAGATCTTTGGTCCATTTTGACTTTAGTTTAGTTCATGTTGATAGACATGGGTCTAGTTTTAGTCTTCAGTATGTAGAGAGCCAGTTTTTCCAGCACCAGTTATTATAGAGACTATTTTTCTTCCAGTGAACATGTTTAGCACCTTTGTCAAAGATAAGGTGGTTGAGTGTGTTTGTGGTTGTGTCTGCATCTTCTAATCTGATCCACTGATCCTCAGGTCTGTTTTTTTTTTTTTTTTGCCAGGACCATGCTGATTTTATCACTGAAGCTTTGTAGTATAATTTCAAGTCAGGGATTGTGATGCCTCCTGCCTTACCTTTGTTGCTCAGGATTGCCTTTGCTATTCTAGCTCTCTTCTGGCTCCAGGTGAAGTTTAGCAATATTTTCTCTAGTTCTGTGAGGTATGCTGATGACACTTTGATTGAGATTGCATTAAATCTGTATAACAGTTTTGGAAGTATGACATTTTCTCAATGTTGGTTCTTCCTATCCATGAGCAAGGGATATCTTCCCACTTTCTGATGTCCTCTTTGAGCTCCTTCTTGAGAGTACTGTAAATTTCAATATACACATTTTTTACTTCCTTTGTTAGATTTTAAAAGTTTTTGTTTGTTTTCTGTGTTGACATTTATACGTTTTTGTAGTAAGTAGCTTTATAACTAGTATCAAGGCCTCTCTAGGAAAAGTTTGTTCTTCAGGGATGTCTTCTGTGAGTAGGAGTTTCTTGGTCTAAGATACTACCTTTCCAATTAATTAAGAGTGAGATATTTGGCTCAGTGTCCAGTCCTTTGGTGCTGTAGTGTGGTGAGGTTATTACCGCAGAACTTTCCAGAATTGTTACAGATGTGAGAACCACTGCTTAAAACAGATATGACATCCTAGCTAAAATAGTATAATTAGCATTAACAATAGCATCAAGCACAGTTTAGAAACTGACAAGCTGAAGTAAATATTAATTTTGTACCTTTAACCATAGAAGCAAAATCTAGTTATATAACAGAACTGACCATAAATTGGGAGCTTGTATCCAAAATGTTTCCCCTTGGCAGAGTGGTTTTATCCTGTGGTGGGGAAATTTAAGGATAGTCAATAGAACAGGTATAACTGAAAAGAAATAAAGTGGAAGCCAGGCGGGAGGATAAAGGATGATTATGCAACCTCTGGAGAAACAGAGAAGAGGGCAGAAGAGAAAGAATGAATGAGTCAGCGAGGGATTATTGAAGTTGACCAGAGAAATTAGAGATTATTCACACATATGAAAATATGCCTAAGTCTAGAGAGGTAAATTGAGGAAAGGGGGAAAGAAGATGAGTAGATTAGAACAAAAATGTAGGTAAGAGACAAAACTAAAAAAAGGAAAAGGAATAGGAAACAAACCACAGACCAGCAAAAAAAGAAGAAAAATTCCTCTGGTGTCCACTGAGAGTCCAAAACTATGGGATAATATTGCTAAACCTGCAGTGCAGTATGTGCTGGACTTGAGGCTAATCTTGGCCTCCAGATGTGGGGGTCTGGGGCCAGAGTCCTCAGCCAGTATTTTCTGTGTGTCCCTTAGTGGCCTCCCACTCCTTACCCTGCTTCTCTTGGCAGTATCTCTCTCCCAGTTTCTGTGTTATTTTCAGAGACAGGGGACTGTTCCCAGTCCTGTGCACCAGTAGTAAAGAGGTCAAATTAGCTTTTCCATTTCATATCTTGGAAGAAAATCTATCTATAGTATCTACATGAGCTTAAAATTCTTATGTGTTGGCATTAGTAATTATACTTCGGGTTAGATTTCCTTTCACTTTCTAAGCCTGAGTTGCCAGGGGCAAGAGGATTTTCACAGTATTGACATAAATCAGCATACTAAATCCCACCCAAACAAAGCTTTAGAGGGAGTTAATAGTCCTCTCTTTACACTTCTAACCCTTTGAGAGCATTTCAATTCTAGAAAGTCAAATTTACAGCATGTAAAATATTAATAAACATGATTTACTGTTTATTAATATCACTATGAAAAAGTATTTAAGTCTTTATCAGAAAAGTTAAATCTTTTCTAAATTAATTACATTTATTAATTACAATTTATTAATTACATTAGTTTATTTTTAAAATTAAATCTTTTTAAAATTAATTACATTTTAAATTAATTACATTTTAAAAAGTTAAATCTTTTAAAAATTAATTATATTATGTTTATTAATTATTGGTACATCTTAAGTGTACATAATGATCACATTCATCATAGGGAATTTGTGCCTGTACATGATATAACTCAATTCTTTTTTCCCCATTCCCCTACCTTCCCTTCAATCCCTCCTCCCCTCCCCATTTACAAAGCTTTGTTTTCATTTTTCCTTCTTTTCTTATTTTTATTTACTTTTCCCTTCTTTCTTTCTCTCTTCCCTCCTCCCTTGTTCCCCACCCCATTTGAACATTTTCCCAGTATATATGTTTATTTTCACTTATATAAATTGTTTTTATAAGCAGGGGCATTTATGTTAATCTTAAGGCTTTTTGTTTATTTTTATTGAGATAATACCTTTGCATATCTTGGAATACCTATGTATGGAATTTCCAAAGGGTAAATTCTTAGCTGTAGAACTGTTGAGTCAAAAGTACAGCATATCCATAATTTGAGAGACATTGCTATATTTCCTCCCATATTTTTAAACCAATTTATTCACTTTTCTCACATCTTGATTAGAACAGGCGATATATTAGTTTCCAATTCATTAATAGTGTGGATGAACAGCACCATCTCATTGTAGTTTTCATTTGCTTTTTAACTTAGAAAATTGAACATTTTTAAAATGACTTTCTGCAACTTCCTATCATGCCAATTGTCTTAGCTTATTTTTTGTCCAATTTTAATTTATTTTATGTTTTTAGTTCTGTTACTTTTTTTTATTACTTTTTCATTTTTTAGTGGATTAGATGGTTTTTTTAATTTTTAATTTTTTTTGTATTTTTGAGACAGGGTCTAGCTGTACAGTTCAGGCTGGCCTTGAGCTCACTTTGTAGCCCAGGCTGGTCTTGAACTTGGAATGATTCTCCTGCCTCAGCCTCCCGAGTGCTGGGATTACAGGCTTGCACTACCACGCCTGGAGGTTGGTTTTAAAAGTCATATATATTTAAAAATCTCGCCTAATTTGTCATTCATTATTTGACTTTGTTTTCACCCTACTCAAATGTTGAATTAATCTCAATTTGTCAAAAAAATCTCAATTTGTCAATTTATAGTTTGGGACTTGTGGATTGTGTTTTCTGCTCATCACTGTCTATGGTACTTCAGGGTTATAAATATATTGTCTCATGAATCTTTTTACTGTTAGTAAAGTTCTACTCTTTGATGGGCTTGGTCGTTATCTTACTGGATGGAATAAACAAGAGATCTGGATTTATTTTTTCAAATAATGGATCAATTCTCTCAGTACTGTTTATTAAACTATCCCTTTGCCTGTACAGAATGATACATTCCTCATAGGGAATCAGTACATATATATAATGCATCTTAATTTTTTTCACCTCTTTTCCCTAACCTAATTGGAAAAAAGCAACCACAAATAATGTAAAAAACTTATAAAGCATACTAAAGAATTATAGCTTTGTCTCCAATAGTTGAAAACTATCTTTAATGTAAAATATGTTTTGTATTACTTTAGATATATGTATTCTGTACAATTGTTCTGTCAAATATTTCCCTAGTACCAAAGTAAATTAATTGTTGTCCTTCTATGTATATTTGGTATCTGATTAGTTTAGTTAACTCATTATTCTTACTTAAGATTTTGCTGAGTTTTTCACATGACTTTTATACATAAAATTTGGTACTGTTTTATAAGGTTTCAAAAACAATCCTATTAGTGTATATTAAACATTTTTAATCTTGAGTATTCCCTTCTGAATAAAACTATATTTTAATAAACTTTTAATATTTTCTTTATGTAATTTTCTTACATTTAAAAATTTAGAATAGGGCTGGGGATATAGCTTAGTGGCACGGTGCCTGCCTGGCAAGCACAAGGTCCTGAGTTTGATTCCTGGTACCAAAAAAAAAATTTAGTCTAGCTATTTTGTTTTTTTTGCTTTTGCAAATGAGACGTTTTCTTTTCTTTTTTTTTTTTTTTTAAAAGCTGGTCACTTGATTATATATACCTAAGTGTTTGATTTTCAGTGTTAATTTTATAACCAATATATAAACAATATGTTTATAATAACAAAATTTTCCTATTATTTACTATAGCTCTGTGTTGATATTTTTGAGCCTTTCTAGGTATATATAATTTCCTTTGCAAATCACGGTGATTTTATCTTTTCTTTTACAATGTGTGTTTCATTTATTTCCTTTCATTGATACTTTCAGAGAAATTTTAACTTATAATGGTAAAAGTAGTGGTTCAAGTGGTTTAGGAACCTTTATTTGACACCTATGGAGGTAGACATATTTTATTCTCTTTTACTATTTTATGCTGTAGTATATGAAGAGATTTTCTGACAGAGTCACCTGTGAGGAAAGCAGACTTTAATGAAATGAATTTGAAGGGGACATAATCAGTAGCACATCTTAATGAAGGAGAGGGATATGTTTTATTTTAAAGATACTCTCCAAGGTGAAGCAGAAATTGCATTCCCAATTGTTTAAAATTTAAGCATACCCTGAGTTCTCTTTGAGGATCATTATCTCCTTTTTGTTGTGAGGAGAGGCATTATTACCAAATCGTGGCCAATTAGCTTTTTTCTTTTCTTTTGTAAAAAAGACTTTTATACTGCTTATTTAAGAAATAATGTTGTCCATTTTCTTGAGTTGGTTTGCAAACTCAATAATTACTTTTAATATCTGTCATGGCTTTGGAATTCTGTATATTAGAAAAACCTGTATAATCAAGATTTGCAAATCACGAATCATAATAAAAAATTCCAGTCCTGAGCTTGTTTACTGTGGAAAAGGGATTCTGCTTCACTTTGTCATTATCTTCTTTCTTTCATGTGAGATATCAAAAGAATTTTATACAAATAAGAAAGCAAATTTGGGTCAAACTTCACATAAAAAGAATGAAAATAATGCCAAATAATGTGTTATTATGAAGAAAAAACCCTTTCAAATGCCTGAATAGCATAATATCAGACCTATTTTCCAAATTAGGCTTTCAAAGATGTAAGCTGTAATGTATGTTCATTTTGAGATGGAGATTTATTCGAATAACAAATCTCAGGGCTTTTAAATTGAAGAGAGATATCTTTAGTTTTTTCATTTATTATTTCACTCTTGATAAAGTTAAGTACAAATATGTTATTTGAGGTATTATTTTATAAAGATTAAAGTGATATCTACTTATAAAAATATAGAAAAGTAACAATAATTTTTGTTTGTCATGTTCACTTTTCAGAATTTCTAACTTAGTCAAAAGATACTCACATTACAAGCAAAAATATTGGAATATATAGATGATCTAAATTATAGTTGTCCAAAATGTTCAGTTGACAAATCTGAGTTTCATTGTTTGTTGAAACTCCCCAGGAAGATTATCAGATGGTTTCTATGAGTTTTTCTTCTAGGGCTGGTCTAAGTTAGAGGCTTTCCAGAAAGTTATTTATACCTCTGTTGTACTGTGACCTTTTGAGAGAGCTGTATTATATGCATACTTGGGTGTCTCACACTTCCTGGTTCTTTGCATTATTAATAGTAAGTTCTAAGAGAATAGTTAAGTGGCCATAAATGTACTCTAAAATGCTTTACTTCTAGGAATGAAAAATCAATGTTCAGTGTTAGGTAAGGAATTTAGCAGATAAAGTAAATAGAAATTAGTTTATGAAATTTAATGAGCAATATGGCCATTTTTACTATGTTGGTTCTTCTTACCTAAGACCAAGGGATATCTTTTCATTTTTTGCTATCCTGTTCAATCTCCTTTTTCAGAATACTGTAGTTTTCAATGTAGAGCTCTATTACTTCTTTTGTTAGATTGATTCCTAAGTATTTCATTTTTTTGGGTGCTATGATGAGAGGTGTGATTTCCCTAATTTCTCTCTCAGTGAGATGTTATTTGTGTACAGGAATGCTTTTGATTTTTGAAGGTTGACTTTATATTCAGTTATGTGACTGCATCTGGTTATTAAATCTAGAAGTCTTTTGGTGGAGTTTTTGGGGTCTTCTATGCAGAGTATATCATGTCACCTGCGAATCCCAAAATTTTTCCACACATTTGATGCAATCCTAATCAAAATATCATTAGCATACCTCACAGGACTGGAGAAAATATTCCTAAAATTTATTTGGAACCATAAGGGAGCTAGAATAGCTAAAACAATTCTTGGCAGCAAAGGCAGGGCAGGGCGGATCACAATCTGTGATTTGAAACTATACTACAGATAAAATCAGCATGGTACTGGTAAAAAACAAAACAAAACAAAATGAAATGACCCAAACATACTCAAGGATCAATAGAACAGATTAGAAGATGCAGACACAACTCCAAACACACTCAGGCACTTTATCTTTGACAAAGGGGCCAAATACATTCACTGGAAGAAAGTTTCTTTAATAAATGATGCTGTAAAAACTGACTTTCTACATGCTGAAGACTAAAATTCATGTCTATCACCATGCACTAAACTAAAATTAAAATGAATCACAGATCTAAATATTGAAACAGAAGCACTAAATCTTCTGGAAGAGAGAATAGGTAGAACTCTTGAAGATACTGGTGTAGACAGAGACTTCATGAACAAATCTAGATCAATGGGAAATACTAAAAAGAATCAACAACCGAGATCTTATCTCATTAAAAAGCTTTTGCACAGCAAAAGAAATCACCAAAAGATTGAAAAGACAACCCACAGAGTGGGGAAAAATCTTAGCTTACTGTTCTTCAGACAAGACTAATATCTAGAACATATAAAGAACTCAACAAATCAGACCTTCCAAATTCAAAGACCCAATCCCAAAATAAGCATTTGAGAAGAATAAATGTTTCTCAGAAGTACAAATGGCAAATAAATATATGAAAAAATATTCAACATCACTGGCCATTTGAGAAATGCAAATTAAAACAACACTGAGATTCCATTTCACCCCCAGAAAGTATAGCTAGCATAAAAAAAACCCCCAATAACAAACGTTGGTGTAGCTGTGGGGAAAAGAAACATTTCTGTACTGTTGATGGGAGTATCGACTGGTACAATCACTGTGGAAATTAGTGTAGAGATTCCTCAAAAACTAATACTAGAGGTCCAATTTGCCCAGCTATTCCCCTTCTTGGAAAATTCCTAGAAGAATTAAAAGCATCATATGTCAGTGATATGTGCACACCCATGTTTATAGCAGCACAATTTGTACTAGCTCAGTCTTGTAATCAATACAGATTTCAGTCAGCCAACGAAGATGGGGATTTTCTATGCAAAGAAGTACCACTCAGCCATAAAGAAGGATAATTGTGACATTTCTAAGTAAATGGATGCACCTTGAGGTCATACTTTTAAGTGAAATAAATTGAACACACATGTATAAGTGTTGCATTGTCTCTCATATGAGAAACTGAAAGTGTAAACAAGACCCAAAATGTAAAATAGATACTGTGAGATAGGAAGAAATTGTACAAAGGGAGAGGGGTATTGGGGGAGGGAAGAAAAAATGAGAAAAAAAGGATAAAATGGAAACAAGGCTTTGTAAATAAGGAGGAGAAGAGGGCTTGAAGGGAGGGGAAATGGGAGAAAAAAGAGGAATTAATGTATCTTGTACGGTATTAGTTCCCTATGATGAATGTGATTCTAGTGTGTATTTATTTATTTATTTATTTTTTGGTTTTTGTCTGGTACCAGGAACCAAACTCACGACCTTGCGCTTGCCAGGCAGGCGCTTTGCCGCTGAGCTAAATCCCCAGCCCCTCTAGTGTGTATTTAAATTGTACCAATAAACGTAACAAAAAATTTAATGAGCAGATTATTAACTTCTCTCCACTTTTAAATAGATGATAGTCTTGCTCAGTTCTGACCTCTGCCTTTGCAGAGGTCTTTAGGCAGCTTTGGTCTTTAGGCTCCTACTGGGCTATGGTATTTGAATGGTCAACGGGAAACTTCCTGCTTTCCAGTTACTTCAGGTCCTAGTGGTCCCAAATGATGAGCAAGCATGTGGATGTGGGATGAAGCACATTGTGTTGGTTGAGTTATATAGTAAGGAGAACAACATAATACAGGACACATATTTTGTTTTTTTTTTCCCTCCGGTACCAGGAACCGAACTCATGACCTTGCGCTTGCCAGACACGCGCTTTGCCGCTGAGCTAAATCCCCAGCCCTTAGGACACATATTTTATAAGATTATTTATAATAACACCCAAAGAATCATATACAAGAGAGTGCAGGAAATCTGTCCATACACTAAAGACCAGAAAATCCAGCTGAGGGCCTGGATTCCACAGATACATCCTACATGAGTCCAGCTGAAGACCTAGAGCTCATGACAACGCCTCCCATGAGTCCAGCTGGAGGCCCAGAGCCCATAACAATATCTCATGTAGGCCTGTTTCATAGATCTGCACTGGGAGGGCCCAAGGGTGGGATCTGGAAAGTCTGTGCCAGTGGGATGAAGGATCTGTGCTAGTAGGCTGAGGGATCTGCACTGGAGCCAGGAAGTGACACTCAAAGCAAAATGCAGAGCTCCCCGCAAAAATACCACAGCCATCCTCAGCAACAGGGAGGTCTCAAGCTCCTCCGATGATCAGGACAGCTGAGTTCCCAAAAGGAAAGCCAAAGCAACGAGCTTCTCTAGGAGACTGAGCAGTGCACCATCTTCCCCTCTGGAGCCATGAAGCAATGCTCAAAGTGAGGACCAGAGCTCCCCCAAAGTGAAAAGAAGCCATTCTCAGGGTCAACAAGGTTGTGAGCTCTAGCTTCCAACAGGCTCCCAACAGCTTCTACCAGCACATAATAGCCTTTCCCAGCTCCCAACAGCCTCTCTTCTTCTCCAATTCCACCTCTTATGCTGCTGGCAACAGCCCTCAGGTGGGCCTCCCATACCCAGCACCACGCTTACTCAGCTCAGCTGGGTGTTACAAGGTGACCACCAGTTGTCAGTCCACCACACACACCGAGCTTAAAGATTTGGCATTAGTAATCTTATCTCAGGGTAAAACCAGATAAATGTTGTATACATGTTCATCACGATAAAGAGGAAAAGAAAAAGTGTTTCTGGCACCCATCATCCCTGAGAGTTTTCATTGTTGAAGTATCCTCTTTCAAGACAAGCAGTGCAAATAGAAGTTCCTGTTACATGTCCCCTCAAACCTAATTTCTTTGGAACACTGAATTAATATTTCCTATCACATTCGAATTTTTGTTTATATGCAGCTTAGCCTTGTTGCTCACGTTTATCTAATGTTGTATTTGGTTTGGATTGTGTGTGTAGTTGCTCCTTTAAGGATTCTTTGAAGTTGGGTTGGTATCCTGAGTGTCGGTAATGGCAATCTCCCAGGTCTCCCAGCTACAGTTTAGAAAATGGGGAAAGGAAGAAGATTTCACTTGTGACTTCTATAGCCTTAAGTGCTAGAACTGTTTAGGTACAGCATATTGATCCCTTTGGGGTATTTGAAATGATCAATAATTCTGAGTCAGACTAGCAAAGCTATATATTTAATAGAATAAAGTAGGATAAGAGTCCCAAAGATTTTTAGCTCATATACAATATCAAACATATCTTATATATTAGTGTTGCCCCGGGGTCAAAATGAGAGAATATAACATTTATTTATTTTTAAGGTGAACCTATGCATGCTGTACAAGATAAAAGAGTTCTAAATAAATCTAGCACATTTTTGCTTAATAGAAAGACAAATCTACTGGCAGAGTCATGATACTCAATTCTTTAGTGGCTATAAAGTTTTCAGCCTTTAGTAACCAATTGAATGAATGAATGAAAATAAAGGACAGGCAGAAATAACATAAATGAAATGCTGGTTGGAGGAAAATTAAATTGATTGGAGTCAGAACTGTGAATTTGTATTTAAAATCAGATTTAATTCAAAGAACTCAAAAATCTCTACTACTCATATAATATACCCGAGACCTGGGAAACTGGTGATATGAATAAAAATGTAAAGGTATTTACAGGAAATATAAAAGTTTACAGATTAATTTTTAACATTTTATGTGCCTGTGATGACAATAAACAAGAATGTTAAAACTCACGATTCTCAGGGTTTGTTTTGATACAGTTAAGTTTGTTTCTAATTGTGAGATCTTAAAGGGAAATGGTACATGGTCACAGATCATCTTAAAAATATGATGCGAAGATAGGAGTAATATGGTGCTAATGTTTATTGTTTTACATTTTACTCTGAGGAATCACATCAAGCATCTATTCGGAGTTAACAAGGGCTGCTACAGAGGTAGGAATCTGAACGCACTTGCTTGAGTCTTGGGGCTGAGTGGCTGGGGGTTACTATGGGCATAAATAGCTTGAACTTTAAATGAGTTTTTATTTTTATAAAAATTAGGTGAAATTACTTTTAACTCAAATTAAACTTTTTTCAGGAATCAAAATGATGACCTTGAACTTGCAAGGCAGGCACTTGTGCCACTGAGCTATATCCCTAACTAAGCTTTTTAAGCAGTGTAGGCCAGCACGATTCCTTCCTTTCTCCCCTGTCTCTTGCTCTCTATCTGCAATTTAATGTTTTCTGCCATGTTACTGAATAATGGATAACTCTGGAGAATGAAGATGCATCTTGTGTAGCACCAACACTGAGCTTAACATACATGCACAGACACACACGTACGCACTTTTAGAAAAATTTTATTAGCATATTTTTGCAGTACACAATGATTTCATTCATCTTGGGAGTCGGTACGTGAGCACAATATATCTTAATTCGTTTACTTCCTCTGCCCCTCCTCTTCCTCCCACCGTTTCTTGGTTTGCTTTCCATTTGTGAAAGATTTATCACCCTGTTTCCCATTGTCTATGTTCTTGTCCTCTTTAAATTATTTATACTTTGAGTTTCTCATATAAGAGAAAAAATGCAATATTTAAGTCCGAGTGTGTGGTTTGTTTCTTTTAGTGTTATTGTCTCGAAGTGCATCCATTTTCCTACAAATGATGTGAATTTGTTTCTTTACGGCAGAGCAGTATTCCACTATGCATAAATGTCACATTTTCTTTATCCATTCATCTGTTGATTGACATATAGATGACTTACTTTTTGAATGTAGTTATGTATGTATTGGTTGGGTTCACAGATCAATTCTCAGGGTTTACATTAGATGAACGAATCATTCCTATGTATAGCTGATACAACCTCTCATTTTCCTACAGTTAATAATTATTTTGGACTTTTATATGCCTATTTTTCTTTGTATTTATCACTGCTTAAATGCTTAAGCACTTCTGCGGATGTGTAAATATTCTCCTAATGTGTTGAAAGTCAAGAGAAGTTCTGATTTTACCTTATGAGAGATCTCTGACTTGCAGTTTTTTGTGATCCATCTTTTTGTACCCTTCTTGAATAGGTATCTCCTTGGGCTTTGCTCGGCTGGACACCCTGCCTCCCTCACAGGCTTCCTCTTTCTCTCAGTGCCTTACTTGGGAGACAGTGGGGTGGAAACTTTTTTTTTTTGTTGCATAGCAGAATGTGCCTTTACTACCTTCAAATATTAGACCAATACTTTGATAATGTCTGGTATTCTGGTTTGGATAATTTTATCAGAATTTTGCAAGTATTTCTCCTTTTGTCTGTAGCTTCTGGTTTTTCTACTAAGCAGCTTTCTTAAGGAAGTCTACTCTAGTGTCATACCATGTCAAAATGCTTTTTCCTGTACAGGGTCATTTTTATACATTATTTTGGATAATGGATAAAAGAAATTATTTTTGTTCTTGCGTTTTGGATCTAGAATAAACTCAGTATTATTTTTTTGGAGGGAATCATATTTTATTTTATTTTATTTTTTTTGTTTTAAAGAGAGTAAAAAACCAATAACAAAATAACAACAACATGGACAAAAACAAAGCAAAAAATAATAAAAATGATACAGGGTTTTAAAACAAGATGATAGGAACTAACAGCGGTTATTATATTGCATATTGTTATCTCCATTTTATCCATTATTTTGGATAATGGATAAAAAGGATTTGGTGATCTTTTATTAATTTGGATTCTCATATATATCAGTTCTAGAAATTTTATTGAATTACTCTGTTCATAAATTTGGTGATATATCTGAAACTCCTGGTGTGATGAATTAACAGCTTGTTTCTTTAACTTTTCTTTTTGTTGTATTTCCCATTTCATTTCATATTTCTTTTTAAAATTCCTTCCATAGAGCTTTGGATTTCTGCACTTGTGCTTTTAATTTCCAAGAACATTTCTTTTCTTCTTTGATGTTCTTGTTTTTTGGATCTAGAATAAACTCAGTATTATTTTTTTGGGGGGAATCATATCTCATTTTATTTTTTTGTTTTAAAGAGAATAAAAAACCAATAACAAAATAGCAACAACATGGACAAAAACAAAACAAAACAAAAAATAATAAAAATGATACAGGGTTTCAAAACAAGATGATAGGAATTAACAGTGGTTATTATATTACATATTGTGATCTTCACCGAAGTTGCTCAGGTTACCAGATGTAGGGATGCAAGATTGATCAAACAATTAATGAGAATAAAAAATAATAAAAGAAAACATTAGTGATCATATATAGCTTCACTAAACAAGACAGTGGAAATTCAATAGTGGTTGTTATATGGTGTATTGTTGTCTTCAAATTAGTTGTTCATATTGAACTCAGTATTATTGATGTATAATGTTTATTTACAATTTAAACAATTGTAGAATTCTACTTTGTGATTTTTTAGAAAATCATTGGCTAATATTGCCAAAGAGTCTACCTAAAATTTTGTAATAACTGTGACTTGAACTATGTAATATTATCCCTATAATTGTTTGGGTTTGAATACAAATATACATGGTGATATGGGCCATCCTACCACAAAGTCAGACTAGTACATTTATTGAAAAAAACTGAAACATGTAACGTATTATGTCACTCTATTAAGTGTGAGCGATTGCACACGGATGATGTACCCATTCATTCGATCCTGTGAGTACCGGCAACCTTTCCTGCAATCTAGTTTTTGATGCTTTTCTGCATTCACAGACCTCTGCTAAATGCATTCACTTGGGTCTTCTTTAGGAGAGGGCTATTTCCTTGCCAGCACAGGTCAATATTTATCTCAACTTTTAATATTCTTGCCTGCTTCAAAAAATCTTTCTTGAGGGAAAGAAAACTTTTATTCAGAAAGATGTAGCCATATTTTTCTCCACTGACAGAAAACCATTGAATTTCAGGAAATAGAATCCTAGCCGGATGTGGTGGCACATGCCTGTAATTCCAGCACTTGGGAAGCTGAGGTAGGAGGATCACTGCCAGTTCGATGCCAGCCTGGGCCAGGTAGAGTTCCAGGCCAACCTGTACTACAAAGTGACACTTTGTCTCAAAAGAAAGTCCTACTCCTCTTACTCACTTCATCGTAAGCTCTTCCTTTTCATTTGTTTTAGACATTTACAAAGCAGCTGGCTAGTACTGTCTGTGTTCTGCGGCATAACATTTACGCTATGACTTTTGGACAAGTCTGGAGAGTGGCTCCCCAAATAGACTAAGCTACAAAGACATGCTAAAACTGTCTAACTTCCATATATCTAAATATCTGTAGTTCATATTTTTAGACCTTTTGTATTTATTACTTGAGAAAAATTGCCAGTTAATTATCCATCACTGATATTCATAAAGAAAGAACTAGACATTGGAAATGCACAAGTTTGGCCAATATAAATTCTTGGTAATTTTGTGTGTCTGGAATGATATTAATGTAAAATATAGTGGGGTCATTTAATTTTGTACCCTCCTTAAATTCTACCAATCTGTGAATACCATAATTTTATTCCTGATAGCTGTATATGTGATCAAGGTACTCAAATATCTTAGGAAATAATGATAGAAATAGATTCAGCCTATGTCACAGGTGGGGTTTCTGATTTGGACAAAAGTTACTCTAGTTAAGGACTGGCTTTATTTCCAGGAGTCTCAGGGAATTTAGATGACTCTGAGTGCTTTGTGTCTGTATGAAGAGCAATCTAGAAATTTTGGCAAGAATTGTCTGTCCCAAAGGTCTGAGTTCTCAGCAAGGCAGAATGAACTCCCAGAATCAGGTCAACCCTACTCCCAACTATCCAATGCATGAAGTAGCTTGAAAGAGCATATGGACTTTCCAGAATTCATACGATGTGGGCTTCCATAGCTTCAATTCATAGAGGATGCCTAGAATTCTAATATGCACTGACTGAAAGATTCAGTATACCCATCTACTTGAGCTCCTATGGAGGCTTTTTCAATTTCTGTGAAGAGGAATTCTATTTCGGGCATTGCCAGAAAGGTCTGGTAGACATCACAGCTGCAAGCAGTAAGATCTTACTGTGATGCTAGTGTTTCTGGTCAAAGAGGCTGAAAGGACTTAGACCGGACAGAGGCCCTCATAGCCGCAGCCTGGTTTCCTGTCCTCTCCCCAACATTTAGCTCCTCCTGTCTGTTCATCCATTTATGGTTGCTCTCTTCTGTCCTTGTTGTTGGCTCCCCCACTTCCATATTGTAAGCCCCATGCTCTTTACCTTTGTCATCACCCTCAAAACTGTTACTTACCTAACACTGAACTACAATGTTTTGCAATGTTTTACTTAACTAAATCCTCACAACCATTTTGCAAAATTGTATTTTTTTCCCAAGCCATAATCTGTGTAGGTTTGAATAAATGCTATCTCTCTCGCTCCTTTTTCTCTCTAACAGAGTAATTTCCATGGACTTTCACTTTGAAATATCACCCTTTAATTGGATTGAAAAAGTATAACATCTACTAGAATGTATTAGCCTGCAAACTTAAACTTTATTTTAATTTGTTTCTCAAAATAATGGAGGTTTCATTCGTATGCAAACACTTTTGAGATGTTTATGTTAAATTGGATATCCAGAAGAAGTAAAATCACAAAGATGACAGAGTACAGAGATTCATCATTTAGATGTTTCTACTTCTTTCTTTTTCGTGGATACCCCTATGCAATAATAAGACATTGCATCTGCTGTTTTTAGGTAGTGCTGCTTATATTGTTTTAGTAAAGAGTTGTCACCATGAAAATCAAAAGCAGACACATGATCTTAAATCCTGCAATTAAGTATGTGCTTGTCAGCACCGCAGTTGTGGCGTCTTTGATAGTGTGGTAATGCATGTTTTCTTCTCAGCTTACTCCGCTGTGGTAATAGAAGCTAAGCTCGAACATCAAAGAAAAGAGGTTTTCCTTTATAGGAAAACATCATTACATTTTCACACCATTAGAGTGATAGAAGTACAACATCTCCTCTGCATGAAGGAGATTCTTTTGATTCTGTTTTTTTAAACTAAGCACCGAGCAAGAAACATAAAATGTTGATTATTGCTTTTATATGTATCAATACCACAATGCCCCAAATAATACATATAGATTACCTAATTGACATTTTAAAGAAAGGGTGGGATGTTAAAAAACCTATTAATTGAAGTTCATTTGAATTAATTATTAGCTGTTGCCAGGACATATCAACATCCAATTGTCTGTCATTTAAATGACATTCCCTTGCAAGCTGGAAGGATTCCTCATGATAGCCTCACAGAATTCAGCCTCAGCAATTATTAAAGTGAGGCCATCAGGCAATTTATTCTCCAACGGGAATCATAAGTAGATGGCAAGAAATGACAGGAATGCCTATTATCCCGCTTTTCTCCACATTGTTAATGAACCATTTTTCTAAAGAAAATGCACACATACTTTAGACCCTGAGTTTACTGAAAGAAAAGTTTTACTGGAATAAAGTTGACTTTACCACGATGCTACGGGGTGAGTACAGGTGCTCGAAATATCTCCAAACCATGTGGCTATTTATCGTTATTCACAGAACTTCACATTAAAATTGCACTTTACACAAGAAAACACTGCTGACAGGGTGAAAGTAACAACAAACCACCACCAATGCACAGGAAGGAAGAGAAGTTTCATTTCCCAAAGTATTCAAGCATCCAGAGAGATTCTCAGGTAGAGAATACAAACTACCCCACGGGAAACAAAGCAGTGAGAGAGGAAGCATGTTTGAATGGGTAAAGCATTTTTCTAAGGGCTAGAACTCACGCATCTCTCGTTACAGCTTCTGAGAAGGCAGCAAGGCCAAGAGGGTAGCTAGGGCACAGCTGTCACTTACATGATTCCCACCTACTCATGTCCCTCTGTCTTATTTTATTTGAGTACCGGGAATTGAACTCAGGACCTTGTGCTTGCCAGGCAGGCGCTGTGCCACTGAACTATCTCCCTGGTGCTCATGTCCCTCCGATTGAATAAGGTCATCACAAAAACCTCAGCATCTACCCCTTCAGAGATAGTCACCTATCAGTACTCTTCAGATGACATAATTCTAACTGTAAAAACTTTGGGCCATATTACAACAATAACATTGTTTTACTACCTCCAGTTTTTAGAAAAGTTTTTGTTGCTTTACGGTGACATCGAGTTTTAAAACATTACATAAAATTAGTCTTGATATTTATATAAGCAGGAAACCACGTTCTTTTGAAAACATTCCTTTCCATTGACAGAATAATTTATTGCTTTAATGTTGTTCTACAGGTCATTTGATAACTTGTGCTAGTCATGCTTGTGATAATAGTTGAAAAGACAGAAAATATGCACACTTGATTCAGCAACAGATGCATTTTTGGTTTTCAGATATACTTCCATCTGATTGCCTTTACTTCCTCATGTAGTCTATAAATAATTGGCTATACCAGTGTTATTTTGCACAAAAAGATAAAAATAGATCAAGGAAGCAGAATACTATTCAGAAATGTATCCCATTCTTAAATAATAAGAATCTACTGTGTGACAGATTCGATTCACTACAAAAATAATGGCTTACTTTACAAAGGATTTTGGCACACTTGGTTATCCATTGGGAAGAGAGTAAGTTTAGAAGTGTATCTCTCATTATACACACAGACTTGTCAATAAAATGTATTTTTATTTATTTTTTTCTTTTTCTTTTTCTTTTTTTGTCTTTTTTGAGACAGGGTCTCACTATGCAGTTCAGGCTGGACTTGAGCTCACTTTGTAGCCCAGGCTGGTCTAGAACTCACAACAATCCTCCTGCCTCAGCCTCCTGAGTGCTGGGATTACAGGTCTGCACCACCATGCCCGGCTAGCAAGTAGATTAAATGTAAATTTAAACCTTAAACACCTTAGAAAGAACTAGAGTTACAACACATTGGTAGCATGCAAAAGTCCCTGTGTTTGATTTCTAGCACTACAAAAGTATTTTGTAGGAAAATGTAGATCATTTTAGGAAGTAGAGAACTCATATCAGAGATAAGACAGAATCTACAGAAGAAAAGATAAACATATTCAAATACTTACAAATAAAAACCATGTACCTAAATAAATTTAAGTAAACAAATTGGATAGAAATTATAGATTTGGCAACAAAAGAAAATGGTAGATAAAAATAACTGATGTCTGTAAAGTACAGAAGTTTGGGATTAGAAAGTATCTAAGTATTAAACAAAAACATCTTTCTTAAAATATACAAGCCAATTGACTCTGTAATTGGATGAAGAACAAATCCAAAGAAGTCATCACACCTGTTAAGGTAATGCAACCTAAAGTAACAGTGAGATATCACTTTTTACCGATTACATCGGTACCATTTATTTATTTATTTGTTTGTTTATTATGGGGAATCAAACTCAGGACCTTGTGCTTGCCAGGCAGGCACTTGCGTTGCTGAGCTATCTCCCCAACCCCAGTTGGTACCTTTTAAAAAAGACAGTTACATCTCCTGGGATGAGAAGATGGAGACAAGTTGGCCTTATATATTATTGCTGGAATGTGACCCAGAATGCAGACTGGAATTATCCATATATATAGAGATTCACATATGCTTCAATCATCAGATCTCTTCCCAGGACTAGAGCCCATAGAAATAAAAGCATGGATGCATAGGATTTATATACAAGAAATTTATTGCCTGAATATTTGTAGTGGGATCAAACCAGAGACAAAATCAGTGCCTGTGAATGAAATAACGGTCAGATAGACCACCATACATTCTTCCAGTATAGTACTGTGTTTCTTTACACAGTATAGATTGGATCTTTTTTTCAGTTAACTTAGAAAAACTTTTAGGTGAGCAGAACAAAAAGATATAAAGAAATAGTCTTTATGTATCCATTCTAAGGCACTTGGACCAAAGATTTCTCAAACACCAAGCGGGTGGTCATTTTTTTTTTTTTAATGTTATTCTTTTGGAATGGAGAGGACTCCGGGAATATGGGACAAAGTGCTATACTTCAGAGGTGATGTGTAGTGATGAAGCAATGGTAACTTCTACCTTCAAATCCTGGCTGTGAAGTTTACCAGCTGTAGCACTTTGGAGAAGATATGTAAATTTTTCTAGCTCAGTTTCTCTTCTGTAAAATGGGGATGATGTATTGATTTACTTCTTTGGATTGCTGTATTAAGGAATATTTTCTATCTATCTATCTATCTGTCTATCTATCTGTTATCTATCTATCATCTGTCTATCTATCATCTATCTATCATCTATATCTATCCATCTGTCTATCCATCATCTATCTATATCAAACAAAACAATTAGATTGAATTGCTTTAACAATTCAATTAAACAATTTAAATCCATGCCAGTTATATAGTGCTATCATCTTAAGGGTTACATGAACTTGGGTAAGATGAAGGAAAAAGAGAACAGGAAAAAATGTCCTAAAGAAAGAAATAAATCACTGGGGGCTGGGGATTTAGCTCAGAGGCAAAAGCGCCTGCCTGGCAAGCGCAAGGTTGTGAGTTCGGTTCCCGGTACCAGAGAAAAACCAAAAAAAAAAAAAAAAAAAAAAAGAAAGAAAGAAATCATTAACAATCCTCTTCTGAAGTGATTTGTCTCTTTGGATGCCCACGTTTTTTCCTAGCTGTGTTTTTCACCAACCTGTTCTATTCTTTGGACAGACCTTTTACGTCCAGCATTACCTTTAAATCTTTGTCCATTGGTTCATCAGAGACTTAAGCCTGAGGGCCAGGGTCACCTGCATAATGGACTCAAACTGTCCTCTCAGAGAATAGATTAATTGACACTTTAACCTAAGTTCATTGGATAATGACTTGGTATCTCTGTCCGTGCTGACTGTATTAACAGTTGCTTTTTCTTTAGACATCGTTAGTCCTACCCGCAATCTTTTATTAGGTCATTGGCAGGGCACTGGTGTGGAGGGACAAGGGTTAGAGATGATTCCAATGTATTTTCATTTTTTTCTTCACAGCTCCTGTTCTGAAGTCTGGCCTACTCATTCTTTTTAGGAGATAATTCTTCACATTTCTGTAACTTTTGAAAGTAGGGGACTGGATAGTTTCTCCCCCACCCCAAATTCTTTTCAAGGATGTTGGTGTAACACAAAGCTTGAGAAGATAAGGAGAGAGTGTCTCCCTCTGTGGCAAAGGGAGGATTTGTGTCCCGTGTGCTGTAATGAAGTGCTGCCTTCCTCCAGGGCAGAGGGCAAGTTTGCTTTCAGCTCATTATAAAAGTTGGGAGTTTCCTAAGCTCAGAGCACCTCAGATAGGACCCAGTCTCGCTGTGTATTAGCATATACCAGGGCCCCTGCACATGATCTTGAGGGATTTGGGGACAAGAAGAACTAATGTGAAGATGAAGTTCATGGTGCTTGCTATATTATGAATAATAAAGTTCTTTGGTCCAGGAGTTTTATATTTTCTGTCAACATCTGTAAACCTGTGGTAGACTACCTTGTTATCTTGGATGTATGGCAAAATCTTAGACTTTTCACCATTCTTAATACCATCACGCACTACAAAACATCTTTGATGAGATACCATGGGTAAAGTAGTCACGTAGCCAAACTATAAGGAGTAACTTGAGTATCTTTGCATCTATATTCATTAGGGAGATTGGTCTGTAGGTCTCTTACATTTATTGATTTGCGAATATTGAACCATCCCTGCATTCCTGGAATGAATCTGACTTGGTTGTGGTGTATGATTTTCTTGATGATTTTGCTGCATTCTATTTGCTAGTATTTTATTAAGTATCTTTGCATCTATCTCAGGAAAAGTGTGACTTGTACTTTGAAGGCAGAGGTTGAATTTTGAGAACATTTGAATTTCTGCACTGTTGCAGGGAAGAGTGATATCCCTGTGATTAAGGAATGCTTAATTTTCAGTAAGCCAATTTTTACCTTTTTTCAACCTCCTTATGGCCATGTTAACTTCACAGGAGACTTGGAAGTATGATATTTGTATAGATGGGATGTGCCTACATGTATTTCTAGAAGTGAGTATGTGGGAATGGATGTGATTAAACTGGTTCTGTACATTGTAAACGTACCTCTCGTTTAGATTCATTACAGAAAACTTCTCAAATTAAGTTGTTCCGGAAGGTGGGTGGCTCTTCCTAGCTGAAGATAGTTGGATCAGAGGGTGAGAATTAGGGAGAAAATGTATCATCTTAGAATATGTCTACCTGTGAGGAAAAAGGGAACACCTCTGGCAATAAATAACTTGTGTAGGTAAAAGGAGAAAATTTATGAAAGGACTCAATGGTGATAGTATGTTCCTTATTTAGTCATGAAGATCATGTGGGTTATTAAGTGACTAAACATTAGATTACTTTAAGCACATCCCAATATTTTTCATGTGTAGTAAATAATAAAAAAAATGGTATGCTAGGATGAATAGAGGAGGCAGGATGTGGCTACTGATAACTGACCTCAGCCTTGCAGTCCACATCTTCAGCTGTCCTGCCTGAAAGCACCGACATCTATAACCTGTACACTGTAATTCTGTGTCTTATCGCACTGCAGGGGCAGCTGTGCATGCACTCACAAGATGGGTAGAGAGATGTCCTTAGCCAAAGCCGTAAAGACACAAGGCAGGAAAATATAACAGATTGAACATAAAATGACTAGGGCCATTGATTTCCTGAATGGAAAAGCATACACTTAGCTCAGGTTGCCATAGAGAATTCACCCATTCCTGAGTCTGACCCTGGCCTGACAGGCTTAAAAATATCATTTGTCAGCTGACCAAAAACAAATCTGCCTCAGGGGGCAGACTGGCACAGAACAAACTAATAGAGATTGATGACTAAAATCCAGAAAGTCCGTATATGAATTTGCATCAAGAACTGAGTATGTTGGGAGAATCCAAAAATCATGTTTGCTGATCAATACATTTTTCTCTGTGGAAAGTCTCACAAGGACGTATAGTACAGGTAGAAGTTTGCTCCTTTAGCTTGGGCTGGGATCAGGAGCACAGGTTGTAAGGTATTCGGCTCTAGCACACGTGTCAAGATGCTCTGTGCTTTGGGGCTGCTAGACTCTGAAGAATTACAGTTGCACTCCAATGACAAACGTCTTTCAGAGGCTGTCTTGACATTCCTCATGCATTTATCTCTTTTCTTTTTAAAATGCAACTGTGTTTGCACATAAATATTCTTGATTGTGATTTCAGTTCAAGGTTTGTTTTATTTTCCTCAAGGTTTGTAACCAGGTCATTTTGGTGGCTAGCCATTTCTACAAATGAATGATCTCATCCGTTTTATTTAAAATCTTTTATCACTTGATGATGGTAAGACAGGAGAGGGGACGGTGTAGTATTAGCTGTGAGTAGCAAAATTTTCCTTGAGACTAGAGGAGTTGTTCATATAGTCCCTAATTATAAGTAATTTACTTATAATCAGTATAGAAAATATTTTTAGAAAATATAAATTGAATAATACCTCTTGCAAAATTAATGACACTTATTTAGAAGAGGGGCTGGGGATTTAGCTCACCGGCACAGCGCCTGCCTGGCAAGTGCAAGGTCCTGAGTTCAATTCCCAGTACTGGAAAAAAACAAAAAACAAACAAACAAACAAAAAAAATAGAAGGAGGCAAAATGCAAATATTTCAATTTAATCTGAAGTTCTCAATAAAGGAAGGAAAGCACCTCAGTTAAAAAATAATAATATACTCTAAGTGAATACATGCATGAATACACTAGATTTTTTGTTTTTTGTAGATACATGTAACTGCTTATTATTCCCTGGTAGTATTCATAAGACAGTGAAAAATTTGGGTTTAAAGAGGGGAAAGTCTAAGGTAAAGAAACCAAGGAAGTTTTATGAATAGCTGGAATAGACCCTGTGGAGCGTTCTTAGAGTGATTATAAACAATTTAGGAAAGATGGTAAACATTTGTGAGAATGCACTGGACAGAGAGTGAGGAAGAGAATGTGTTTTACTGCATGTTTATGAAACTTGACTTGAGTTTTACTTAAATGATATTAGTAAGCACTTACACTGGTAAAAGTAAGTGCCAGTGTACTTTTTATACTTACATTCCCCCCATGAAGTGGGTCTATTTCACATGTGTAGAACTTATGCTTAGGCATATTAAATAAATTATTCCAGTACTTAGTAATTATTTTTCAGACCAGACATGGTTCTGTGAGTGCTGTGGATACCTCAGTAACAGACAGAAAAATCCTGATCATGTGGAGCTTGGGCTCCAGGAGGCTCTAAGGACAAAGTGGCATCTGAAACTCAACACAGTCTGAAACAGTAACCCCTGAGCTAAGGTAATAAATTGCTTTAATTACAGAGAATCATAAAGGACTGTTAAAGGATGGTTGTGTATTTTAATCAAATCATGCTTATTCTGTTGAAAAAAAAAGACCTACTTTTTTTTTTTCTCTAAGAGCCATTCAAAAGGATCAACATGAATGAAATCAAACACTATTTTAAGCTCTCCAGGTCTGGTGAAACTGATTCCACAAGTAGCAAATCTGTATATGGTGACATTCCCCTTCCAAGTGATCTATTGCTCTGCCATATCTCTCGGTAGTATGTCTCTGTTTAATAATTTATATTAAGTGCAGTCCTTAGAACAGTTTCTTTATCTCTAGTAACTCCTTTACAGAGGGGTACTTTGCAAAAATGAGAAACTCCTCTAAGTAAGGATCTGCACGTGCAAATACAGTTTACATTACTGTTGTTGCATGTAGCTTAAATTCCCTTAAATACTTCTTTCAAGAATATTGATTCTGTATTATTTTCAAGAAATATTGTATGGGGCTGAGGAAACAGCTCAGCAGCACAGTGCCTGCCTGGAAAACACAAAATCTTGAGTTTGATTCCTGGTACCAAAAGAAAAAAAAAAAACCAAATATATGTCACTTTAGGAAAAAAAATTTACAGAACTATCTGTTCATGTAATACTAAATGATCTTGAACTAAACTTTATATTGAAGTGTAGGGTAGTGATTAATTTTTGCCGAGAATTATATTGTTGTGATCTTGGAGTTATTCTAGATATTGGGTGGTTTTTCTTTGAGGGACCTAGTTATTTCTACAATTTATTAAAAAGTTAAAGTAACAAGTTTAATGATTTTATTATTGGTGAATGTTTTTATACTTCTGAAACATAAGGTGGAATAATATCTTAAGCAATATTTAATTTTAGGATAAACTTTGTGCTTTTTAATATAAAAATGTTTTTACTTATTATATTTGCCAATCTCCTACCATCTTAGATCTCATAGCATCATATAAACCAATAGAAAAGTGAAAATTTCAGTTGAAATGGTATGTTGGCTTTAATTTCCTTGTGGATATTGAATACGGAGGTGTCAGATTAAATTACATGTATTAACTTTTTTATGGTGAAAGAACTTGACTTTTCTTCCCAAAACTTCAGAATTTCCTAATCTCTCAGCGAAAAAACCCCAAATACCCATGAAACCCCCCAAAACTCAGAAAACCCCTCCAGTATTTTGTAATCTGTCAGCAAAAAAAACCCCCAAAACCCAAAAAGCAAAAAACCAAATAAACAGAAAAACCCTCCAAACCCAAAAATTTTCCACAAGGTGAAATTATTTAGCACTAAAGTCCTCAATCATTTGGACAATTTCCAGACAAGCATATATATATAATATTCCTTGTAATTTCTTGATGTCCAATATCCATAATGATTTAATGATTGTAAGAAGTCTCAAAATGTCCACATAAAGTTAACCTGAGGCCAAATAGGGATATCAAGGCTTTTCATTGAAATTTTATTTGAAGCCATCTACATAGCTGGGGATATAGCTCAGCAGTACAAGCTTCTGCCTGGCAAGCGCAAGGTCCCGAGTTCGATTCCTGGTACTAAAAAATGGTTAAATAAAGTCATCTGTATATTTGTGAATATGTATTGTTTTGGGAAGAGGATTAGTAGCTCCTGTATGCTTTAAAGGATCTATGGCCCCAAATGTCAGACATTGAAATCCTGGCAAATTAAGCTCTACAGGTTTTTCCTTCTGCTTACCTCCAGGGCACTATAAAATCAAGTTAAAGTGAATACTGGGTACAGTCTTTAGTGGTAAAGGAAGAGACAGAGATAAGGGAAAATTAGACAAGGGGAGGGGCAAGGTGCTCCAGCAGTCAGTCCCAGTCTTGCTTGGTGTTGAAACTGGTGTTAGGTGTTGAATACAATGTGGGTTCTTCGGTTCTCTTAGGACCGACTCTAGATGCATTCTCCTGAGTCCAGAAGCTCAGACCCACGTTAAGAGATTTAACTCCTCCAATGAGAAAACATGCAGCACTTATACAGCTCTTGGGTCTATAATGATCCACCTTAAAAAGTGGATCTAGTCCATGTTTTGAAAAAGCTACGAACTTTGGTTGGCAACTACCTTGGTTCAAGTAACAGGGTATGCAGACTTGATGTCTTGTAGCATTAGTTCCTTTCTGTGGCATGAACAGGTAGAATAATACCTACTTTGAGGAGTTATAGTGAGAATTAAATAACATGCTAGATGGAAAGGAATGGATATAGCTTGGAGTTCCTGAAATTGTGACTTCATGCTAAATTTGTTCTATGGAAGGTACAAGTTCATTTGAAAAGTAAAACTAAAGGACAGCTGTTTATCTCCCAAAACTGAATTAATGTAGCTAATTGAGAGATTTGGAAAGGAGCAAAGTTCACGGGAAGTCTGTAATGACCACACTGTCCCGCGGTGGTATAGTATTAAAATTAATCAATTTCCATCTGGCTTTATTTGGTTATGCCACTGATCAGACACCACACGTTATCTCCGAAGATCCTCTCCTGCTGCTGTTGCACTGTCTGCTGGTTTTATTGCTTGCCCAAGAGACATAATACTTCCCTTAGAAATGTGAGTGAATTGGCTGGAAAAAATGAACTGCTTGTAGCTGATTCTGTAGGTCAAGCTCTCCTGATAATCAAAGGTTTTTGAATTGCTAGAGTGTAGCCAAAGACAAAGATTAAAACATACCCATCATCTTCTGTAGGAAAAACCTTTGGCTTATTAAGGAAATTGCCAAATACTGTAATTATTCCATAGCAACCTCATAATGATGGACAGTGCTTAGTGCTTCCTCTGATGATTAAAGAATATGGTCACTTGTGTTAGAATTTATTCATTTACTCCGTAATGTTTGTTGCATAATTACTGAGAGTAAGTCACTATCTTTTTTAGTTTGTTGGAATAATATGTAGAAGAATTTAAGTTGGAAAATTGACAATGGGAGCATATGTTTCGCTCTCTGTATTCACAGATTCCATATCCCTGTGTTCAACCAACTACAGAAAATGTTCAGAAAAAATTGCGGAATTAATATGTCTATTAAACATGTGCAGAACTTTTCCTTATTATTCCATAAACAATATTGTATAACAACTACCTACGTAATATTTGCATCATGTTAGGTATGATAAGAATGCTAGAGATGTGTAGGGAGAAAGTGCACAGATTATATGCAAATATTACACCTTTTATAAAAAAGACTTGAGCAGCCACAGATTTTGACGTTCACAATGTTCTGGTACCAACCCCTTTGGAGACCAAGGGACAGCTCCGTGTGTGTGTTTGCTTGTGCATGTGTGTGTATGTGTGTGTGTATGAATGAATTGATTTCCATTCCATCAATTTGATAAAATTCATTGAATTAAATAGGGAAATTCCTAGATGTGGCAGACAGAGCTGGCGAATAAGATAGGAATATACCTTCCCTCATGCAATATTTATTTTTTACAAAAATCAGAATACAATTCACAAAGGCTGAAAAAGCATTGGAAACAAAGTGCTTACAGTAAGATGGAAGTAATTAAGGTAATTATTTTAACTTTAAAATTTGGCTAACATGTATCTCTCAAATTTTATATATTGAAATTCCAACTCCTGGAGCCTCAGAATATGACTGTAGTCTGGGATAGATCCAAATCCAATATGACGGGAGTCCTTATAGGAAGAGCACACTTGAACACGAATTCACACAGAAGGAAAACTATGGGAGGGTAAAGGGGTGACACAGCCACCCACAAGCCAAAGAGAAAGCCTCAGAAGAGACCAACTGTACCTCAAACCTGACTGTGAGCCTCTACCCCTTACAACCTGTGAGAAAATAAATCCTGAGTTTTAAGCTTTCTAGTTTGTGGCAGCCCCACCAGGCTAGTACAGAGGGCATAGAAAATAATATGAAAAAGTGTGGAAAGAATACCTTGTTTACTGCGTGTTAGTAGCCCTGGGTTTCACCTGCAATTCTCACACTCTGTGACCTACAAGTCTTCCGACTTCGACTGAGATCAGTTTGCTCATACACCAATCAGTAAGGGTATATTTTTCTTTTATGTTACTTGAAGGTCCTAAGTATCTAGTGGTATTCTGATTTGAAAACTCATTGTTTATAACTTAGAGCTACTCAAAGATGAGAGAAATTGACTTGGTCAAAACCAGTTTTTGAGTTTCACATAAACGTGCTTGTTGGGTGTTCACCAATAATTTCATGGAATAACAGTTTTTGGGAAAGCCAAAAGTCAATAAACATTAAGTTTCACCTTACAATTGATATAAAAATGGCAAGCCAATTAATGATTTACCTAATTTTGATTTTTCTATTCATGAGCTATTTATATTTGGTTGGTGATACAGGTTCAATAATGAGACCATAGCAATTACTTAAAAAGAGTTACATGTTCCCCCCAAACACCCTTATTTTCCAAGAAAAATGGAATCTAGAAATTAAAGGGAGAATGAACTTATTCCATTTAAAAAACAGGAAAGAGAAAGCTATGGAAGGAACATCATTACAAAGTAAAGTCAACTTTAATTTGGACTGTATTTTCTCTATAAGTGACACATTCAGGAATTCTCACAAAGAGCAAGAGGGAGAGAGAGAATTGAAGTTTGGTAGAAGAATTCAGCCATTTGATTGAAGTGGTAAAGGAGATGGAAGTACAGGGCAGGTTAAAATGATGCCTCAGTAGTAGATAAGAGAAAAATGACCCAGGGAAAAATGGACATGATTTGAATGCTGACCCCAAGTCAAAATGAATAACCATATCGCTTTTTGGGTATACGTTTTTCTCTAAATTTTTTCTGTTCTCTTTTATTCCTTTTCTGATCCGCTCCTCTTTCATTTGAGAACTCTGAAGTTGACCTTCCTGACTTCATTTTCTGATTCACATGCAACTATCGCAAATTGAAAGACTAGCATCTGAGCTCCAGCTCATGGGGAAGGAAATTTTTACTTTAGTATTTCAAATAGAATCAGTTGTTATTAATGAAATACAGCCACTGAAAGAAAGATTTCATTTCTAGAAGCAAGTCAGGTGCACCCAGAAAGTGATTTTTTGAAAAACTGGGTAAGCAAAATCTTTTCACTAGTAAAGAGTACACTTTCACAAACTGTTATTGTCCTTGGAGATTAAGTGGCTAACTAGTGATTTTTGATTCATTTAATAAAATCTATTAAATAGATAAAATGAAGAAATCAAGAAATTATTGAAGGCAGGAAAACGGATGTCTTCCACAAAGTGAAGGGTACTCTCTCAAGTATCAAGATGAGTTAATCTCAAAAGGAAAAAGTTGATTGGGAAAAGCAAGTTACAAAATAAAAAATGCAATTACATTTATGAGAGCATTTGAATTCAAAACATTAAAATATCATACATTAATTTTGGTGAGAATATAATATACATGCAAATGATTAAAAATATTTAGGGTAGCAGTTGCTTCAGGGGAGAATGGAGTGAGGGTGAGTAGAACTTAAAAATTTTTTACATGAATATTAATATTTATTTATTTTATTCATTCATTTATTTATTTTTTGTCTTTTTGAGACAGGGTCTCACTATGTAGGCTGGCCTTGAGGTCACTTTATATCCCTGGATGGTTTTGATTTTTTTTTTGTCTTTTTCCAGTACTGGAAATCAAACTCATGACCTTGCGCTTGCCAGGCAGGCGCTGTGCCCCTGAGCTAAATCCCCAGCCCTTGCCCTGGCTGGTTTTGAACTCATGATGATGCTCCTGACACAGCCTCCCTAGACCTGGGATTACAGGCATGTGCCATTATGCCCGTCTATTAATACTTACTAAGAATGTAAATATTTTCCAAAGTTATTAAGTTCAGATGTCATAATGGCAGTATATACAGTATAATGTATAGTTATTAGTAATATAATGCATAGTTTCCTATAATGAAGCTAGAATCTTTTCCTCAAATTTATTTTATGTTGTAAACTCTTGGTGCCCTTTAACTAGTTTGGCTTTCATCATTTCTACCTCTCCCCATTCTAAAGTCATGAAGAATATATAAGGGATGTCATGCAAACTAACCTTGCCACAAAACAGAATAAGAATGTAACCTCTCAGTAAGTTACTTACCCTGCTGTAGTAAAGCAAATGAAGCAATACTATTCTCATCACCCTAGGTGTCTTGGGAAAAGATACTTTCAATTGTGTATCAGATATTTTGACTTTCAAGGGCAAAACTTTCTTCTGATTTTATTTATGGAAATAAATCAAGCACAAACGCAAATATCTTTCTGGTACTCCTATTGATTTTTAACTCAATTTGGGAAAATAAATGTTACAGAAGAAACTCTTAACATTGGGGTTACATTCTGAATGTGATAATTTGAGTATCCCAATCAATACTGATACTTATTTGCAGTCACTTAACTTTTGTTTAAAATACTTTCTCATCATCAGGATTCATTGAGAGAGAGATAAAGGAGGGGAGGGAGGGAGAGAGAGAGAGATCTGGTGCAAATATGGTAACACTGTCAACATTTATTCTAGGTGGTAGGTTTACCTTCCCCCCGATTTTCGTAATATTGAGAGTATTTAAAAATTAAAACCAGAACTTTTCTATAACTTTGAACTTTATGATGCAGTTTTCAGTTTACATCTATTATTATAAAGATTTGTCTGTTTTCAAAAAGGCAAAAGAGCAACAGCTCTGTCTCTTCTATGTTTGTGTAAGCTCTTTGCAAGCGATATGCTTTGCTCTAAATGGAAGTGATAAAGTGTACCAGAAATGGTAAAAACATGATCCTTGGAAGCTGATCCACTGAGGATTGAGTTTCAAAATCCAACATTTAATACCTTGGAAAAACAGTTTAGCTTCTTTAAGCCTCAGTAAAATGAGAATAAAATGGCCCCGTTCATGGAGTTGTTAAGAGAAATAAATATGATAACGTAAGTAAAGTAAAAGACAAAAAAAATGATTTGATTCAGAGCAACCACTTCATAGCAGGTAGCTCTCAATGAGTCTGACAGTGTTATTGCCAAGCCAGTCTGTTAAAAACTTCTGGGTTGTTTTTAAACATTTTTGGGGAATACTCAAAGTTTATAATTGATATTTTGTTTTTTGGTAAAACGTCCATGTTGGAAATTGGTGGGTGGTCAGGTCTCAATAAGCACTTTACCAAGGATATTACTGACTATATATTTCTGTAATGATACTTTTCTGCTCATACTCACCTCTGCAGTGTCAAAATCGTTGTTTCTTTTTTAATTTTTCTATGGAAGATGTAGCATTCTCCAGAGTGTGTAGAAGAATGGCATTATTATATAAAGAGTTATGTGTACGTACATTCCTCATTCCAACGAGGAAACACGTACCAATAAAAATTATAAAAATCAATTGTTACTAGTCCAACGGTTAGAATCTCCAAGGGTTAGGAAGCTATAAGCATAAATATTGGTAATAGTAGTCATCAAAGTTGAAGTAATGTTTAACAGCTTTTATTAAATAATTCCAAAGACATCAGTGATTTTGTCAATGTCGCAAAAAGAGTTCTGGGTAGATCTGGCTCTAGAACATAGGTTTCTTGTGTGTGTTTGTGTGTGTGTGTGCGGTTGTGTGCACATATAATATCCTTTAGGAAAATGTGTACTTTAAGGAAACAAGAGAAAGAACTAGTGATACTGATTCTTATCCTTTTTGTCCTTTCAGTTAGAGGGAAGAAACAGGATACAATTAATATGGGTAGGAAATAAAAAAAGAACAGTTGATATTACAAAACAGATTTTCTCATTTTAATCCATAATCATTGTTCTTTTAAAAGATTTCACTCCAAAGTCTAATGTACTTTAGGAAAACATTTAATACATTTATATTTTATATGTCATATAAATGTTATGTATAAGCATATAGTATTGCAATAAAAATAT